>NC_091476.1:25962739-26268149 GCF_036971445.1 Narcine bancroftii
TGGTAACCTTCTATTACTATGCATCCTTCATCTGCGAGTAGAGATCTTCAGACACCAGTCCATTTATTCAATGGTTCTAAGTTCATCACTTTCAAATGGAAGACATCACTTTTTTTTTTAACCTGCTCCCTAACTCAATGAAATTGAAGCCTCTGCACAGATTAGGCTGAGATTAATTATATTATTCCATAACATTTTTCAAATCAGGAATCTTGTCAGTCTCTTGATGACAGTGTTATAATATAATCGAGTCAGTCAGGTCACTCATCTGAGTGCTACTAGTACCATGTAACCCAGTACTACCTGTTGCATGGTCAGGTGGTTGGTGGCTAAACCAGATCCCCAACTAGACTTGCCTGGTGTGGAGGGTGGCTAGAGTCCCTGCAGGATGAAGAACTACACCTGTCAAAGGGCAGACAAACCTTCTTGTAGGGTCAACAGCCATCTAGCAAAAACGTGCTGTGAAGTGTGGAAAGGATATCCTTTGCATAAAAGCTTGGTCTGGCTATTCTCGGCAACAAAACTTCCCCTAGCCGACTTGGACTTCATCATGCCGCTGAATCCGGGAAGGGATGGCAAGAGGGTGGGTCTGACCTGTGCAACCCCCTATTCACCTAAAATCCATTCTTGCACATGCTTTCTGAGGAGTGGGATATTGTCAAGGATCAGCCTGAACAGCGAACTCCAGGACACACATATCAAAGTCCACAAACTGACTGAAAGGAACCATCAATTTCCTATGGGATGGATAGCCAGAAGAAGAATATAACTGATTATTTTTTTCCATATATGAACCATACATCTCTTTCACTTAAAGAACATGGAGTTAATTTTGCATTCATGAAGGAAATCTGGTAGAAATTTAATGAGGATGCAATTGTGCAAAACCTGCTTCCTGTGATACCTTTCTCTACCACACAGTGTACATTTGCAAATATTATCTCCATACATTCATGAGAACTTCATCCATGAATCACGAAAATGTCTGAATATGTTGCATAAGATGTGTATGATTTTAATTACATTTTAAACCAATACTACATCAAAACATTTTCTCAGACCCTAAAATCCGAATTCTTCACAATTCTGAGAAAAGGTTGTAAAAAGACTTCACTTTGAGCAGAACGAAATGGTACTCAGTTTCAGACTTGCTTTGTGCTTGAAGATAAATCTGTCTTTGACTATAGACAGAATTTTTGTTGGTACTAGAAAATATTTTCCAGCATAATGTTATCAAAAATGATGTCAATAATGAATGCAGTCTTTCAAATCTTGCCAACAGCTTGATTTTTATGTTTCATGGTCTTTAAAATTGTCCTTATTTACTCAAGCTTTCACTTGCTCTGTTTTCCCCGAAACCATGCCATCTAAAGAGCTGGTTATTAAACTGTATAGTGTGTCTTCTGTAAAATCTGTGACCTCAAGCAAAATCTTACATTTATGCCCAGATTGCTTTGCCTGTGCAAGTCAACCAAAGTCATTCTACAATTCCTCACATTGGATAATTTAGAAACTTTCAAAAAATTCCTGCTCATTGCTGAAATAGGGAGTTCGTCGAACCTCCATTATTAAGGGGGGGAAACTGCATCTGTTTTTTTTTTGTGGTTTTTATGAGCAGCCATGAAAGCATTTTCTAACCCAGGCATTCATTGACAGTCATTTTCAGAGACTTTCCTGGCAATCTTCTGCCAGGAACATACAAGCACATGGCTCTAATCCTGCAGGATCTCCCTTGCCCCTTCCTTTTTGCAAGTTTGTCATCATCTGCTTTCCTGGGAACACTGTTCCTTCATTCTCACATATTTCAGTTTCTATTCTTCTTTTTTTAATTTAATTTTTTAAATTTAATTTCACATATGCATAAAACATAAATTTCTTATTCAAAAATATTAAAAATTAATAGTGATTTAAAAAAAAATCCTCCTCCCCCAACAGCCCGATAGAAAATAAGGAAAAAAAAGAAAGTAAAAGGGAAACATATGGATAATTTTTTTTAAAAACTTACTATCAAATAAAGTCCAACATATCTTAATTTTTAGTAGTTGGAAGATTCAGGTTGGGCAATTACAACTTAATTCCTACAATTTGTAAATATGATTCCCAAATCTTTTGAAAAATTTCTAATTTATTATGTAGAATATATGTAATCTTTCAAATGATATACAACCACCTATAAGTAGCAGTTTCTATTCTTGAAGCAGCAGCACTCATCAGTGGTTGGTTACTGTGACTGCAGCTGCCATGAGTGAGAACAGGTACCGGCTATATCTTAACAACATATCAGTGTATATGCTCAGAAACTGACGCAACATGAAGCTAAACAGAGAAACTTAACAAATACTGTTCTGAAAACATCACAAATGAAGCTTGTAATCTTTATGGGACTTTTAAGAATTGTTTGAGGGTGACACAAAACCATGTAAAAATATATTAAAAATAATAAACCAATTCCTAGGAATTTAATTCACTTGGATAATTATTTCAAAATACTATTTCTTTTAAACTAGTTTTATTAATACCTCAAATTTTACCTGATTCTCACATGAATTTACCAAACTTTATTTTGCTCACTGCAATGTGCTTAAAAAGTTAGCCCTTTTCAGCATGTTGCAGCTCACTTTACTTCATGGTTTGTTGTCAGAGTTCTTTGATGTGATGAATCCCCATACTCTGCTTGATGACATAATTTTTGTTAGATACCAGAGCACTCTTTTGCCTCTCTTTCTCTTACATGAGAGGAATACTAAAGGAAATTTAATGTAATTTTAATGTATTATTTATTGAATAATTAATTCTATGTTAATAATGAAAATTGGCAGATGGAATTTAATGCAGACAAATGTGAGGTGTTGCATTTTGGAAGGGCAAACCAAGAAAGGACATACATGGTAAATAGTAGGGCACTGAGGAGTGTGGTAGAACAGAGGGATCTGGGAATACAGATACATAGTTCCCTGAAAGTGGCATCACAAGTAGATAATTTTGTAAAGAGAGCTTTTGGCATATTGGCCTTCATAAATCAAAGTATTGAGTATTGGAGTGGGGATGTTATGGTAAAGTTGTATAAGATATTGATGAGGCCAAATATGGAGTATTGTGTGCAGTTTTGGTCACCTAACTACAGGAAAGATATCAATAAGATTGATAGAGTGCAGAGAAGATTTACTAAGATGTTGCCCAGACTTCAGGAACTGAGTTATAGGGAAAGTTTAAACAGGTTAGGACTTTTTTTTCCCTGGAGCATAGAAGAATGAGGGGAGATCTGATAGGTATTTAAAATTATGAGGGGTATAGAAAGTAGGTAGGCTTTTTTCCACTGAGGGTAGGTGAGATACAAAGCAGATGACATACCTGTAAGTTAAGGGTAAAAGAGTAAAAGTTTAAGGGGGAGCTTCTTCGCACAGAGTAGTGGAAGTGTGGAATGAGCTATCAGCTGAAGTGGAGAATGCAAGCTCAATTTAATGACATTTAAGAAGAATTGGACAGATGCATGGATGGGAAGAGTATGGAGGGCTATGGACAGAGTGCAGGTCAGTGGAACTAGGTAGAATAATTGTTCAACAAAGAGTGGAACGGCTGAAGGGCCTACTTCTCTGGTGCAATCTATGGTTCCATGTAATCTTATATTTCTGTTTTATTACATGACAATAAAAAAAATCTTGAATCTCCTCTGCAGGTGATAATCTATGTCACAGAGACTGTTAGATCTTGCTAGATTTATCAAGGTCAGCAATAATTGTCAACACTTTGCCACTGACTGAAAGGTCTGGGCTATTAGTTTGTTAATTCTACAACTGTAAATAATAATTCCATGTGACAGACAAGGAACAAGAATCAGCTGCAAAACTTCTCAAACAGATTAATCTTTGCTCTCCATTCATATATTTATATACATAGTAAAATAAGATAAAGCAACATTACCTTGAAATCCTGTTAACAACCATAAAGATCATGCAGAGGGGTAATACTGAAATGAGAAACCATGGGAAAACTGCACTGACGACACCAAGACAGAACAATATAAGAATAATATTCTGGATTAGCATTTCAGACTGAGTGGTAAGTCGCACATCCACTGCAAACAGAATATGTAGGATATTTAGCAATGAGAATTTCCCTGATGAAATAAATGCACCTTGATAATAGGCATGCTCATTCTCAACAAAGATACATTAAAGTACACAGATCGAAGCACTAGCTGCATTAATTGATAAATTAAGCGATGCACATCTTTTGAGTAATGAAATGAATAGGGTTACAGGCAAAGAAATCTAATCTGTGACTGTTTTACAAAGAGTTGCAGAGTATGTTATGCAACAAAGCAAACTGCTGGAATATGGCACAGTTCTCTTCTGGCCTAACCGCAAAAACAATCAAATAATGTTTGCTTTCGATTCCCAGAGGAATTCCCAGCATCCTGCATGTCTATGTTTGTTTACCCATGATGGACTATTCCATTGCTATCATTTGTTCCCTTGCAAAGGAAATGCTGTTGGTCACTTATTATTGGGAGATAAGTTAAAAAGAAAACAGACATTAGCATTCTACTCAATACCTACAGTTTTTGACATCCATGGTGAACAAATCAATTTTATATTTGTAACTTCTACCAAATGCCTAATATGTGCAATTAGTCAATAGTGTGCAAATAATGTAAATTCAACAAAATTAAATACATTTTGCAAAGGGAAAATCCTTCTTGTATCTCCTCAAATTTCCATTGGAGCACATGAAACCATTGTTTGTCCACTCTCCAATGCTCAACACATTTTTGGTTTATGCATCTAATTTGGTGGAAGTCAAAAATACACTCGGGGTCAGATGTCAGGGTATCTGAGCTGCTTTGCGGCAGGCTTTAGCATCATTAAAACTTCATTAAAAACGTAAATCAGGTTAAATTAATTATTTTTTTCTTAATTTCTCTTCATAATTGTAGTCAATTCAAAACTGTTTAGCCATCTTTAATATTAATTTATTTAAATCCATCTGAACTATTCACAAATTCTCTGCACCTTGGATCGAATCAGGAATCATGATTTATTGTCTTGAACAATGTGGTGGAACGTGATATTGCAGGGATGACCTCACTGGACTGGGCAGGCTGGCCTGCCTTCCATACCTTCCCGTAAGATCCCTAATAAAGGCTGATAGCCATTGGACATGAGCCAGCAGCATGTAGAGGCATGCCAAGGTTTTCTGATTAATAAAATCTTTGACGACTTTATTTGTGTCTGTGGGTGGTCATTGAGCGTGCCACAAACAAATCATGAAATTTGGTGTTTTGTGGCAGTATCATAGTGCAAACATACATATTACAACCATCTTACAATATTACTATAACAAATAAAATAAAATAATAATAATACTCATGCATGAAAAGTAAAGCAGTGTCTTGATTATTCAGGAATCTGATGGCAGCGGGGAAGAAGCTGTCCTTGTGCTGCTGAGTTCCTGTACCTTTTCCCCAATGGTAGAAGAGTGAAGAGATGTTTGAGGATAGAGGCTAGAGGCTGCTTTTTTTAAGAGCAAGATCTGGCTCATTTAACTCATCACTATTTCAGAAGATCCCATAGTTATAGTAAAAAAAACACTTCGCACTATTGGATCTCTGAAGAGAAGAGAATGATGGCAGATCAATGAAAAGGCACTCATGCTGATAAATAAGTACCCTCTGGTTTGATTGCAACTGTGATTTCCACCAACAAATGCACCAGTTCTGCTTCTAATATTAATTTATCACCTATTTTAACATACTTTCTGTACTTGTAATGCAACAATATTTCAGGAATCGCAGACTCCTAAGTTTTACAAGACTGTTGAGGGGTTGCTTTCATGTATTTAGATGTTAGTTAAAGACTGTCAAGCAGTACAATATCATGGTGCTACACACTCAAAAGCAAATCACACCAGTGCAGAAGTGGCCATTTATCTGTTCTCAGTCAGCTATTTGAGGTTACAATGTGACAAGCAATTTTCATTACCTTTTCTCCTCTATATTTGAGACGGCCAGCCTGTCCTTGCTATCAGCTTAACAAATGACAGTGATGACCACAGAAGGAATGCACACTCAAGCTGTGCTGGGCAATATAATGAAATGGTAGTACTGAAATTAATTCAAATATAAAATATACCCACCAAAAACCATTTAAAAACAAGGCCTTACCTTCATCCATATCCTTAGCAAACCTATTCAGAATGCGACCCAAAGGTGTTGTGTCAAAAAATTTCATTGGGCTCTTCAGAATTCTTCGAAATAAAGCATCATGCAGCTTGGAGGAAGCCCGGAGTGTGCACTGTTCCAAAAAGAAAATAAAAAATTGCTAAACAGTTCAAAATAAAAACATACTGCAGATGGTCACTACCAATTTCCACGATGGAATATGCCCACTATCCTGACTTAATGTTGTTGAGGTTCTGGTAAATACTTGTGTATTGGATTAATTAATTAGATGCATAAACTGGATATTGCTAGCCCAATGTTTGTTAGCTCTGGTCAAGTTTGTTCTCTGGTTATAATTTAACGAAGTGTGTATGGTGGAATTTTTTTTACCTGCTTATGTAGAGTCACAGAGTTTAACAGCAAAGAAGCAGGCCTTTTGCCCCATGTCAGCCAAGCTGTTGACCCAAGCTAGTCCCGTTTGCCTGCATTCAGCCTATACGTTGATAAATTTATTGTAAATGTTACAATTGTACCTGCCTCTATCACTTCCCATGGCCCCTCACAACCCTTTTAAATCTTTCCACTTTCACCTGAAATCTACGTCTTCAATTTTTTTTTAACCCTAGCCTGGAAAATAGACTATGGTTATGTTACTATCCATGATCCTCATCATTTTATAGAACTTTATGAGATCTCCCCCTCATCCCACTACACTACAGGGAAAGAAGTTTCAACTTACCAAACCTCTACTTATAATTTCTGCCAATCAAAGAAACATTCTTGTGAATTTTTTCTGTACCCTTTCAGCTTAATATCTTTTCTACGGCCAGGTGACCAAAACTGCATACATTACTCCAAGTGTGATCTCAACAATGTCTTGCATAGTGGTAACATGACATCCCTGCTCCTGTACTTAGTACTCTGTCTGATTAAAGCAATGATGTCAAATGCCTCCTTCATGACTGTCTACCCATGTTGCCACTTTCGTTGAACTATTTTAAGTTTTTCTGTTCTACAACACTCTCCACACCATTACCATTCCCTATGTAAGTCTTGCCTTGGTTGAAACTACCACAGTGCCTTATCTTTTCAGAATTAAATTCCAGGTAATCTGTGGTTTATCCCAATGACTTCTATTATCAGAACAATTTAATTAAGCACATTCCCATGAATGTTTCAAAGGCAAGACCCAGTAGCAACTATCTTTATTCGGGGAAGCGCAATTAAAAGTTGAGAAATGAAATCATGGAATGCTACTGATTCAAATTTAGTGGAAAGGTCAGAAAAGGAATGAAGCAGCACAAAAAAACAAATGTAAGTATGAATCAAATGGGCTAATTTGATATTAGAAATCTTTTTATATTCTTTTCTATTGGAAACAATGTCTCCAAATCCCTTAGTTCACACAATTCCCATTCATGCCAACTCAATGAAATCATCTTGGAGAAGGAATTATCAAGGAGGGGGGAGGGGGTGGCTTAAAGTTATCTCAACTATAGCCACCAATGGCTTAAAGTTATCTCAACTATAACACCAGAGGTCTCCTCACCTCCAGGGACTACTCAATACCATGGCATATTTATTGATTTTACCAACTCAGCCATAATAAAGGCAGTCAGCCCCATTTATGAGGATCTGTACCTAATCAGGCTTATCATTTACAATCCTTTCTTGAATTGTTTCATGAATTTATCATTAATGCTTAAATCACGTGATGGACCATTTTGGTTCAAATGAGATACACAAATGCAGACTGAGAAGGGTCTGTAGATATGGATACTTTCTGATGGGAAGATTTAGTATCATTACCTGCCCATCATTTGGCTCAAGGAAGAAATAAAACAAGGAAGACTCAAAACCTCCCTTTTATTGTCAAGATGAAACTAAACATAAATAACCTAAGAATAAGGTAACATATCTGCAATGGTACTCCACATTTAAATTAAAATAAGCATTTGTGCTATAAAGCTTCAACAAATAGCCTGCAAAATAGAGATTTTTTTTTTATTTCCAAAGATGTTCTAACAATAGTTAATTCATCACCTCCTATATTCTGTGTTGAACAAGATACCAAATAATATTGGTGCATTATTTATGATGGAAAAGAAGTGGTAAGCTTTTACAAATAAAACAATTCAGCACCTTAACAAATATGTATCCACGTAATCCCTTGAAAAGTAGTACCGCCAACATGGATGATGCATAAACCCACATGTGAAAGTTCTGGTTTGGATGGTGTCTCATGCTATTGCTGATATAGGTCATATTACCCTTTGTCACTGATGTAATCTGAAAAATAACATTCAAACAATCTCTTGACTATTCAAATTAGAATAATTTCCTAAGGTCAATAACCTCAGATCATTAAGATATTCACAGTTATGTACTATGTGCTTGCAACCCTTCATTTTCTATTTTTTAAGTTTATATGGTACTGTGATGGCTGGGTACAGTCACAGAATGGGGCAGAGTCCGATTAATGAGTGTACAGCATTTGTCCAGCGGGGTGACATGGGGGCACAAAGTCTTACAGGTTTAGTCTGCCGGTGGCACCTCCAGTGCTGTGCCGACTTGCTGAGGGCGTGGCAACTCGACCAGAGTGACTAGAGCGAAGGAGGGGTTAGGGAGTGATGGCATGTAGTGTGTGTCCATGGAAGGGGGTGGATCTGTTTGGTAGATAAGTTTCTCAGGTGCCCCTACACACATGAAGTCCTGGTTGGAGAGAGTTTCCTTGTGCCCATTTGGGTAGGCCACGTATGCATATTGGGGGTTCGCATGGAAGAGATGGACTCTTTTGACCAGTGGATTGGTTTTATGGCCCCTCACATTTCCATAGCAGGACCGGCCCTGGGGATGTCAACCAAGATGGCATGGTGGATCTGATGCGGACTTCTTGGGGAAGGATAAAATTCGATTGTAAGGGGTAGTATTGGTGCCAGTACATAACTGTGACCTGATAGTGTAGAGCACCTTGGGAAGGACCTCTTGCCAGTGTGAGACTTGCAGCCCCCTAGGCTTAAGGGCAAGGAGGATGGCCTTCCACACGGTGGTGTTCTCGCTCTCCATCTGGTCGATCCCTCGGGGATTATAATTAGTGGTCCTGCTGGTGGCAATATTTCTGGCCAGCATGTATTGGCGCAGCTCATCGCTCATGAATAAGGGCCCCTGGATGTTGTGGACATATGACGGGTACCCGAACAGGGTGTACAAGTTGCAAAGTGCCTTGATGATCGTGACGGTCATCGTGTCTGGGCAGCGGATGGCAAGGGGGAAACGTGAATACTCTTCAATGACCATGAGGAAATATACGTTGTGGTTAGTGGAGGGAAGGGGGCCTTTGATGTCCATGCTTAGGCGTTTGAAAGATCATGGAGCTTTTACTAGGTCCACCCTATTTTGTTGGTAGAAGGGCAGATTGCACTCCCCGCAGACCTGGCAGGCCCTAGTCATGTTTCTGACATCCCCAATGGAGTACGGCAGATTATGAGATATGATGAAGTGGAAAAATCTCATGTCACCGGGGTGGCAGAGGTCCTTGTGGAGGGTTTTGAGACAGTCTATCTGTATACTGGAGCATCTCCCTCGGGACAGGGCATTTGGGGGAGTCATTGAGCTTCCCCAGCCAATATCCAATATCATAATTATAGCTGGGGAGTTTGATTCTCCACCTCAAAATTTTATCATTCTTTATCTTTCCCTCTGTTTGTTGTTAAATATGAATGCCACGGCCTGTTGGTCCGTGAGCAGGGTAAAACATTTGCCAGCAAGGTAAGGCCTCCAGTGCCGCGCAGCTCAACTATTGCTTGAGCCTCCTTCTCAATGGAGGAGTGTCAGACTTCAGGCCTTGGAGGGTAGAGGAGAAGAAGGCCAGAGCCTACCTGCCTGATTAAGGGTGGCAGTCAGAGTGAAATTGGACTCATCGCTCTTCACCTGAAATTGGGCAGATTCATCCACCGCTTACATTCCAGCCTTAGCGATATCTTCTTTTATGTGACAGAAGGCTGCCTGGGCCTCTCTTCTCAGAATGAGAAAAGCGGGCCGGCTTTGTCCGCATAATTAGAGACCCACTGGGCATAGTAGGAAAAGAATCTCAGCCACCTTTTAAGGGCCTTGATACTGTGGGGGAGGGAGAACTCTAGCAGGTGCACATGCGGTCAGAGTCGGGGCCAATGACTCCATTCTCCACAACACAGCCAAGGATCACCAGGCGGGTAATATTGTAGGTTAGATTAAGGTGTTTGGCTGATGTGAGGAATTTCTAAAAGTTGGCATCATGATCTTGCAGGTCATAGCTGTAGGTCGTGTTGTTATCCAGATAGGGGGAGGTGGCACACAGGTCATTTTGGTCCACCATCTCCCTCTGGAAGATGGAGACACCATTGGTAATACCAAAGGGTGTCCTGAGGAAGTGGGACAGGCAGTCATCTGCCTCGAAGGTGGTGTATTGGTGGTCCTCTGGGTGGATAAGGAGCTGGTGGTAGGTGGATTTCAGGATGATTGTAGAGAACACACAATATTGGGCAATTTGGTTGACCATATCCACAAAGTGAGGGAGGGGATAGGCATCTAGTTGCATATAGCGGTTAATGGTCTGACTATAATCAATTACCATTCTGTGTTTACCCCCACTCTTGATCACCACTACTGGAGCTGTCCATGGGCTGGTACTGGTCACGTAATCCCTTCATTCAAGTATTGCCACACTTCTGCTTTAATTAACACCCTGTTCCCTTCACTGTATTGCCTGATTTTTATAGCGACTGGTTTATAGTTGGGGTGAGGTTCCCGAACAGCAATGGGAGATCGGTTGGGCTGGCAGGGGGTGGTGGGGGGGGGGGAAAGCAAGGCAGCCGGCTGACAAACTGCAGGTTGCTGATCGTAACACTCTTAAGATGGCACTGAAAGTCCATCCCCAATAGCACTATGTGCAGAACTGTGGCATAATGGAGTTTAAAGTCCCTGTAAGTCATGGATCTCAGTTGAGTGGGACTTTGAGGCCAGAGCGACTTTTTAGCTTAATGGCCTTGCTTTAAAGAAGTAACACTGCACCGTATCAGGATTGATAAAACTCTCAGTGCTCATGATCATTGATTGAGATGTCCATCATAGGTCGGGAAAGTTAATGCGGGCTGTTTTGATCTAGTACCACAGAGGCCAGTGTTGGTTCATGGTCTGGTTCGTGCTGACTCATAGTCTGCACCCACGCAGTAGCATAGTTATCCCCAGAAGATGACAGTGTCCAAGATGGTGCCCCCATGTCGTGGCATGGTCATCTCTGAAAGATGATGGCAGCCAAGATGGCAGCCCCCATATTGCACACATGGCAGCGCTGGGACTGGAAGGTGACTGTGATCAACATACCTTCCCTTCTTTCTGCAGTTCGAGCATGTCACGTCTTTTGCCGGGCAGCGTTTTCAGGGGTGCTTTGGTTGGCCACAAAAGTAACATTTTGGGTGCTCCTGGGAGACCATAGCTGTGGTGGGCTTGCTCGTCAGATGCAGTAGCAGACTGTTGGCCTGCAAACCTGCGTCCCAAGATGGCGGTTCCCGTGTGGAACCTGCACTATTTGCTGAGTAAGCTTCCATGTTATGGAGGTCGATGTACAGAAATTTCAAGAGGTTGATCACCCCTTTTAAGTCCAACTTCCTCTGCTCAAGTAGCATCTGGCGCACGAAGTCCAAATTGATCCCTCTGACATGGAGGTCCCAGATCATGTCCTCAGTGTTTTGGGACCTGATTTTGACAGGAAGTTGCATGCTCTTGCGAGTCCATGCAGGGTCCAGAAGAACTCGTCGCTCAATTCACCTGATTGCTGTCTGCGGGTAGCCAGCATGTGCCTGGTGTATAGTTAGTTGAATTTCTCCCTGTACTGGTCCATGAGTATGTTCATTGCCTCCCTGTACATAGAAGCATTCCTGATCATCAGAAACACTTGATGTCTGACCCGGGAGAAGAGTAGGTGCAACTTGTTGCCCTCTGTGGCCACGAATCCAGAGAAATTTTGCAGAAAGACATCAAAGCAGCATAGTCAAAGTTCAAAGCAGACTGAGGCTTTTGGTGATTGTGGGACGATCTCCAGCTTATTAGGCTTCAAGAGTTGTTCCATCATTGGAAAAAAAATTATTGTAAGTAAAATTGATGTGCTATCAAGAGCTCAAAAGACTGGAGTTACAGAACTAGAGGCTTTTATTTACAATAAACTTGAAGATCATCCTGTGTTGTGACCAAGGTTTTCTGGGGAGGGGCTATGGTGTTGGAGCCTTTATACAAGGTCAAGAGAGAGGAGACACAGGTACAGTCACAGAACGGGGCAGAGCCAGATAAATGAGTGTACAGCAGATCACCATTATATACAAATTATGGAAACTTTAGGCCAGGTTAGGTAGAAATAGCTTATTGTGTTGACAAGTTTTAATCATTTAAATTAAATCATCTAAATTCAAATGTCCACATAACATGATGCCACATAATAACTCACCCCACTGCCCTGTTTAATCCAATAGCTGAGCCACCAGTTACTGAAAGCTATGCTGCCAGCAGTCAGTATGAACAGTAGAATGTTCAGAATCAAGATGAATGTACCTCCTGCAGCTTTGACGTAAATTCCATAAGTCGACCAGGACACAGAGCCACCCACCTGTTCCTCTGCTTGCACAAGCTGATCTGGTGGCAAAAAACAAAGTGTCAGGATGGTACTTATTTTTTACACTCCAATACTGCATTTCATTGCGGTGTATATTGCAATTAACTTGGAGTAAACAACGTTTGGATATTTTGGGAATATTTTTCTGGAAACTAAAATGGATTTGTGTCCATTTTCTTCACAAAAAAGGTGGAATTGAGTGTTATCACCTAAAAAGTAAGCAAAGCATTAGTAACCATTAATAGCAACAATAAATTCATAATATATAAAAGTGTGAGTAACTTGTAGAAAAGAATCAGTCACACAGCAAAAACGGCCTGCAGATCTCAAAGTCCGCGCTATCATTTTATTCCACATTAATCCTATTTTATTCTTCCTGACATTGATTTCAACTCCTCCCAGATACCACCTTTCACAGGCACACTGGAGCAATTTTGAGTCATCAATTAATCTACTGATAACATAGTGATGATTTCAGGGATGATAACTGTGGGAAAGACCGTGTTCAACTTCTATACTGGTTGCAGTGATCTTCTGGGTAAATAGATAACAACAAATTATCTGTGACTACAACCCAAAAATGTCCACACTAAATCAGGTCATTGCAATGGGAAATAAATAGAAGACTGAAAAAAGAATTGCAGAAAAATAAATCTCTTTTTCTGTCAATGGAGTTCCTTATAAAATGTTAAAATCAGAAAATATCACATGATTTGAAAGAGCCTACATATTTCTTTCAGTACCAGCAGAGCAAGAAATTGGAGAATAAGAAATGTGACATTTATAAAAAGAATAACATACTTTAAAGGCCAGCAAATTATATAATGGCTCCAGTGCACTGAATCAAGCAATGTAAAATCCATTTAATTGTGAATAATTTCCTGAGTTTTCAAATGCAAGACTTTTCAGTGGTAGTGTTTCCGAAATGGTGTTCTACATGCTTTGGCTCACTTTAAAGTGATTGCACTTTTAACAAAAATAATTCACTCCAGGATGACACTGTAGTTTCAAAATGTAATCCATTCTTATTAAAAATTTGTATTTTAAATTGATAATTGAGGAGGAATTGCTGCCCTACAAAGTGAGCTGCAACATCCTTTTATTGTGTTTATAGAAATACCTAGAATAATAAATTGCATAGGGGATGGAATTCATCTTCAAGATAGTGTGAAATAAGCAAAAATTTATTTGGCAGTGTGGTTGAAATGAATAGAAAATAAAATTATCTGGAAAAGAAAATGGCCTGTGCCTCATTATTGCTAGTTTTGGATGACTGTCAATGACCTTCTATTTACAATGTATTTGGTCTATTGCCACATTTTCCATTTTGATAGATTTGTATAGAATAATAAACTAAAAGCCTTAAAGCTGCAATATATATTTCAATGTAGTTACACAACATCTCACGTAGAGGCAATTTTCCCAATACTCCATAAAATTTGCTTCCCCGCTATCAGCATTTTCTAAAGCAGTAGTATCATTGCTTAAGCCAGCTCACTTCAGAATTACACCGTGATAAAATACGGTTTTACTTTTTGTATCAGTTAGGAAGTATATATTCTCTGTTTTTAACCATGATCGTAACTGCTCCAAATCAGAAACATTTTCATTTACAGTTAATATCCAAATGTCCATTAGCCTGCCAAGGACAGAGTCATCAATCAAAGGTTCTTGAATGTACTTGGTATTGATTAATAGAGGATAGTTATGTTGGCACTGGTTGGGATAACATTTAGACCTCATTTATAAGACTGTTTGAGGAGAACAATTCCATTGTATTTTTTAAACAGGATATCAATGAAGATATCATAATTAATATATTTTAAGCAATGCAATATCAGAGTTTACAAACATTGTTTTTGCTTTGTGGAGATTTATATAAGCCTTTATCTAGTGAGTGTTCTTGAAGCAACCATTGTTACATCAAAGATCATAACTTGTAAAGGAGTCTACAGGATTCAATGCAGAGAAAACAGACTTCACCATTAATAATAGAATTCATATTACTGGTTCACTTGCCCTTCTGTGTTTCTTCCTCTGGAAAAAAATCCCGGCTAATTAAATCATCTGATGTTTCGCCATTCAACTCTTCATCAGGTTCCTTTTCACCATTGAGATCCTTTATCATCTCTACTCTGGGCTCCAGTTCTCTGTGTTTTGTCCTAAACAAATAACTTATATCACCCTCACTCCACTCAATGCTGTCCTCATCATGCATTTGGACAATTACAGGCTTCCTTCGAAATGCTGCAGATTTCTTAGCATTCACCATAACTTCTGGTTTCTCTTCAATGTCAATCTGCCTGCTGTCTATTATTTGTTCTTTCATGCTCTTTTCCTGTTCTGGTACTAGATTGACCACCACGTCTTTTCTCATTTCAGCATTGTTCACATTTTCTGTAAGATTTATATTTATTAGTACAAGGAATGGTAGTAAAACACAAAACTCATTAGTCTGGCATCAGTAAAGGAAATGTAATATGTAAAAACCAAATTGGCAATAGAAGTAGGTTTATATTCATGACATTGCTATCAAGGATATGGCATTGCAGATATGATCTAGAACTCCTGTCTTCAATTTCATTCCTTAATTTGATATTAATGAACTTGTGGATATTTATTAACGTGTTTATGTAGTGCAGAGTCAACAATTTGTGTAGACTTTGTTATTGAACACAATTTATCCACTCTCCAGACATTTAAATCATGGTTTTTCTCAGAAAATGCTAACTCTTTGGTTAGTGGTAGGACAATTAGTGGCAATCTATAACAGATGTCGTTGCACAAATATGACTTTAAACAGTCCAAAATTGTTGTGTCTTCCCAACAAGTTTGATCTTTTGTCTAAACAAAATAAAACCATGAATGCATTTCAACATTTGCCAGTAGATTCCCTGATCTTTCTTTGCTTAATAATTTTTTTTTAATGCAGTTGATTGATATCTGAAAGAAAAATAGAAAATGTTGGAAAAAGAACTTTTGCAGTTCTGGCAAAGGGTGACAGACCTGAAATGCTGACCGTTTCTGTTTCCACAGATGTTACCTGACTTCCTGCATCTTTCCATTATTTTCTGTGGTTGTTTTTTCTTTACTCATTTTTTTTTGTCATTAGTAAATCAAGCAACAATTTGCAATAAAAAATATTCCCTTCTGGTTTTGAATTGTTCAGTACTCTACCATATAATTTATCTTCCTGTTTGGACATTTGTCAATATTCCTGTTCCATGCTTGAGTGTATGATGGGTGATACTTCAGTTCAGCACCAAACGAGAATAATATATTTATGTGCACCTTCCTTTGGAGAGACGAGTTTACTTTTATGTCCACAATAATGATTATCAAATGACAAACATAATGTGATAAATGTCAGCAATGTTTTCCATCAAGAACTCAGAAATATACTTGAGTAGCTAAATAACTTTGTAGAAAGAGATGGAGCTGAATGAAAAAAATGTATAAAATTGTTCATACCAACTCAACTATAAAGAAAGAGTTTTCTATGTCCACTGGTCTCCATGTACATACATATTATGTGCAGGGAGGAACAAAATCCAATTCATAGAAGTGCATTACATGCATGCATCAACCCTGGTTGTAGTTGCCGATTGTTTCTCATTCAAAATCTTATTGCCCGTATGTGGGGAAAATGAGCAATTGAAGAATCACATGGACTCCATGTCCATTTCATAATCCTGTGTATATAAATGTTACATTTCTCACACTGTGTTTATTTCTGGTGACGGAGAAGCCCTGAAAAATATTTGGTAAGCATGGAACTAACCTGAAACACAAACCTTTGCTATTCTGTGAAGACCTAATTGCTCAGGGGAGCTCAACCATGATTTGAGTTCACGGAAATTTAGAAATTAATTTCCAAAATATAACAGAAATTTGTTTATGTATTAAAGAGCAAGTTGATAAAAGGGAAAGAGAACTTTGGATTGACTTCCTTTTGCATATAAGGTGACAGATGTATCAAAGCTACAACCAGAGCCAATGACATTTAATGTTTCAACTAATTTGTGATGCAATTCTTCTCTGTGCAGGAAAACATTAAAAGATGATTGTCAGATGTCATTATGATCTATCAAGTCAGGGTTGTTGAGCCAAACTATCTTTACCTTTTGCTAAAAGAATTCTCAAGGTTATTATTTAGTCATTGTTCACTTGCCTCCTTTCTTGTCTGGGTCCACTGGTTGATAGGCTTTGCTGGATTTGACAGGACTCAGATTGGACAACAATGGCAAACTTTGCACAGACTCGCTCACTCTTGGATCACTCCCTTTCTGTTTGGTATAAGACCTGCTTCCAAAAACCCTAACTTGGTACATGAAATCTCCCTCTGATACCACTTTGCGAATCACTACAGTCCCAAATCCACGACCTGATGAGAAAGAACTTGCTAAAATATATGCATGCAGAAAAACCTAATGTTGTGCTTCATTATATTTATTAACAAATCAGTGAATGCATTAAATATGCAAAACTTGACTCATAAAGTAACTGATGATCTCTTAAAATACTTCTCTAAATTCACTTGAAGTAATATTAATTGTGCCATGTAAAGTCACATTTGAATACAGTAAAAATCCCTGTTATCCGGAATTCAAGCAAGCAGCAAAAAAAATCAAGGAAATAAATAAATTTTAAAAATTAAAATAAATAAAAATGTCAATAAAAGTTTAAAATTGCAAAAGTAAATGTTCTTTAAAGCAACCTACAACTCCTTGGTGAAGATGGGAGCAAACATTCAGCCAGCAGAGCGCCCCGGTCATACCCAGCCCGCAGCAGCTGTTTTAATAAAGTTTTAATAAAGTTGGTTTGAATAAAATGGTGTCACCCAAGATAAAGAGTCAGCCAATGTCGCTCACTGCTGGGATGATTCCCAAAGTGTCTTCCTATCCGAGCCTGGTAAGTCTTTCTCTTTATTAGAATATTATTAAGTATATTAGTAAGGCTTTATCTGTAATTATGATGGCGGCATGTTTCATGTAGTGGCTAGTACTGTTACAGTGCCAGCGACCGGGGTTCAAATTTAAATTTAAATATCGTAATTACATGATTAAAGTGAACTTTACAAAATTAACAACTACAATGCTGATTTTTTTTTCAAATTACATTACATTTTGTACTGTCTTTTGTCTTTTAAACTGTTTATTCTTAATGTTGATGTATTAGGCAATCAAGAGCGAGTCTCAAGCAACTGGAACATTCTTATATCTGGCATCTACCAATCCTTGTAGGTGTTGAATACTGGGGGCTTTCACTGTAGTACTAAATTACTTCATAATACAGAACTGCCTTCCAAAATGTACTTTGCCACAAATCTCCTTATTTATGGAAAATGAAAAATATAAACCAGAATATTTAGAGCAATGATAGCCCATCCAGACCATTTTGCTCACATTGAAATCATTGAAATGTTTAGTGGCTAATTTCAAATTGGAAATTAAAGTCAGCCAATTATATTATGCCCAGATTTCTTTTGGTTTGTAAAGTTGATAGCTGTCATTTTCACCTCACAAAATTAAAATATTCTTTTCGACTTTTATTCTGAGTGGTAACACCATAGAAAATTCAACATTATTTCAATTAGAGCCAAACAAATAAAATCTTGAAATGTCTACTTTTTAACATAGAATTTCATCTTGAATTTATTCCTGCATTTCTTGTACTATGGGCCATGAGAAGTATATGATTATTTATGTTCATATAATTCCTATTTGATTATTATTGGCCCTTTCTTTTATCAGCAGCTGTTTCCTGATGATTTCTCTTGCCAGCTTCTCAGTTTCATTCACATTCTGTGGCTTGTTGCTAAGCAATTTCAACCACCTCCCCTCCCTCCATCAATGTCCATCTATGGTCTCTAAATAGAATAACAACTGGCTATATAGTTAAAATCTCCCTGAGCTTACAAGCTGTTACTGTGTATATTAAAAAATATATAACTTCTTTAAAAACATGTACAAATTTGTTGAAAGCATACCTTATTCCAATGTATTTAAGACTGTTTTGGTCTGTAACCCGCCATTGTTGTGGACACCCAGGACATCAATGATGCACATTTTTGTAAATGATTAAGTACCACTAGTGACTGAGGGGTGGGGTAATGGGGACACTTCCTAAATTGGATCAGCATTCACTGTAAAAGGTTAGGATGAGAAAGATTTGGATGACATGGATGACATGGATGTGGGAATGTACGCTGGTAAACAGAACACAGCTTTGGATGAGGGAGCTAAAAGTAAGGGAACCCTAGAAGGCAGTGATCATAATGTGTTAGAATTTGTCCTGCAGTTTGAGAGGAGATGCATCAGTATACCAGTGGAAATAAAGGGGACAACTGAGGCATGAGACAGTAACTGCCAAAAGTCAATTGAAAAGGGACACTTACAGGGAGGTCAGCAAAGCTGGAGTTTCTGTGAGAAATAAGGAAGTGCAGGACAAGTATATTCCAAAAAATAAGAAATAATTGAATGGAAAAATGACACAATTGTGGCTGACAAGAGAAGTCAAAGCCCAAGTAAAAACAAAAGAGAGACTATACAAGAATGCAAAAAAAAGGGAAGATAAAGGACTGCAAAATTTTTAAAAGCATACAGAAGGCACAAAAGAAGGTCATTAGAAAGGCAACTTTGAAAGAAGATTGCAAATAATATAAAAAAGGATACTAAAATCTTTTTAAAATATATTAAGAATAAAAATTAGATGAAAGTAGGGAAAGGCTCAAATGTAAATGAAGCTCCAAAAATTGTAATGAGAAACAAGGAGATGGCAGAGGAATTATATGTGCATTTTGGATCAGTCTTCTCTGAGAAAGGCATTAGTAGTATACTTGACTTCAAGTATACTACTAATGGAAGAGAGGTGAGTGCAGTCACAATTATCCAGAGAGAAGATGCTTCAGAAGCTGAATGGTCTAAAGGTAGATTCAAGATTTAATTTAGTGTCATGTAATAAAAACAGTGTCATATTACACAAAGTTGCTTTTGTCTGCTTTAAGGTAGAGAGATTTGCCATCAGCAGAAATTGCCTGAAGCGCCTCTTACAGTCAGATAAAGAGAAGCAAAAGATGGAGAAAATTCAAATGTAGGAGCTTTTGTGCAGGATACCCTAAAGGTTAATCTCCAGATTGAGTTGGTGATGAAAAAGGTGAATGCAATGTTAGTATCCATAACCAGAGGAATAGGAAAAAGAGCAGGGATTTGATGTTGAGACTTTGTAAGTTAATGATGAAGCCACACTTGAAGTCGGGGTGCAGATTTGTGCTTCTTATTTAAGAAAGGATGTGATGGCATTGGAGAAGGTTCAGATTAGATTCACAAGAATCCTAGAGGATTGAAAGTCGCCAATTTAAAATAGCAATGCAATGGAATTTCTTTAGCCAAGAGAGGTGAACCTCTAGAATTTGCCTCCTTGGGTAACTGTGGAGGCCAAGGGGTTGGGTGTATTTAAAGCTGAAATTGATAGATATGGACAATAGACAATAAATGCTCAGTGGGCCATTCAACCCATTGAGCCAGCACTGCCATTCATTTACATCATGTCTGATCTTCCACTTTCAGTACCCTGTCCCTGCCTTCTCCCAATTACCCTTAATTCCCCTATCAACAAGAACCTTATCTAACTACCTCTTGAACTTATCCAGAGAACCCGCCTCTACCACCCTTTGCAGCAAAGCATTCCACACACAAAAAAAGTTTTTTATCATCTCTGTCCTAAAGGGCCTTTGCTGTATTCTTAAACTGTGGGCTCTAGTCCTACTCACTCCCAGCATCTGAATAGTCAGGGTATCAAGGATTATGGGGAAAAGGCAGGGGAATGGGTCTGAGTATGAGAATGGATCAGCTGATGATGGAATGGCAGAGCAGACTCGGCGGATTGAGTGGCCTACAAATATCTTATATTTGATATGGTGTAAAATTTGATCTAACACAAGAATCTCAGCCTATCTCTTTTCTCTATAATCAGAAATACATGTTCAATGATAAATACAAGGTACAGTGATGAAATAAACATCAAATGATCTATTCTGCTACATTTCTCATTAATCACAAAATAACTTCAAAATTTAATTGTGTGGTTTTCTTACAAAAGGACTGAACAAGCTACTGCAAATGTCCAGTTAATTCCATGGCTATTATATTGAAGAATGTTTATTTTAGGTAGAGATGTGGTTTTTCTTCCTACCTTCCTTTTTCCTCTCATGGACAATGGAAACTGACTTGCTCATAGAAAGTAGATTTCCAGGTTTATTTCCAGATTTTTTGACAGTGCTTCTCAGGTTTTTCTGAATAAGATTCTGGAAATTAACATGAAACAATGATACCAATTATTTTACGTATGAATGGCTTCATTATTGTTTTGATCTCCGCACAAGAATGGAAAAAAGTACAATGAAATCGCAATTTCCACCCCAATATTTTGAAGAATTTTAATAATAAATTATGTGTGCCTTGACCATTTGAGGCTTCAACAAAAACTCCATTAAAACCAATCAATGACATGCTGCTGCCTTATTTAAATAACTGGACACTTGAGAGTTCTATATTAAAGGAATATTTCCATTGTCAAAAAAAACATCGAAAAATTTGTGCCAAAAGACTTAAAAGTAGAATTTATGGTAGCCTTTGGTTTTCTTTCAAAAAACAACTTTTCATAGCATCCGTGTAAGTTATGCAAGAACTCATAGATGCATTTTCTTATGCATACCATATATTGATGATAGATTTTTTAAAACTGTTAGATACTGAATGCACTAACATTAGAAAGCTTGGATGTTTAGTGCCTGTGTACAGAAGTATTCTTTCATGTGGATGCGTGACTTTTGCTCTAATTGGCCTGCTGACTCTCTAGTTACTTCTCACTCTGATTAAGAGTACCCACAAGTTGCTATTGTATCTTTGGCTTGGCTTCGCGGACGAAGATTTATGGAGGGGTAATGTCCACGTCAGCTGCAGGCTCGTTTGTGGCTGACAAGTCCGATGCGGGACAGGCAGGCACAGTTGCAGCGGTTGCAGGGGAAAATTGGTTGGTTGGGGTTGGGTTTTGGGTTTTTCCTCCTTTGTCTTTTGTCAGTGAGGTGGGCTCTGCGGTCTTCTTCAAAGGAGGTTGCTGCCCGCCGAACTGTGAGGCGCCAAGATGCACGGTTGGAGGCGAGATCAGCCCATTGGCGGTGGTCAATGTGACAGGCACCCAAGAGATTTCTTTAGGCAGTCCTTGTACCTCTTCTTTGGTGCACCTCTGTCTCGGTGGCCAGTGGAGAGCTCGCCATATAACACGATGCTATTGTATATAAGGCTGCTAAAGACCACTTTTCTCCAGAATAATATACTAACAGGAAGACATGCCGATTGATAATACATGATATATGGTGCACTATATGCTTCAAGGAGAACAAGACCAAGAAGTCACGTGATGGAGTAGTGGCCAGTCGGGTTGAACCAGCCCTCTCCAGAAAAAAAACATTAAAAAGTTTGGAAAAGACAGACCTCAACGAATATAAAACTCAAGAAATAGAAGATAAAATTATAGAGAATAACGAGATGATTCCCAAGAAAGAGAAAGTAAGAACAACAGGAAATAAAGAAGAAAAATCACTGGAAAAGAAAGAAGACCTTACCCGCATGCAGGAGCAGGGATCTACAGTGGTGAAGAGCAGCCGATCTCCGAGGTTGGTGAATGCCCTGCGAAGTCGGGACCTCCCAACCGGAGGACTCCAAAAATGGCTCTCGGAGCCAAAGAAAAGTACGCAACTGTGCAATCAAAGGAAAAAGTGAACACCAGTGGGAGAAGGGCTCAGCCGAGGAGCAGGCAGTTACAATGTGACCAGCTGAGGGACGCCCGGCTTCAGGGGGCTCAGCTGGAGGATAAAAATAGCGGCGATGAAAGGAGCGAGGAGCCAGACGAGAGAGAACGATAGCAGGGTGACTGACAACAAGAGAATCAACAGCAGGAGGCCCGACAGACAGACACCCCGCAAAAGGAGACCAACAGCAAGAGGCCTAGCAAGAGGAGGCCTGAAAAAGACATAGAAGTAATTCATCAGAAAAAGCAGAAGTGACACAGATACAAAGAAGAGAAGAAGAAGACACAAACATAGGTACAG
The DNA here is from genome assembly GCF_036971445.1 of Narcine bancroftii. Lineage (NCBI taxonomy): Eukaryota > Metazoa > Chordata > Chondrichthyes > Torpediniformes > Narcinidae > Narcine > Narcine bancroftii. The sequence goes on from NC_091476.1 coordinate 25,985,654, forward strand.
ATACAGAAGAAGAGGAAGAAGAAGACCAAGATCTTCACAGGAAAATAGAAAGTAAAACAGATGGACAAAATATAGATAAAGCCTTTTTTGAAGAACAAATGAGATCATTAAAAGAATGGTTATCATTAGAATTTAGTGCAATTAAAAAGAAAAATGAAAAGAGCAGAAGATAAAATGCAAAGGTTAGAACTGGTCATGACAGAAATAGGGAAAAAGAGTAGAAAATGTGGAGGAGCGGGAAACTGCTGTAGAATTAGAAGTAAATGATTTAAGAGAAAAAATGGAAGAAAGCGACAAAAAAATTCAAGAGTTGTTATCTCAGAAAATTGATATGTTGGAAAACTATAGTAGGCGAAACAACATAAAAATAGTGGGCCTGAAGGAGAGTGAAGAAGGCGCAGACATGAAGGAATTTATAAAAGGATGGATCCCGAAGATTTTGGGAATGACAGAATTGCATGAATAAATGGAAGTAGAAAGGGCACACAGAGCACTAGCTCCGAAATCACAGACACATCAAAAACCAAGATTCATCTTAGTAAAATTTTTAAGATATACGATAAGAGAAAATAAACTGGAGTGGGCAAGGAATAAAGTTAGAGAAGATAATAAGCCATTGGAATATAAGGAACAAAACATTTTTTTACCCAGACATAAGCTTTGAACTCTTAAAGAGGAAGGAATTTAATACAGCGAAAACAATTTTATGGAAAAAAAGTTATAAATTCATGTTAAGCCATCCAGCCGTACTTAAAGTATTTATACCTGGGGAGCAAAATAGACTGTTCTTGGATCCAAAGAAAGCACAAGAATTCGCAGAACGTTTGCAGGACAGAAGAAGAGATGAAGAGATGTAACAAGAAAGAAGACCGGCAATAAATTATATATAAAATGTAATAATATAAAGTAAAAATAATGTATATGTAAAGAACTAAAGATGGAAAAGAGAAGGGAAGGAAGGAAGAAGGGGGGGATAAAAGAGAGAGCTTTGTTATATGTATAAAAAAAGTGTTTGCTGGGTGGGGCTGGGGGAGGAGAGAATAACCTTCACTGCAAAATCAGTTGACGCTTGCGAGCAAGATCGCAAACCAAATGGAAAGGGGAGTTGTGGTTGTCCAGCAAGGAATAAGGGGTAACTCAGAGAGGGGGGTGAGCATTTGTGGTTAAGGTATTATTGGGTGTGGGAATTGTTGGAGTATTTTATGTTTTAAATGTGTTGTCATACATTGAGTTTAAAAAGGGAAAACTAAAAGATAAAAATGGGAAAAAGGGGGGTGGAGGTGGCGAGGAGGCTGAAAAGAGGTGTAAACAAGATATAAAATGGCCATGTTGAACTATATGACTATAAACATTAATGGAATACATAACCAAATTAAAAGGAAGAGGCTACTAAATTTACTGAAGAAATAAAAAATAGATATAGCATTTGTGCAGGAAACTAACTGAAGTGGAACAAAACAAATTAAAGAGAGACTGGGTAGGACACGTAATGACAGCATCATATAATTCAAAAGCTAGAGGTGTAGCCATACTAGTTAACAAAAATGTACCAATTAAGATAGAGGAAATAACAGATCCAGCAGGGAGGTATGTAATGATAAAGTGTCAGATATACTCAGAATTTTGGAATTTGCTTAATATATATGCACCTAATGAAGAGGATCAAAAGTTTATGCAAGATATTTTTTTGAAGATTGCAGACACACATGGAAATATATTGATAGGAGGGGATTTTAACCTTTATTTGGATCTATTGTTGGATAAAACTGGACAAAGGACAAGCAAAAAGAATAAAGTAGCCAAATTTATGGTTAAATCAATGCAGGAAATGAAACTTATGGATATATGGAGGAGGCAGCACCCAAGAGAGAAGGAATATTCATATTATTCGAGTTGGCATAAAACATACTCAAGGATTGATATGTTTTTGTTGTCGGCCCATATTCAAGGGAGAGTTAGGAAAACTGAGTATAAAGCTAGACTATATTCAGATCATTCACCCCTGCTATTAGCAATAGAACTGGAGGACATCCCACCAAGAACATATAGATGGAGGTTAAACTCCATTCTACTTAAAAGGCAGGAAGTTAGAGAGTTTATTGAACACCAAATTAAAACATATTTTGAAACAAACACAGAATTGGTGAAAGATAAATATGGGATGCAATGAAAGCCTTCATTAGAGGACAGATAATAAGTTATGTAACTAAGATGAAAAAGGATTACAATCGGGAAATAGAGCAGTTGGAAAGGGAGATAATATAGAAAAGGAACTTGTGAAAAGGGACAATATAAAGAAAAAGAGAGAATTGGTGGACAAAAAAATACAAAACAAGGTGGAGAAGAACATAATGAAAACAAAGCAAAAGTATTATGAATTGGGAGAACAAACACATAAAATATTAGCCTGGCAACTTAAAACAGAACAAGCTAAAACAACTGTATTGGCATCAAGGAAAAAGGACAAACAAATCACATATAACCCAACAGAGATTAATGAAAACTTTAAGGAATTTTATGAACAATTATACCAAATTGAGAATGAGGGGAAAGATGATAAAATAGAAGAGTTTTTAGCTAAAATTGAACTGCCAAAATTGCAAGAAGAGGAATGAAACAAACTGATAAAACCATTTGAAATAGAGGAAGTACAGGATATATTAAAAAAGCTGCTGAACAATAAAACACCAGGAGAGGATGGATTTCCAATAGAATTTTATAAAACATTTAAAGAGTTATTAATTCCTCCTCTCCTGGAAGTAATGAATCAGGTTGAAGAAACACAAAACTTGCCAGACTCATGTAAGACAGCAATAATTACAGTAACACCAAAGATGGGGAAGGATCCATTAACACCAGCATCATATAGACCAATATCTCTACTTAACTCAGATTATAAGATAATAGTGAGTTTATTAGCAAACAGATTGGCTGACTGTGTACCAAAAATAGTAAAATAAGATCAAACTGGATTTATTAAGAAAAGACAAACAGTGGATAATGTCTGTAAACTTATTAATCTAATTCATGCAGCTCAAGGAAATAAAAAACCACCGGGGACTATTGCCTTAGACGCAGAAAAAGCCTTTGACAGGGTAGAGTGGAACTACTTATTTAAAGTATTACAGAAGTTCAATCTGCCAGAAAAATATATTAATTGGATTAAAGCATTATATAATGGACCGTTGGCAAAGGTAATAGTAAATGGATATATATCGATCCAATTCAAATTAAGTAGATCAACTAGGCAGGGATGTCCATTATCCCCCTCATTGTTTGCCTTAGCAATAGAACCATTGGCAAAACTGATAAGAATAGAAAATATAATAAAAGGGATAAAAATAAAGGAGGAGTATAAAAGCAGTTTATTTGCAGATGACATCATAGAACCAGAGATATCAATAAAAGGATTACATAAGAAATTGAAGGAATATGGAGAAATATCGGGGTACATGGTCAATGCAAATAAAAGTGAAGTGATGCCAATGAGTAATGCGGATTATACAGAACTTAAAAAAGAATCACCATTTAAATGGCAAGCACAAGCAATCTGATACCTAGGGATCAGGTTAGACAATAACTTAAGCCACTTGTACAAACTAAATTATCAACCATTAATAAAGAAATTACAGGAGGACTTAGAACATTGGAAAGAACTACCGCTAACATTGATAGAGAGGGTGAACTGCATTAAAATGAATGTGTTCCCAAGGATACAATACTTATTTCAAACGTTACCAATTCCCTTAACAGAGAAATTCTTTGTTGAACAAAAGAGAATAAGGAAATTCTTGTGGAAAGGGTGGAAACTGAGGGTAGCGCTAGATAAATTAACAGAGAGGTATAACCAAGGTGGTTTGCAGTTACCAAACTTCAGAAATTATTATAGAGCCACACAATTAAGGAATTTATCAGATTTTTACCAGAAGAGAGAAAAACCAGACTGGACTAAGACAGAACTAGATAAAATAAGGGAGAAGGTACCGGAACATATACTTTATAAGTGGGATGAAAAGCTGGTGCAATATAAAAGCTCACCAGTATTGCATCATTTACTTAATATATGGAAGAAGATCTACGTAGAAAGGAAAAAAATGAATTACCAAATTGCATTAAATTGTATGTATTGTTGTTCCCATTTCCTTCTTACAGCGAAAACACCTATCCGATAATGTTGGATCCCATTCTTTTAATTTTTGAGGAGTGATATATAACCTTTTTTTCTTTGGCTTGGCTTCGCGGACGAAGATTTATGGAGGGGGTAAAAAGTCATATATATATATATATATATATAACCTATGTAACCAATTATACTGTATCATGCGTAACCTTGTGCTTATTGTATTCTTCATAGTTCCATTATGATAGTCTTAGCAGTAGCAAAAAAATGTATAATGTCAACTTGGAAATTGGAAGAGAGTCTGAGAATACAGCAATGGTACATGGAAATGAATAAATGTATTCCATTGGAAAAAATAACATATAATTTAAAAAATAAAGTCACATTGTTTGAACAAATTTGGGAACCATACATGGAACATAACAGAGAGAGCTTGCCTTGGACCTCCATCCCCTAAAATGATAAGAAGACAAAACGATTTGATTTAGTGTGTAAAAGTAGATGATACATTTTTCTTGTTTGTTTTTCCTTTGTGTGAAGACATTGTTTTAAGGTTTTATTGTGTTGTATATGTTGAACATTTATTGGTTCTGGAGGGGGGTGAGAAGGGGGGAGGGAGGGAAGGGGGGAAAAAAGGAGGAAAATGCCACTGTGTATATTTAATGAGAAACGTTTGTACATATTTTGATATGGTTCAATGTGAAAAATAAAAAAAATTTAAAAAAAGAACAAGACCAGAAATGTTTGTGCATAAATCATTGAAGTGATGGGTTTATTTTAAAAAGGGGATGTAATTTATAGGGGCTTGGAAATAATACTGAACGTTCATTTAACATGAAGTCAGTTTTGCCTGCAGTATGGATTCCAGTTTTGGAAACCACACTTTCAGAGGTATATAGAAAATTTGGAAATGACTTCACAGAGATTTCCATGAGTGACAGTGTTGAGGTTTTTACATTATGTGGACAGTCTGAAGAAGCCAGAGTTGATCTTCACAGAATGAAGGAGGTTGGAATATTCAAGATTCAATTCATTGTCATGTAATAAAGATAGAGCAATATTGCACAGAATTTTCTTTTCACCTGCCTTAAGGTAGACAGATTCACCATCAGCAGAAATTGCCTGAACCCCCCCCCCCTTACAGACAGAGAAAGAGAAGCAAAAGAAAGTTCCCCCAGAGACCCCGATTGTCCGTGAATTCACTTCCAGCGATCCCATAGCTCCCACAGCCACACATAGTTCAGTCCCAACCATCGCAGCCCAAGCTCCAGATCCAAACCTCCAACATAATCAGGAACCCTTCAATTCCCTTGGGACCCTCTCATATCCTATTTCTGACACCTGGTACCACTTCAGCTACTCTTCAGCCAGTCTCCAACAGTCCATCCTGGTGCGAGTCCTTTGATCACAGTCATCACTAGTCTGCAGCCTGTGTTGGTCCCTTGCCTCGAGTCACCAACTGCCCCCCACCTCTGCGTTTCTTTAACCGCAGAGCCCCTCAATGGGCTGCCACAGTGGTCACCATCCCGCAGGTCAGCTCCTCTGCTTTACCCTCTCAAAAGGGGGTTGCTCTCCGTTTTTTGGTGTGCTGCGCTTGTCCTCTGCTTCCCCAGAGTCTTCCAACTCCTCATGGCTGCTGCCAATCACAGGCAGCCACTGTGCCGGTTGTAGAGTTTTTAATTAAAACCTCCATCGGTTCCATTTAAAGACCTGTACAGGGCTGACGGCAGTCTGTTTGGGCGGATGGACCCTGCGGGAGCTCTGCAACTCTGCTCTCCACTCGTCCACACCAGTAGCAGCGCTGCCATTACAGCAGCTCTGGCAGCGCTTCCATCTTCCAGGAGTACAAATGTTTTAAAATCATGAGAGAGGAAATAGAATAATCTTTCTAATAATTTAAGACTAATTGGCAAGGAGACACAGTTTTAGATGATTAGCGTAACAATCAGAAGCCACAACATAAAACACCTTTTTTTCTCAATGAGTGGTCAGGATTTTAATTTTTTAACCGAATAGAGCGATGTATATAGATATGACGGCTGCCGTAATAGGGACATTGAATAACTATTTGAAAGAGAAATACATCCAAAATATATGAGAATGAAGGGGAGTGGTGGAACCTAACTGGACTGTTGTTTGGGAAAGCTGGAGCAGAATCAATAGATCATCTGTTCTGCACTATTCTGTGATTCTACAACAAAAGGCTTAGATGTCTGGATTATTCTCCTCCACCATGGTTTTTTCCATGTTATTATCATGTTTGTGTGTCATCTCACCGTGTTACACTTACAACTTGCTGCACGCTATTAAATAGCGCAGCATAGTCTTCATGAAGAGTCATTAGCTCCTCATGTGTGCCTTGTTCAGCAATACATCCATCCCGCATGAACAGCGCTTCATCACAATCTACTAGATACTGAAAAGAAAAAACACAAAAACATACATCAGTTTTTCATCTATCTACACATATCTTTATTGATATCTCAGCTTAATTTATATTTGAATTTAAATCTGAGAGTTGAGTGAAACCATGTGAAAATATAGCCTTTGAGAGAAAACAGAAATCTATGTCAGAACGTCAGCTTAGGCCACAGAGAGTTGGAGAAAACCTGCTGAATGCTTAAAGTGAAAACTGCAACTTACAGGGATTGGAGAGACAAGAGACACAAAGTGGAATCATTCACACAGCTCTTTTAGCCAGCAAGAATACAAGGATTTCCCTTCTATACTACAAATTTTAATGATTCCATGGTCACAAAGTGAAAATTGTATTTCTGATCGGTATTATTTGAATTAATTTATTCTTCAAACTTGCCCACAATATATACAGTATTTCTAGATTTAATTAAAACACACCTACCTGAAGCTGATGAGTGACAAAGAGAACTGTCTTCCCTTTCATTCCTCTCTTAATAGCATTTGTAAACATGTGGGCTCCAACATGGGCATCTACTGCACTTAGTGGGTCGTCCAGGAGGAAAGTATTTCGATCACTGTATAGAGCACGTGCAAGACTAATCCGTTGTCGTTGCCCTCCACTGAGGTTCGCACCATGTTCTCCAATCTATGGTGAAGATTTGTGAATGTAAGGAAATCAAAGTAACTTCTGAAGTTCATAAACCTGAGAACATTGAGTACTTTTCAACATTGGATAGCGTTTAACAATCCTTTAATTTTATAAAGGAATTCAATGAGTTTCACTTGGCTCAAAATATTATTTAATAAAATGAAACTATTAATGTAGACCTCCATCAATTGAGGTGAACCATAAAATTACAAATACCAGACGTAACTATGACATATAAATTCATTGTTTTCAGGTGTTTTGGTATAACTCGGAGCTCCCAAAGTTTAATTATTTAATAACTTGACTACCAAAACTACAAAAACATGCATCAGTTCAATAAAGATTTTGAGAAAAAGGATTGTCAACACAAGACTTTCTTCATTGATTTGGCAGTTTAATTATCAGGAGTAACTGGTGTAATTTTTGGAGTCACTGGGAGAGACATCATCTCGTTCAATTGTACCTCTGTCCATGACAACATTCATTGTTTGAGGTGACAGATGGATGAGGAGTCGGAGGATACATAAAAAAACAGTTAAATATGGCTAATACACACCAAAATGCTGGAGGAACTCAGCTGGTATTTTCAGCAGCTATAGGAGACAAAGGATATATCGCCTATGATACGGGCTTGAGGCCTTCTTCAAGGAATAAGCCAGAAGCAGGAAATCTCAGCAAGTCTCAGAATTCAGACAATGCTGGCTCGGGGAGGAATCCAGATCAACAAAAATTGTTAATTGGATCTAATAATGGACGAGGTAAGAATTTATCACGTTTGTGCAAAAGGAGATGGAAGGTAGAGACAGGGTTAGGGAAAGAAGACGGGGAAGGAGTTGTTGGGAGGGGGGTGGCTTAACAAAAGCCAGAGAAGTCAATAATAATGCCGCCCCGTTGCATAATATTTTGGCACAAGGCCATAAACATGATCCTGGCTACCGTAAAGTATTTAGAATGTAAAATCAAGGATGTAATACTTTGGCTTTATAATGCTTACTCAAACCACATTTGTGAACCACTTTTGGCCTTGTATCTCAAGAAGAATGGAGAGGATCCAGAAGTGATTTCAGAGATGTTTGAGAAGCGTTTGATGGCTCTGGGACAGCATTTGCGAGAATTCAGAAGGATGAGGAGGAATCTCATTGAAACCTACCAAATATTGAAAGGGCTGGAGAAAGTGGATGTGGAGAATATATTTTCAGTATTTGGGAGAGTCGAGGATGAGAGGGAACAGCCTCAGAATAAAAGGACATCCTTTTAGAACAGAGATGAGGAGGTTTCTTCAGGCCAGAGGGTGGTGAATCTGTGGAGTTCATTGGAATTCATTGCCCCAAAATGGAGGTTGATAGGTTCTTGGTTAATAAGGGTGTGAAACGTTTCAGGGAGAAGACAGAAGAATGGGGTCAAGAGGTTAAAAAAAAAATACATCAGCCATGATTGGAATGGCAGAACAGACTCAAAGGCTGAATAGCCTAATTCTCCTCCTACATCTTATGGTCTTATTTTTGAAGAATTATACAGAGGGAGAGGCAGACTGAGAAGGGAAGAAATTAGAGAGCTTTGTGGTCATGACAGCTGAAATCCTGGCTACCAATGATGGAACATTTAAAACCAAGTTAATGCAAGAGGTCGGAAGTGATTTTGTAATGCTTTTGTGGACTACTCTCTTAAATTTTAGGACCTTTCCTGTTTACGTGGATGAATATGCCTGATGTTGCAGGCACCGACCTGTGCTGCCTTTAGTAAATCTCTACATTGTAATCAATGGAAGCTTTGAACTTACAGTATGTCCTGTCCAGTCAGAGAATTTCACATTGTGTTTTTTTTACCTCAGTCATGTCGCCAGAAGGTAACATTTCTATGTCAGGATGCAAACAACAAGCGTCCAATACACTATTATACCTAAAAATGTTAAAAAAAAACACATTTCTTTTTTGTTTTTGGCAGTTAACAATACTTTAAACATTGATGTTGATTTACCATGGCACGACATTCCAATGTGAAAGGAATAGTGAGAATGCATGAGTATTTATATGAAGGATAACACCAATGTTATTAGAGAGCTATTCTCCCCTCTTTCACTGCTCAGCTTTTTCTCTTCTACCTGTACCCACCTATTATCCTTATTGTATGCCTTGCCCCTTCTTCCTGCTGTATTGCATCACATCAATGCTATAGTGCAAGGGATTTAAGGGATGGCACAGTTAGTGTAGCGATTAGCACAAAGCTGTTACAGCGCCAGCAATCAGGACCGGAGTTCAAATCCCATGCTGTCTCTGAGGAGTTTGTATGTTCTCCCTGTGTCTGCGTGAGTTTCCTCCAGGGGCTCGCTTCCTCCCACCATTCAAAACATACAGGGTCTGAACACTAATTGGGTGTAATTGGAGCAGCATGGGCTCATGGCCAAAATGGCCTGTTACTGTGCTATATGTTTTAATTTAAATTTATATATTTAAAATTTTTTAAATCATTAACTTCCAAAGTCAAGTATATTCCCAACCTAGAGAATATTTGGCTTTCAATATATTCTTAAAAACGGGTTTTCTTTGTGAAATGACTTGAATGGTTCAACTGTTAAATTTAAATAACATTAAATAAATATAACCTTCTCAGAACACTAAACATAGAGAATAGGAAGGAGCGAAATGCTTTCATGTTTTCCTATAGTGAAGTCTCAGAAGTATGTTCAAAATTCAACCACGGCTTCTCTTACTTATTTACTGGCAGACTGATCAATAGGAGATGAAGAAAAAGAGAATGCCGGGAACACTCAGACAATTAAGCCTAATCTGATCCCAACTGCTCTTCTAACAGCTACATGAAGTCATTTGGGTGCATTTTCTCAAAGATATTCCCTTCTTTCTACCCATCCCACCCCCACCATCTCTGACACTGAAAATTAACGTTTTTTTTTCTCTCAGACCTGAAATGTGAACTGTTTCTCTTCCCACACCTGCTGAGTGTTTCCAGCATTTTCTACGTGTCTCAGAATTCTAACATCTACCGATGTTTGAATTCCAAGATCAATAGGGGCAGATTTTTTAATTTTTCATGCACTTCCTTTTTTTTGAAAACTTTATTTATATAATATAAAATACAAAATTATATATTAAAAACCCCATATTACATTTCATTGTTTGTAAAATACATAGTAATAGATTAGTAATCTACCCCTACTCCCACCCCACCATCCAACTACAAAAAAACCCCACCTACCCCTACCCCCTCATAATAACGGAGCCTTTTACAAATGTCAATTATTTACATACCATGGTGTGTGCCTTTAAAAAAAAATTAGAGTATATTCAAACCCATATGTTTTAAATATGGGTCCCACATTCTTTTCATGCACTTCTGATACAATACAAAAAAAATTACATTTTCAGATTATGAACAATTCTATCCAAAAATGATTAGAAAAAAAAATGGAATTCACCAGAAAGACACTGCCTAAATTCAATGATTGAACTCACTTTAAATAATTAGGAACCTCAGTCATTTGTGCAACTGTCTCCCTAAAAATCAATGAAGATATAATTAACATAAACAATTCTTACCTTTCTTCTTCATAACTTTTTCCAAATAAGATATTATCACGTAAAGATGCATTAAAAAGCCATGCCTGTTGGGCGACATATGCAAATGTGCCTCTGACTGCAACAGTTCCTTCAAGTAATATCAACTGGAGATTGGAGTAGACACACAAACACATGAACTTTAACATTTCTAATTTAACATCACTGAAATCGCTGTTTTTTTTTACTGACAATGGATAAAAACTAACATGATGAAATGGGTTTTTTACAAATTTTACCACTGTGATCTTTCAATCTTTCAGTGAAAAAAGATAAAAGAAAAAGAACAGAAGGTATCTTCTTCAAAAATAAAGGGACTGAAAATTCATGTCAGCGAAAATAATATTACTGTTAATTTCCACGAAAGTTGAACTTTAGTGGAAAAAGGAATAGGGAGAAACACACACAATAACAATACAAGTAACTTTTGTTTAAATATTACCCAAGATTTCCAGCAGAAGTTAAGAATCTTTGACAAGTACTTGACGTACAAAATTTTCATGTCACTTATCTTTCAACAAAAAAATTGTCTATACCTAAAAACAGGGAGTAGCTTGCTTGCATTAACCCAGCTGCTGTGTGATATTAGTGGAATCCTGGTAGGAGAACAAAATAAGTCAATTTACGTAATGTGCTTCAGTCCAGAGAAGGTTGCATCAAACAAGAGTCAGAGGAAAACATATTTGTTGACTATACATGTGTAAAAGAGACAACACTTCTTTTGATGCTTTGAAGTGAAGGGGCTGCAATTGATTTTTGTCCATACTCTGGTTCTGTGGTGTTTTTTTTTTTCATTTTATTACTGCCCTCCTGGTGGTTATATAAAAGTGGGGAGCTGATTTTAACTTTTCCATGGAGGAAATTGAAGAGGAGCAGAGTTGGTATGCAGTTGAATTGAAGAAGGGGGCTTTCCACCTTTCTTGCATCAAAACAACCTACTGCAATTTTAAAATGTAGGTAGTAAGGAGTGCTGACCTAAATTGCCAGAATCCTCATTAAATATGAATATCTTCAGGATGTCATCAGGATGCAACATGGGATTTTATGCTATGCCCTCAAGGGGTGTATTGATGCTTTCTCTACCAGACCAAGCCTGCCCTAAACAGGATCCAATATTGGGCAGGGCAAATTATAATATTTTTCTTGTTTTCTCTGTAGATCAGTTGAACGGGCTTATTTGGCCCCTCAAGAGTTGTTGCTAATCGTATCAGAGGTTGGGATCTGGAGCTTGGGTTGCCGATGGTTTGGACTGGTCTCTGTGTGGCTGCAGAAGCTGTGGGAGTGCTGGAGGTGATCCACAGACACTCTGGGGGGATCTCCCCTTTGCTTCTCTTTCTCTGACGGTAAGAGATCCTTCAGGCATTTTCTGCCGATGGTTAATCTGTCGGCCTTACAGCACATAAAAGGCATTTTTTTGTGATATGACACCATATTTATTATACGACAATAAATTTAATCTTGAACCTTGTTACCTCAGGAATTCCCTTCCTCTATCACTTCCACCAACAATTGTTCTCCTCCTGAGTTTATTCCTGTTGCCAGCTTGATCACAACCAAATTTCTGGAAACTTTTCATTGTAAAGAGAGCAAGCCTCTAACAAAACTGGGAGAGCCTCCCTGATACCGGTGCCAAATGTGTTAACCAAATACTTTGCCTCCAATGCTACTTGGGACCCATGATTTCACAGTTAATTTTCCTGCTCATTAGAAGACATTAACTGACTTTCCTCATAAGCAACAACCAACAATGTCTTGATTACCATTGTACTTAGTTTTTTCAGCTATTGAAAGAATACAGGAAACAACTCAAATGAGGATATAGAATTGAGGGGATAGAATGATAGGATTAATGAAAGACAAAATAAAATGAGCATTCTTACTAAAAATGAAAAAGTCAGGAGTGAAATTATTACTGTATTCTGGGACCTAGTTTAATCAGATAATGTAGACCATGACAAGCTATCTCACCTTGTCCACCACAGATGACAAAGTTTCTGACTTGGCTAACTTCAAAACTAATTCATGAAAATAATATTTCAAAATAGTTTCCTTTGGGAAGAGTTGTGGCAAGAAGGCAATTGGATAAAGTTGTTTAAATCACAAGATTCAAATGAAATCTCCTCCAAGATATCCCCAACACCAGGGGCCACAACATAGTATACTTCACCCCCACGACATGCCCTGTGCGCCCATGATTATGCGGCCAAACACGGCTCCAAATCTATCTATAAATTTATAAATGACACCACCAACATAGGAAGAATCTCCAACAATGATGAGGCAGATTATAGAAGGGAGATAGAGGCATTAGTGATGGTGTCAGGACAAAAATCTCTCCCTCATTGTCATCAAAATGAAAGAACTGGTAATATACTTCCAAAAGGGGAGCAGGGGTTACTCCTCTATCCACATCATCAGTGCTGAGGTGGTGATCGTAGACAACTCCATTGACATCTCCAATGACCTGTCCTGGTCCACCCCATGTCAATGTAATGGTCAAGAAAGCATCTCTACTTCTTCAAAAGCTGAGGAGCTTGGGCATTTCACCTGCATCCATGAACAACTTCTATGGTATACCATTGAATGTACTCTATAAGGGTGCATCACTGTGTGGTATGAGAATTGCTCCACCCAAGACTGCAAGAAACTTCAGATGATTGTGTACATGATTCAGGCATCACTCATAGATTCCCCTCCCCTCCATCTGCCTTAGAAAAGCAGCCATTGTATTAAAAGACTCAGCCCATCCTGACCACTATCTTCAGCACCCACCCCCAAATCAGGAAGAATTCACAGTACGAGATTCACAACAAGATTCAAGGATTGTTTCTTTCTCATCATTATCTCCTGAATGAACTTCAAAATTGTGAAATTATTTTGCCTTTGCTCTGTACTATCTAACTTATCCCTGTGACTCTGCATTTCTGTACTGAGTTTTACTTGCACTATACATATATATGCGTGCGTGCATGTGCGTGTGTGTGTGTGTGTGTGTGTGTGTGTGTGTGTGTGTGTGTGTGTGTGTGTGTGTGTGTGTGTGTGATATATAAAATGGACTGCTTGGGAAACAAACTCTAACACTGCACCTAGGTAAATGTGACAATAAAGTTGTAACTGGATTTGAACATTCCTAACATGTTCCGTTTAAGTGGTGAAAGCTTTGAACAGTTAGAAAATGTGTTACTTTTTCTGGACTGGCTATTACAGTCGCAGTATTTATATTGCGGCATTTGTTATCATTTAACTCAACGGTAGGGATTTAATATGGTAATGCCATTTAATGCACAGTGATCAGCTTCTCTTTTATTGATGATGGCTATTTCTGGACAATTGGGAAGTGCAAATGTTACCCACCATAAAACAGCTCAATCCTGAATACTTCATGCTACATTTGAGACTGCTTCATTTTCTTCAAAGTTCTGAATTAAAAAAGCAGTCTCCAGTAATCAGCAAGCCCTTCTGCCTTATAATGGAATAAAGTAGCTGAAGATGGTTATGTTTTGGACATTGATCAGAGGAATTTCAGAAGCAATTTTTAAATACTAGGCTTTGGCAAACTGATAAAACTAACCCCTAATTAATATATCAATGCTGTTTTGAAGTAACAAAATTGCATACAGTATTTCAAAAATATCAAACACTGGCAGGTACTGGAAACTTGAAAGCAGTTGTAATTCAAATCAATTAATTTCAAATAGAATTAGAGAAGACATTGTGCTAACTAATTTTGTTTCATGGCATTAAATTTTAGAAGCAGGTGGCTAGTTAATAAGTAACCCTGTAACAACAATAAGGACGTTGTTATTGCAGTGAAAGGTTTTCAAGATCTTTTCTTTTGTTCAGCAGTATTTTACATTAAAAATGGCAGCACTGCTGCTAATGCGGACCGGACCTAGGAGTGCAGGGAATGACACAGAGACCTATTGCCCAGTTCTACTCCTGTTAAAGAAGCCATTGGTATTTTTTAAATCCTGCAACCATGGGGTCAGTGCCCAAGGTGGTGGCGCTTGGGCTGCACAGCGTACCATGATAGGCTGCAGATTCCGGGGGATTACCACAGGGCACCAGAAATGGGGAGGACAACCCCTGTTGAGAAGGAGAATCAAAGGAGATGATCCTACAGGATGGTGACCACGGCAGTGGACCAGCAAGGGGGTCACAGGCTGCGGGCTGCTGGAGACTGGTTCATGGGAACCAGCTATCGCAACTGGAATTTGAGAGGGTGCTGAGGGCAGGATGGGCTCCCAAAGGGCCTCGGGCGCTGAAGACTTCCTCATCCTATTGTAGGTTTGGATCTGGAACTTGGGTTGCTGATGGATTGAAGAACTGGAGTCTGTGTATTTGCAGAGGCTGCGGGAGTGGTGGAGGCAAATCCATGGTCACTCAGCATTTCTGAAAGGACTCTCTTTTGCTTATCTTTTTGCTATTGTTAGGGGTGCCAGACAATTCTCATGGCAACTTTTATTTTTCTTATGTCAGACAAAAGTTGTAGATCATATAAATGTTTTTAATGTATTATTACATGACAATAAAAGGAACCTTTGAATCTTTGAGATCTTTTTTCAATGTTTATTGGTTTCATCAAATAAATGTTACATAGGTACATGACAACAAAATAAAATATTAATAAATCTTATTTAGCAATAAAAATGGTCTTTAAGTCTATGTAACATTGAAAAGAAGTAAAAAAATCTTTGAAATCTACATATGTTTAATTGAGGAAAGGCTGTTAAGACAATCCAACTCACTTTTTCACTTCAGCCTAATTAAAGTACTGACAAAATTATTTTCATATATTTTCACAGATAAATAAATCCTCCTTGAATAATATATGAACTTAAATTCCCACTAAATTTATTGAACACAAGTGGACTGTCCTTAAAAGTTGAATATGACAATATGATATCGCTTAATAAGCAATTACACACAATGCCAAGGACTTTCATGAAAACAAAATACGTTTTCACAGATGAAATATTTGTTTCTAATTGACCTGGGATGGCTGTGACATACCCAGCAGATTGCATTGCATCTCTTTTGCTTTAATCAGGTAAGAAAATCCCTTCAGTGACTATGTTAGATCAGCCTGTTGTAACAGTACCTGCAATGGCAGCAAGGATTCAAATTCCAAATATAAAATTCTAATTGTAAGAGCAATATCGGAATGATAAATGAAAAAAATATCTATTTATAACTGATCAAGCAATGCCGAATCATTGTATGTGACATTCACTTGATGTATAATATTCATAAGAAACATGGTTATTTAATTTATTAAATTTTCAAGAAAATGTGCTGCATGAGGAAAAACTAGAGTGCATTTGTGTGGCACCTTTAAGAACCAAAGTATGTCCTGAAATGCTGTGCTGTGATTGAAGTGGTTTTGATGTGATGTCATCTTTCATAATATACAACCATTGTTCTTTCAATTTTTTATCAAATAACCCATTTAAGATTAAATGATATATAAAAATGGCCAAATGGTAACATGTTCACCAGTTTACAGATCACCGTTTATTTAATGAAGCAGAGATAAGGAACTATTTTTTTAAATAATCACTCGATGTAACCATGTTCACTTGCGGAGGCAAATGAGGGCTCGTCACAATGAAAGGCAGCATATCTGAGACTGTGAAGAGCTTTCTTACAATTGTACTAAGGCATCAACCTATGTTTCTGTGCTCAGATGTCTCAAGTGAGACTTCAACTCTCAATTTTCTGACCGAGAAGTGATAGTAATACCTATTAAATCATTGCAAATGGAAAAAAAAACAGCTTTGGAAATGAGAGCATGCAATAGCATTATTACCGGTAATTCCAACCATGAATTTTCCTTCATTGTTACCTCACTCCAGCTGGGTAAGTTTTCCAATACTCCAAATCCTCAAGTTGTTCAGAAATTAATTTATTTCAAGTTAATACGAAGCTTATTTTTATATAAAACATAAAATCAAAGTTGTATCTATAATCTTTAATAATGTTACATCCTATCAAACAAATCATCTAGTTTATTCATTAACAATATAGTTATGTATATAAGATATCATTTCCAATGGAAGCAGGTCTTACCTGACCCAGGATAGCAGATATCAAAGAACTTTTTCCACTTCCCACACTGCCACAAATGCCAACCAGTTTACCCTAGAAAACAAAAGAAGCATTGACTGGGGACATAATCCAGAATCTTAAGATTCTAACAGGATGGCTGGATGGACACAAATAGATCAAGACTTCAGCCATGAGGCTACAAGCAGACCATGAGGGATTAGGGAGAAGGTATGTGGTATTAAACAATGGTGGAAGATTTTTCAGTTAACATGATGAAGATAAAAAAGTGCACCCAATCATAAGTATCCAATTTGACTTTTACGCAAAATGTTTCTTCACAAAAATATTCACTATTCAGATAATTGTTTCACATGATGTAATTGAACAGTTAAGATAGAGAGTTGTTGGAATACCTCCCAATGTAAAGAATTGGAAATCCTTACATTAGCTTGAAAAGGCCCAATTTGTTTCAAACCCACATAGAAATAGCGGCATCCTGACAGTGGTATATGCACTAATGAAAAAGGTTAGTAGATTACTTCAATGTGAACTAACTACGCATTCTCACAAATGATCAACTTGACCTCTGACTGAACACAATAATCTCCTCTGTCCCTTTGAAAATTACTGATGTAATGATTAAACATTACTTTTCTCATTCCCAGTTTATCATTTATAAATAGTTCATCAAACATAGATTAAAAAAAACTTACTAAAGAAAATAGCAGCTTCCATTTCATGCTTTAAATGTAATGTGAGCCCATATATAAAATATGAAATTTCATCAAACATCTGTGGGGAGAATGGGGTGGATCATATTCAATCTGACCCACTTAATAGACTTGCCTGACAGAACTCATCCATCTAGCCACATTATCCTTGAAAATTCTGGCTGCCAACCTTGAGATCACTATTGCATGGCCTCAAACAGAGCATTCCATAAATGGCAGCAATGTTTCAAGCTAATGCTGTCAAAGTCCTGGATTCACTATTTTTAAATGATTTAACTTTTAATTAAGTTCAGTGATCTCCATTCAACTGAGAATGGATCATGATAAGATTCAAAGAAATAGAAGATCTTCTTTTCTTTGGCTTGGCTTCGCGGACGAAGATTTATGGAGGGGGTAAAAAGTCCACGTCAGCTGCAGGCTCGTTTGTGGCTGACCAGTCCGATGCGGGACAGGCAGACACGATTGCAGCGGTTGCAAGGGAAAATTGGTTGGTTGGGGTTGGGTGTTGGGTTTTTCCTCCTTTGCCTTTTGTCAGTGAGGTGGGCTCTGCGGTCTTCTTCAAAGGAGGCTGCTGCCCGCCAAACTGTGAGGCGCCAAGATGCACGGTTTGAGGCGTTATCAGCCCACTGGCGGTGGTCAATGTGGCAGGCACCAAGAGATTTCTTTAGGCAGTCCTTGTACCTTTTCTTTGGTGCACCTCTGTCACGGTGGCCAGTGGAGAGCTCGCCATATAATACGATCTTGGGAAGGCGATGGTCCTCCATTCTGGAGACGTGACCCATCCAGCGCAGCTGGATCTTCAGCAGCGTGGACTCGATGCTGTCGACCTCTGCCATCTCGAGTACCTCGACGTTAGGGGTGTGAGCGCTCCAATGGATGTTGAGGATGGAGCGGAGACAACGCTGGTGGAAGCGTTCTAGGAGCCGTAGGTGGTGCCGGTAGAGGACCCATGATTCGGAGCCGAACAGGAGTGTGGGTATGACAACGGCTCTGTATACGCTTATCTTTGTGAGGTTTTTCAGTTGGTTGTTTTTCCAGACTCTTTTGTGTAGTCTTCCAAAGGCGCTATTTGCCTTGGCGAGTCTGTTGTCTATCTCATTGTCGATCCTTGCATCTGATGAAATGGTGCAGCCGAGATAGGTAAACTGGTTGACCGTTTTGAGTTTTGTGTGCCCGATGGAGATGTGGGGGGGATGGTAGTCATGGTGGGGAGCTGGCTGATGGAGGACCTCAGTTTTCTTCAGGCTGACTTCCAGGCCAAACATTTTGGCAGTTTCCGCAAAGCAGGACGTCAAGCGCTGAAGAGCTGGCTCTGAATGGGCAACTAAAGCGGCATCATCTGCAAAGAGTAGTTCACGGACAAGTTTCTCTTGTGTCTTGGTGTGAGCTTGCAGGCGCCTCAGATTGAAGAGACTGCCATCCGTGCGGTACCGGATGTAAACAGCGTCTTCATTGTTGGGGTCTTTCATGGCTTGGTTCAGCATCATGCTGAAGAAGATTGAAAAGAGGGTTGGTGCGAGAACACAGCCTTGCTTCACGCCATTGTTAATGGAGAAGGGTTCAGAGAGCTCATTGCTGTATCTGACCCGACCTTGTTGGTTTTCGTGCAGTTGGATAATCATGTTGAGGAACTTTGGGGGACATCCGATGCGCTCTAGTATTTGCCAAAGCCCTTTCCTGCTCACGGTGTCGAAGGCTTTGGTGAGGTCAACAAATAGAATAGAAGATCTTACACCATGGAAAAAGGCCCTTTATGTTTTAATGTACTAGTGATAAAGAAAGAATACAAGGAACCCATATTATACCACAAATGAAGTCAAAAGCACTGTGTAGAATTTAACAAAGTTCCAGGACTTCCATGTTCATTCCTCAGAAATTTTAGATAAAACCTTTCTTGTCATGGCAGAGTGGAGGAAAAAAATATAGATGTGTGTTATGATTGAGAGAAACATGGAGGGTGAGGGAAAGACTGAGGCAATGGGGCAAGGAAGAGCATCAGAAAGTTGGAGAGAATGGAGGAGTCTTGAAAGGAGATTGAAGGTGGAGAGCCAGGGAGGAGATCATCGCTGGAAAGTTGATTGGACAATCCAAAGAGGATTGACAGAGATTGCAGGGAGAGATCCAAGGAGAGAGTCAAAAATAATTGCTATTTCCAACCCTGAGATCATTTTACCAAATATATTAACATTGTTTGCTCAATTTATTTTTGAATATTTTATTTTTGCTTTTATTCCATAGACATATCAAAATTTTCCATTTTCAAAATATACATATACCACTTCTCCCAGATTTTTTCTTTTACTGAACTCTTCGTGAACATTTCAATACTCTTTTCTTTTAAACAATACAAGACAGTTTAACCAAAATTAAAAAATACAACATTTACTACTTTTACTTAGTTCCATTATAATTATTTTCACAATCTTCTCCCTCAACAACCTTAATTTTTTTTTACAAACTTCACGGAAAGTCTTCCACCTCATTCTTGGTTTTGAAAAATCGCCGGTTCCCTTCGACCCCCAAAGTTGTGGGAATTTAATGCTGATAAGTGTGAGGTGCTTCATTTTGGTAAGAAGAATCAGAACAGGACATACGTAGTAAATGGGAGAGCATTGATGAATACAGAAGAGCAGAAGGATTTAGGAGTAACGGTACATCGTTCCCTGAAGGTAGAAACTCATGTGAATAGGGTGGTGAAGAAGGCTTTTAGTATGCTGGCCTTTATCAATCATTGCATGGAATATAGGAGTTGGGAAGTGATGTTGAGATTGTATAAGGCGTTGGTGCGGCCTAATTTAGAGTTCTGTGTGCAGTTCTGGTCGCCTAATTATAGGAAGGATATAAACAGAGTGGAGAGAGTGCAGAGAAGATTTACCAGAATGTTACCTGGGTTTAAGCATCTAGAGTACAGGGAGAGACTGGGCAGATTAGGTCTTTATTCTTTGGAGCGTAGAAGGTTGAGAGGGGATTTGATAGAGGTATTTAAGATTATGAAAGGGATAGACAGAGTGGATGTGGATAGACTATTTCCGTTAAGAGTAGGAGAGATTGAAACAAGAGGACATGAGTTAAGAGTTAAGGGGCAGAGGTTTAGAAGTAACATGAGGGGGAACTTCTTTACTCAGAGAGTGGTAGCCGTGTGGAATGAGCTTCCGGGAGAAATAGTGGCGGCAGAGTCAATTTTATTATTTAAGAAAAAGCTGGACAGGTATATGGATGAGAAGAAGGTGGAGGGTTATGGTCATTGTGCAGGTAGGTGGGATTAGAGAGGAGTGTTTGGTTCGGTGTGCACTAGAAGGGCCTAATGGCCTATTTCCGTGCTGTAATTGTGATGTTATGTTATGTTATATCATTAAGTATTTCAAATTTTTAGCACATAGTTGTCTTTTCACAAATTCAAATTCTTTTCTTTGTTTAATCAAGGTCAAGCTAAAATCTTGAAAAAAAATAGTAACTTTTCATGATCAACCTTGAGCAGGCCATTTTTCTGCTTAGAGTAATCACATGGTGCTCCCAAAATTATCTCCTGTTCTCAGTAACTTAAAAGACTCACCAGAACTGGTCTTGATCTCTGATCTTCTGGGTCAAAATGTTTGGTGAGCTCTCTCGATATGCAGTTTTTCTTCAAATTTATCTTCTCCCAACACTTGCGAGATCCATTTTTGAAAAAAGTTCACCGGGTCTCATCCCTCGATTCCTTCCTTCAGTCCAATAATTTGGATATTATTCCATCGACTAAAGTTCTCCATATGGTCAATTTTGTCAAGCAGTCCTTGTTTATCTGATGCCCATTCTTTTGCTTTTTTATTCCAAAGCCTCAAGTTTTTCATGCATTTTCGTCAATTCAATCTCTGCTCGACCCATTCTCTCCATCAAGTCTTCAACAAACATTTATTTTGGTCATTTTCTCCATCATATTTCTAATCACCATTTCAACACACATGAATTTATTACTCAAATTCTCCATTTTTTCCAGGATGATGCTGAATTCTTGACCCAACTCCTCAGTTTTATCTGGTTGTGCCAGTCCTGTCACTATTTTTGCATTGCTCCCTTTTGGACTTTCACCCGAGGTTCCCATTTGAATAGGAGCTACTTCAATTTTTGCTCTTGGCTGCCTTGGTTTCCTCGTGCTAGTTTTATCCATTCTTGAAGAAAATCTTGATCTTCAAGTTTTGACCGTCTGTTTGGTACTCTTCATGGAGACCTCAACCAAAACACATCCTTTGCATGGCCACGCCCACATCCACCCATCCTGCTTGTTCAATTTAGTCAGTTTTCAGGGTAAATTTTCAAAAGAGTGAATTACTACCCATTAAAGGACCTTTAGCAGTTAAATATTTGGGAATTACAATTACAAAGAGTTGTAAGAATTTAATAAAAGATCATTTTTTAGGGTTAATTAAGGAGACTAAAGAGTCATTGTCAGGAGGAAATCTTTATGTATAACAATGATTGGACATTTTAATGGAATTAGAATGAGTATTTTACATAAAGTTTTGTATATGTTCCAACCTTTTCCAATTTTTATTCCTAAAACTTATTTTGATTCATTAGATTTGATTATTTCTTCGTATATATGGCAAGGCAACCAGCCCTGTATAAATAAGGCCTATCTTCAAAGGACTGGGGCTTATTTCTTCCAAACAGTTAAATTTAATCTTCCTAATAGGCATTTTTTTTAGTTACTGGTACTTACAACTCAGTTATTTTGCTCAGTCCAAACTTCCTAATTTTCCTTGAATTCCTCAAATCAATATTCTTGATTTACTTTTTTGATATAAAGTTTTATCATGGTGGATCTATAGCAACATTTTATGATAACCTGGTAGTTTTAAAAATATGTTCAAGGAGAGGAATCAAGAATGAATGGGAAAGAGATTTGAACATATCAATTTCAGATGAAGATTGGGATACTATGCTTGACCTAATTAACAATACCTCATTTTGTGCATAACACTGTTTATTACAATTTAAAGTGGTACATAGAATACATACGTCTAAAGCTAAACTATTTCGTTTTTATTCTGACATTGATCCATTATGTGATAAATGTAAAATTTATGAAGCATCTCTGATTCAGATGTTTTGGGATTGTCCAAAAAATTTTGGGGACAATTTTTCCAAACTCTGCTGAGATTCTTAGGATCAAAGTGGAATCTTACCCTTGTATTGATTTGCTTGATTATTCTCAACTGTAAAATATTTCTTTGAATATTAGCTTTCATTTCATTGATAGCCAGATGAGGAATTTTCATGAAGTGGAAAGATAGTTTGGCACCTACTCATATGCAATAGATATTATGTCTTGCTCGAGTTTGGAGAAAATTAGATATATATATGATTGAATTTGACAAGATATGAGGTCCATTTATGGACTATTATCATAATTTGATTACATAAGAATGAGTGCACTGGGGGCTCCCTGCCCGTTGTCCACAAGCTAAGACTTGATTCTTCACATACTATTTGTTGTTGACCGTGTTTAGTGGGAAGGGTAGGATTAGCATGGTGGTGGGGGGGGGGGTGGGGGTTCTCACTCATTTTTCTTTTTTTATTGTTTTTTCTTTATAATTAGAAGAGATTGATTAAACAATTCACCATAAATATATTACAATAATAGAATATGAGCTGAAGTTTTCCTTAAGGAATTCCTATTATATTCAAACATTGTGTACAAGATGATGTATAAATTATTTATGATTCATATTCTGTATGTTATTGTTTTAAGCTGTGTGATTATTGTATGTTCAATATGTAACATGTGTGTCAGATTATAGATATATTTTTTGGGAGATAAATTAGGGCAGGTTTTTTAGTGTAGGTCACATACAAACACTTTAAATCAGATCTTATTTAAAATACTGGAACTCTGATCATGTTAGACAGGCTGGCACCAACAGCCTTTGCTAAATCTTTGGAGAGCCAAGAGGAGAGTGCCCAAGAAACTTCACTAATGGATTGTGGTTTACAAAAAGGCAATAGATGAAATAACTCATCAGAGCTGCAAGCAGTCTGGAGTGGAACTTGCTGTTCTAAGAGGATCATGTAGTTTTGCAAGCAGAGAGAGAAAATAGGCTTTTTTTTCTCTGAGAGAGAGAGAGAGAGAGAGAGAGAGAGAGAGAGAGAGAGAAAGAGAGATAATTCAGTTTTGCAGTTTTACAGTCAGCAACAGCAGCTGGGACTGGAACAGGACAAGCTGGAAAGCTTGTAGAAAAAACCCATTTGGAAGACAGGTTGTGACTGCTTAGTTCAGCCTGGTCAAAGCCCTTGCGGTTCATACAAGAGGAGAGGACAGGCTGCCTAAAGTTTCACTTGAAATAAGAGAAACAGAAAGGAAATCTGTGATGACCTGAAAGAAAGAGGTTATCTTCTGGAGAACCCTGATGGGTCAAGTTTCTTCGCCAAGACACTGAAGTGGCTGGTTACAAGGAATCAGTTGTGGGTGAACAACAAATCTCTCTCTGAAAACCGACAAGAACCTTCCTGAGCGGTAACCATTTACCTTTCAAGCACCAAAGCCTGGTGAACTTCATAAATGTTAAATTCTGTGCACAATATAAGAATTGCTTGCAACCAGTGAACCTGGAGAAATGAGAAGTGATTAGATAAAATTTGATCCTGTTTTCATGTTTAAAGATAATTAAAAGCAACTTTTGTTTAAGTAACCATTTGTCTTGGTGAATATCTATGCTGCTAGTTTTTTGGGTCCTCTGGGTTTGTAACACATGTAATATTTCTCTCTTCCAAACTAATAATGATATATTAAAAATAAAAAGAAGAAGAATTGTTAGGCTGATGTGGAATCGTAGTGATGGATGTCACCTCGAATATGAAGAATATACAAGAATTCACCATAACAATGGATGGATTTTACGTGAATCTTCAGAGCATTGTGGTTAAATATATATTTGAGTAATGCAGAAACAGGACTTAACCCTCCAGTTGAGACCTGCATCATTTGTTGACCTTTTCATTCCAACCTGCATAATAGAAATAACTTCATTAAATAAGAAAATACATTACAGACCAAATGACAGCATTGTGCATGCCAAGTGCTCTTAGTGTGCATTCATGATATATGCACAGAAGTAAACCTTTCATTCTATGGAAGTGTGCTATTTGCTAGGAAAGTGGTCAATAACATTGATCAATCAGGTTTCAAAAACATGTAACATTCTACTGAATTCCTACATAAAATGTGAAACAAAATACATTTTTTGGCCATTGTTCAATTATATTTAATGTCAAAACCAATTTGTTAAATTTTTCATCTTGGAAATGAAAATAAATTAATTGACTTCAGCTCACCACAGATCTATGTGATTTAGTTTTAGATTTATCAACTCTGGGGGAAAAGGCTATGACTATATATCTTTCAATGTCCCTCATGCTTTTATAAATCAGTGCAGAAGAATGGCAATCTAGAAATAGTTATGCATCTACTATAAATATATCAGTCATGTACCAGATATTACATTTTCTTGTCCTGAATGGTTTGTTTTAAATAAAAGCATCCTTTAAATAAAAGCAGTCATTTATGTTGTCTTCTTCCAAGCTGGAATTCATTGCACTTTCTAAACTGAAATGCTCTCTGATCAAATTTTGATTATAATTTGATTAATCTGTTGTAACAATAAATTAGAATTTATTGAAATAAAATGTTATAATTTCAGTTTATCGATAGAATAAAACATTTCATCTCTACATTGAATAATAATTATTTCCTTATTTTCTATGAGCTAAATCAAGGGAGATTTGTTAGATTCAGGTATTTATAACAATACCAATTACACTGATAAAGAGAAACTAGGGTATTGGAATAAATGTGAGGCTTTGCGCTTTGGAAGGATGAACAAAGGTAGGTTATACACTATAAATGGTAGGACACTGAGCAATGCAGTAGGACAGAGGAATCTGGACATCACAGGCAGATAGGTTCGTAAAGAGAGCTTTTAGCACATTGACTGGGATGTTATGGTGAATAAGACATTGGTTAGGCCAAATTTGGAGTATTGTGTGCAGTTTTGGTCACCTAACTACAGGAAGGATATCAGTAAGATTGAAAGAGTCCAGATTTACTACGTTGTTGCCTGGAGTCGAAGAACTGAGTTAGAGGGAAAGGTTAAACAGTTTGGGACTTTATTCCCTGGACCATTGTAAAATGAGGGGAGATGTGATAGGTATTTAAAAGTATGAGAGGGGCTAGACAGAGTAAATGTAGATATGCTTTTTTCACTGAGGGTAGGTGAGATACAAACCAGAGGACATGGCTTAAGAGTGAAAGGGGAAAAGTTTAGGGGAGAACATCTTCACAAAGAGATTGGTGGAGTGTGGAATGAGCTGCCAGCTGAGGTGGTGAATGTGGGCTCAATTTTAATATCAAAGAAGAATTTGGACAGCTACATGGATCGGAGTGGTATGGAGGGCTATGGTCTGGGTGCAGGTCAGTGGGACTAGGCTGAAAGGTAGTAAGACACAGACTAGAAGGGCCTGTTTCTGTGTTGTAGTGTTCTATAGTTCTAACTATAGACTTTCAATGCCAAAGTGTAAAAGTTGTTCTTCTGTCTGTGAATAAAGTTTTGAGATTCAATAAAAGAAAAAGGTTTTGAATGTCCAAAGTAAAGATTTAAAACAGTACAAGAATCCTGAAGTTCAGCAGTTTGTAAACATTATTTTAAAATACCTGTTCAACCTTTAAGTTGATGTGGTGCAAGGTTGTGTGGAATTTGGATTTTGGCGATGATAAATTAGCATGTAAGTTATCGTTGTCAAATTGCATTTTAGTGCCATCCAACAGATGATCATTTTGTTTGGCAAGAGAATTTTCTCGGTTAGCTTCAACATAAAGATTCAATTGTTTCTTCTTCTTCCCTTCCACCTGCCTTTTCTTCATCTCCTTCGTATCACTCTTGTTCAAATCTGAGGTACTGCTGCCTTCCCATGCTAAGGTAGCATCACAAAATTCTATGACATTACTTGGGCTAATGGGCTGTTTCCTTATGACTTCTAGTTCTTCCATTAAAAGTAAATGCTGCAGAAGAGAAAAAAAGGAATAAGATTTTGATCAAAACAATGCACAAAATTGCTAAAATATTATCAAACTACTGAGTTTTGTACTTGAGAAATAGACATAAATTAAATTTTGGAAGTAATTTCCTCTAATTTATATTTACGTGAGGTACTTTTCAATGGTAAAGACATAACATAAGTTATTAACAGCAATTTAATTGCTGTGATTATGCCGTGAATTTGCCGTGATTATGGGGTGGATGAAAATTAGCCAATTTTATTTCATTCAGCTACTCTTTGCAGCTCTGGTGACAAAAGTTACTTCAATCCGGCTGTGGCATTTTATGAAGAATTTACAGTTTGAATTTTGAAATTCATTGCTTCCTCAGTTTTTCTTTGTAAATGTTTGAACTTGTAGGTAATTTTTAAGAGATAACATGAAACATTTCTCAAATTATCATCAGGTGCTCATAGAGAGATATAACTGAAGTCTTTCAAATTTGAACTGGGAAATTCAAATAAACTGCCAATTTTCTATTCCATTATCTAGGCTGACATTTCAGTTCAATTCTGTGATGTGCTTTGTTGTTGAATGTATCTCCTTGGAGCAGTGGTGGCCACCTTCATGTGACCCTCCTGCAAACATACATTTTCCCCTTTTAACCTATCAAGGTAGGAGTGGGATTATTCTTTCGTGTGGCCATGATGTCTGTCTTTCGGTTACCAACTTAACTAGGTGCAATAAAAATAATCAGAATAATTAACTTTATCAACATATATATTAGTGTTTTAGCTTATTTTAACTGAACCCCTGTTTTAGGAATCTTATATACATTACATTTGCAGTATTAATGAATATTTCATTGAAATCTAATAACTGTACCTTAAATCTGCCTACAGCCACAGATGCCTCTGACAGGGCTTTTACAGATATAGGTGTGATTTTCAGGGCATAGGTCATTGCATTAAAGACTGCAACAACTGTAAATGCCTATATGAATAAAGAAAACAAAATTAGAATTAGTCTTCTCAGTGAAAATGCTGGAAATATGAAGTGAACAGGCAGCATTCAAAAGAGCATAACTGATAGATATTTCAAATAGAAATTAAATTTGAATGATGAAAATCAAAGAAGATTAAATGCTCAGTATTCAACCTAATGATGACTTTTAGTCCTAAAACAAACAAGGTAAACCTTTATAAATCACTTACTTGGTCTCGCAGCCAATAATCAAAAAGAACAAATTAGTTAAAATGTACAGTGGTCATGTAATCTGGAAGAGAGGGAGCTCAAGGTAGAAATGTTAAAAGGACTATGTGCTTACTTATAGAAAGGTCAATCTGAAATGAATTTCCAGTGCCAAACTCTATGATCTGGCTGGACTCCTTGATAGGTCTTCCTTTGCAGTGAAGGAATACTTCTGTATGCAGTCCATCCATGCTATCATTGGACCACATTTTTATGAATGAAAGTTATGGAAGTAGATCCAGGAATGTACTGCATGTCGAGGATGTTATGTCGATGTATAAGGGCGTCTATGCATTAATGCTTTGAATCAGTAAGAAAAGGCATGGAGTTTGCAGAACACATGACATTTTTTCATTGACATTTTATCACATTGTGCACAAAAACATTCTATTTTGCCATATTTCTATGGTCTATGACATCTCATGGTTGTCGATTGCAAGGAGACAATGCTTCACCCAAATATCTGGGCTTAGGCTAAGCCATCATAGCCAATGGTAAATGCAACAGACTTAATCATGCATCTGAAAATGCTATCATGTTATCATAGTTCCATGAACTATGATTAGTTTACCTGAGCTGCTGTTAGATCATATCCCATTGCCATGTGGAGTGTGAAGGTGCAGCTACTGGATACTACAACCACAATTGGAGCAACTCCAACTGTAATACTCTGCACATAACCTGCTTTTTCCAAGAAGTGTCTCTCTCTACTTCTGATCACTGTAAAGGGAAATGAACATTGTCAATGTTTTACTCAGTAAGGGTTCAAATAATGAAGGAAGTGGAATTAATTTCATGGGATTAGGTATTAAAAATAAAAAAAAGAGACAAATATTGAACAACATGGCAATTATTGTGCTAAAAACTCATATTTTTCACGTGGCAGAGAAGGATTGTTTTAATCGTGACCCATTTCACTACAATTAGATATATTTCTGTTCAGTTTTCTGTGAAAACTGAAATCAGTAATCTAACCATTTTACTTCACCTGTATTTTTGTGACAAAATATGAAACAGAATTGAGATCTATCAAAATCCTGTCCTCTTTTTCTAATGTGGCATGTAGCAAATAACCATTCATAAAGTGAGTGTCTAAATTAAGTAAGGGGAGGTGTTGGCAATTATATCAAGGAAGGCTATAACAGTACAGCTACAGCACCCTATAAACCCATTGGTTCATACTTTCAACTTACAGTGAACCTTTTCAGCAAACAATTTTTCCCAGGTGTACATTTTAATGAACTTGATGCAGTTTAGAATTTCATTCATCAGCTGCACACGCCTGTCCGTGACTGCAATACATTGCTTCCTGAAATAAGTTGTCAGTCTGGACATAAACATCTAAGAAAACATGAGAAAAATACATTGCCTGTCAAAGTTAAATCAAGAAGTGAGCTGAGATGATTAATTCAAAAGCTGTGAATCATTGTATCTTTTTCCAATCATGGGTTGGACAAGCTCAATTAAAGTCATCACCCAAGATCAACATCGAAATGCTACTCCTCAAACTAAATTTGATTCTGAATAATTACTCAATTCAGACGTCAACAGAAAAAGCTGGCAAACAATAAGCCAATCAATAATCTGAAAGTGGAAATGACAAATTAATGTTTAGCGTCAGGCCTTGAAAGTGAACAAATATTTTCATGAAATTGGAACAAAGAGGAAACTGAACAAATATGAAAAGGAAGTACAGTAAAATACCTATTATCCGGCACTCAATCAACTGGCAAAATATCAAGAAAATAAATAAATAAATTTTAAATAAGCAAGAACAAATAACGTTTTAATAAAACGTTTAAAATTGTAAAAGATAAAGTTATCCAAAGAAACACACAGCCCCTTAAAAATGGGAGCAAACATTCAACCAGCGGAGTGCCCCGAAGGTGCCCCGCTCGCAGCAGCTGTTTCAATAAAATCGTGTTTGAATAAAATGGCAGTGCCAGGATGAAGAGCTGGCCAGTGGCGCTCACTGCTGGGGTGACTCTCTCAAAAATCTTCCTATCCCTGCCAGGTAGGTGTCTTTATTTTTATTAGTATTAGGTATATTAGTAAGGCTTTAACTGTAAACTTGGGGAAGGGGTTAACTAGGACGGCAGCACAGTTAGCGCACTGTCTAGTGCAACACTGTTACAGCACTTGCGAATTGTGTTTGAATTTAAAGGAAGGTGTGCCAAGGGCCTGACCGGGACACTTGCGTGGAGGTGAATCAGGTTGTGCTGAGAGTCTGACTGGGAAAATAGGATGAAGAGCCCATCGATGTTGTTTGCTGCTGGTACAATTCTCCTAGAGTGTCTCCCTATCCCTGCCTAGTAAGAGTCTATATGTTTATTAGTATTAGATATATTAGTAAGGCTTTATCTGTAAACTTGGTGCAATGCTGTTATTGCACCAGTGGCTGGTGTTAGAATTTACATTTTGTAAGTTATGGGTATTACTTGATTAAGGTGAACTTTACATCATTAAAGATTATAATACTGATTTTATTTTCAAATTACTTTACATTTCGCACTATCTTTTGTCTTTTAAATGGTTTATTCTTAATGTAGGTTTATTAGTTTGGCATTTTAAGAGTGCCTCAATCAACTGTAAAATTCGCACTTCTGACACCCGTGATCCCCATAATGGTGGATAATGGGAATTTTACTGTATTCGCAAAGCGAAATAACCTGATTTATACAACAAGTTATAGCAAGCTGCTGAGGAACTTTTTTTAGTGTAGACAATGGAAATAAGCATGACATACATGAAAGATAGTGAATGAAAAATGGAGATACAGCACAGGAGGGTGGACTACATGTTCCAACAGTACTGTATTTAGCAAAGAGATACAAATCAGATGTAGAATTAAAAGGCAGAAAATTCATTTTGGACATTGACAAAGAAGAACTGACTGGCCTTCATTTACTTAAATGCCAGTGGTGAGAGGGAGAGGGGTGGAGGGGGAGTGATTGGTGGGGAAGGATGAGTGCATGAGGGAGTCAAGGAGTGAGCAGTCCCTATGGAGAGCAGAGAGGGGAGAAGATGTGTCTGGTAGTGGGAGCCTATTGCAAGTGCCTTCTGTTGGGATTGCTCCCTCCATGACTCCTTTCCCTGTGACCACTGGAGGTGCCACACTTGTGCCCACACCTCCTCCCTCACTACAGTTCAGCGCTCCAAATAGGCCTTTCAAGTGAAGCAACATTTCACTTGTGCACCTGCAGGATTGATTTACTGCATCTGCTGCTCCCTTTGTGGCCTTCTCTACATCGGAGAGACAGGGCATAGATTGAGAGATTGCTTCAGTAAGTACCTTTGCTCTGTCTGAATCAGTGACAGAGAACTCCCAGCGGCGAAACATTTCAGTTCTGCATCACACTCACAACTCACATGTCTGTCCATGGGCCCATGCATTATCCACCAAGACCATGCATTAATTGGAGGAACAACACCTGATTTTCCATCTGGACACTCTCCAACCGGATGGCATTAATGTTGACTTTTCTGGTTTCTGTTAATCTGCTCTCCTTTCTCCTCCCTTCACTTCGCCTGTCAGCTCTCCACCCCCTTCTCTCTTTATTCACTGAGCCATGCTTGCTGCTACGCCCTCCCTCCCTTCTCTACCTATTACCTTCTGCCTTTGTGGTCATGCCTCCCCCCCCCCCCCACGCCTTCTCTCTTTACCTTTATATTCGTATGCTTGTTGACATTTTACCGTACCTTGATAAAGGGCTCAAGCCTTAAATTTCAGTTACATATTTTTATCTTTGCTATAGAAAGGACACTAGCTTGATCTACTGAGTTTATCCAGCATTGTGTTTTTTCACTCCTACCCATGGTGTTTGCAGACTTTCATGTTTTCATGGTGACAAAGGATGTAATTTCAAGTATTTGTACAAAGGATTCAGTGCCTACCAGTAATGGATAGATAAGAATGAAGACAGCTGATCCTAGCAGAGCAGTCGGACCTAAAAACAAAGCTGTGTAGATAATTCCTAATATGGCAACAAGAGGACCTCCTGTCAACATGGATCCCACAGATGCCGCTTCGAAGAGACGTTGTCCATCATTTGAGCAAATGTTCACCAACTACAAATGAAAATGCTAAAGTAAATGTTAAATTCTGCAACATCTAAATGGAATGGAAGGAACACAAAATGGTTACATCGAAAGTAGAACCCAGCCCGCTCATTGAGTCAATACTGGCCCATTCTACTACTTCAGCTACTTTTAGAACAGTACAACTGAATCTGCCCCCATTACCACGACTGATATTCCATTCCAGAACATATGTGTGCAAAAAAAAAAGATATATTTAAAGCAGGGAGCACACTTTTTAAGAGCTGACAACAAAAAAAAACTTACTTCTCCAACTGTGACATCTTTTGTGTTTCGTAGTTTAAGTATTTTTTCAAAGGCCAGAGTAAGTAATGCACCCCTGAGTCGAGTCCCAGTGCGATAGTTTAAAGCCCAGGTCAGTGCAAAAGACCATGAACGTACTAACTCTGCCATAAAAATGCCCAAAACCAAGAGCAGTCCATATTCAAGGTGCGACTCTGGTGCTTGTACATACTCCAACAGTCTCCTAATGACAACGGCCTGTGTGAATAAAATAGATTAAATATTACTCTATATCATGGAAAAATGTCAAAGAAAATATTACATAATACATTTATGATTTTATTATTTGTTTATTAATGTAACTATTTTCAAAGCATTTTCTCTTTAGTAAGTAAGAAGTCATCAGAAGTAAACAGATACAGCAGTGTTGTGAGGTGTGGGAGGAATTATTCCCAAAATCTTGACTTTTTATGTCATAAAGTCAATATAGATAGTTGATTTATCAGTCATAAAAGCCTGAAATAGATAACATGATTGCTTATCGAAAATAAATTTGATTTTTTTCCTGAAGCTGTCAGAGAACAGAGATAATTGAAATACTAAAATTGAAGCCATTTCATATTAATCTGATAGACAGATTATTTTATTGACAATCAATTGACCTCCAGCTTTATCACTATACTCAAGGACAAAGCATTTAAATTTCTGAACTGACATGCAAATGTTTACACCAGCCACAGCTGGCAAATGTATGACAAGCACATTCATTTAAACTGGGTTACTGACCTTGACTATTTGTTTTTAAAAAAACTTTTCACTGTACCTTCTTGAGAAATCCGCAAAGGATTCAAGTAATCTTTCAGCGGTATGACATTTCAGGATGCAGATACATTTCCCTGCTTTTTAGCTGTTTGTGCAAAAATATTATTCTGAAGCTGTAGTCAAGGTTTGAAGGTTATAAAATTAAACATACTGTCAGCAAAGTCTATTTGTTTGTCTCATATTTCTGAAATCAATTTACCCAGCCTTGCTGATTTAGCCTTCATACTCCATTTATTCCTTGACCTCAATATCATTTAGCACAGAAACACAAAATCTGAGTGACACCATTTCTGTCATTTTAAATTCCAAGTTTCTACATTGCAGGATGGTTACAAATAACACATGGGAACAATTGGCACTTGAGGCATATCAGAACAAATTGATTTTGCTTCCTAGTGATTTAAATTTTTTTTTAACTGAACTATTCAATAAATAAATATTGAGCATGCAAAACTCTGAGGATGTAGCCCTCTGAAGTAGGGCTTTTGAATATTGCTTGCATTCCTTTAATGTATTTAAATTTAAAAATTTTAATGCAAATATTTTGCATGGTAACAGGCCATTTTGGCTCACAAGTCTGTGCTGCCAAATTTACATCCAATTAACCTACATTACTGGTTCATTTCAAATGGTGGGAGGAAACCACTGTCACGGTGGCTAGTGGAGAGCTCGCCATATAACACGATCTTGGGAAGGCGATGGTCCTCCATTCTGGAGACGTGACCCACCCAGCGCAGCTGGATCTTCAGCAGCGTGGACTCGATGCTGTCGACCTCTGCCATCTCAAGTACTTCGACGTTAGGGATGAAAGCGCTCCAATGGATGTTGAGGATGGAGCGGAGACAACACTGGTGGAAGCGTTCTAGGAGCCGTAGGTGATGCCGGTAGAGGACCCATGATTCGGAGCCGAACAGGAGTGTGGGTATGACAACGGCTCTGTATACGCTTATCTTTGTGAGGTTTTTCAGTTGGTTGTTTTTCCAGACTCTTTTGTGTAGTCTTCCAAAGGCGCTATTTGCCTTGGCGAGTCTGTTGTCTATCTCATTGTCGATCCTTGCATCTGATGAAATGGTGCAGCCGAGATAGGTAAACTGGTTGACCGTTTTGAGTTTTGTGTGCCTGATGGAGATGTGGGGGGGATGGTAGTCATGGTGGGGAGCTGGCTGATGGAGGACCTCAGTTTTCTTCAGGCTGACTTCCAGGCCAAACACTTTGGCAGTTTCCGCAAAGCAGGACGTCAAGCGCTGACTGTAATAGGAATTACAGCACTGGCTGTAATAGGAATAGGACAAGTATACGTCTCCTTTCTCAGGATGACAATCAATAGTAACCACTCTGAAAGCTAGTATGATCCGTTTGTCCGTTTTGGGCAGTAGTTCAAGTGCTGAAGTCTGCAGCCAGAGCAACCAGCTCTATAAATTACTAACCATGGAATTGCAGGTTTTCCTAAATCAGAAAGAAGAGGCTTCCAGAAACAATTCATAAGCACAAGGGAAGCACATCATACAAGTCCACCTTTTAAATTATTCTAGGCAGATTAATAATAAAAACAATTTGTTACATTATAGTGTTTGAAAATAAACTAATTATTATCACATTCAAATTTGATCTGTGGTTTCTTGTTATTGTTTCTTAGAATTCTCAGGAAATCTTTGCTATAGAGGTTTGCTGAATGGTTTTACCAAAGAGCCAATGGTGAAATGAATTGACGAAAAATGTTCATTAATGCTGAAGAGTTTTTTGTAACTTTTAGGTAAAGGGAAATTGGGATTTTGTTGAAAATTATCTGGTAGTGACTAAGAGAAACAGTATAGATACATTGTTTAAAAAGTGAAGAGGAAAGTTATAATTATATTGAAAAAGCTAGATTGATTAAATGATTGATTCAATTGATTGATTTTTCTGTCCTCAATCCTGATCTATCTATGCATTGGTCAACCATTTCTATCCATGGATTTTTTTTCTGTCATGGAACTTGTTTTCCAGGTGAATTTGGCTATTCCATAAATTATAATGGATGCATCCAGTTCCAAATTGTGTAAGCTGACACAAATCTAAGCAATCATGTACTGAGTAAAATGCAAAGCAAATGCATGGTTCTGAGGTGCACTTGACTTTGGGCACTCTAAAGATGACAAGGTTTCATGGCAGTGCTTTTGATCAACAGTATAATCTAAAAGGATCAGTAATGGAAACCTGAATTAACTGGGCAAACCCTATCAAATTTTCAAGAGTTGATCTTCATTCCATATGGTGATTATCTTCCATAACACCCTGCCCTGGGCTCCTCCAATTCTCACCCTTTGAACCCAAATCCATCCTCTGACATCTCCCACATCTCTCCCTCTGATCCCAGCCCCCAATCATCTCAAGTAACAGCTCCCTCCCAGCCAACATGTGCAATAAAAAATTGCATCCTGAATATGTTGGACTGTCGTTCAAGTCTAAAATTTGATTCTGCTTTGCAGTGACTTATTCAACTAACCCACAGAGTACATAACTTGTTCAGAGTTTATAGAAAGAAGTATCACTCACAGGTCCAACAAAGCTGGCTAACATTGTAATCATCAGGCAGCCAACAGCTATGAAAGTGCGTGTTTGACAGAACCGCAAAGCTACTCGTCCTAGAGAGGCCTTTTCTTGTCCATGCTGCTTCAGTTCATCCTGCCATAGCTTCTCAAAGCTGCATTATCAACAGAAATAAAAAGAATACAAACTGGAAATAGAACATGTTCAGATTTTTTTAAATGATATACTTTAACAACATTATGATACTTGAAAAATACAGGTGCTTTAACAATTATTACAGCTGATTTCAGTCAACAAATACATTAAAACAAGGTTCAAAATCCCTTTTAAAATCAAAAAATAGTTGTGACAGAAAATCTCCTATGTGAAATATTTCTATGTGAAATAATTCTGAGATACCCATGTGTACACATTATCCAGATGGAATTTGAACATACTCCAAATGGATTGCAATCCAAAAAAGATAGACTGCTTAGGTCAGAACTAGTTGCAGGTGGCCATGGACATTGGTACAGTACCAATTATGGACATACATTACCTCCTGTCTGTGGGATTGTGCTTCTCCAATCACCCCTCCCCCCAACATTTTGTTCAGGCTCCTGCCTACATTTTGCTCATACCTTGATGAAGGGTTCAAGCCTGAAACATTGGTTATGTACCTTTATTTTTGATATATGAATCACGCTGTTAGATCTGCTGAATTTCTCAAACATTGTGTATTTTTACATAGCTTTATCAAATTAACTTCCTGATGTTGATATAAAGATTTTCATGTCTTGTTTGTGCTTCCGAAACAATTTTATAGGAAGGTTACTTGACCATATCACTTCACACTTTGATGTACTAAATTTCATCTGACGAATGTTTCACAGCCTTTCAAATTTTATTCTGTTGGAATTTTACACATTTGGTGTAATAAATGTATGTGGTTTAAAATTAATTTCGCACTATACAGTATTCCAGGATCAATGTGCAATTGTACAAGTAATAATAACAAATTTCTTAGCAAACTGATCAATTATCTTACAGAAAGAAGAATAGTCCAAAGATTCTATATCCAAGATGGAACCAAAGTACCTGAAGCCTATTGCTGCTATGGTACCAACTGTACTCCAAGGAAAAAAAACCACAAAATGAATGACTATGGAAATACAGAGTTTACATGGATAATCCAGTCAAACATTTCAAACCCTCTTGCTTCAATATCTATACACAATCAACACCTCAAGGTTGAATAATGATCAGACTAAATTGTTCCTGCAACTATTTCCTCATCAAACCATAATAATTGAGAAATTTAGACAGCTACGTCATCATGTGTCAAACTTCTGGCATGGATGATATTTCCATGTCACGGATGCAAGCAATGAAGACATTCTCCTTAATTCTTGTTCCCTCCACTAGCACTAAAACAAACCCCAACAATTTAACTAATCTCGTGCCTGCCATAACTTGCAGTGACACTGATTTTCCATCCCCCATTTTCCTTATTGCATAAGCAAACTAGTACAGCTCCATTCTATCCATAGAGAGTAGCTGATCATATACTATGGTTCTTTGAAAAGATGCATACTCAATATTACTGAAGCCACATCTGGAACAGAGGGTGTAGAGTCAAGATAGGATTACAACTTTATTATGGGGGTTGGGGTCACTAATGCGGTGGTGGAAGTTTGTGAAGGAAATTACAGTAAGCAAATAATTTACTCAAGTTAGGTTCCCACTGCTAATTGAGGACCTACCCTGTCTGTTTTAGGTGTATATTAGAGACGGGTTTCTGCAATAGGATCCTGCTGATGGCATAAACCATTTCAACACAAATAAAAATTGAGAAGTAGGAAGATGTGCACTGTGTTGTTGGTCACATCTATACCTGACCTGAGTCTCAGTAAATTTTGTAAGTTGACACACTGAGAAATCCAGGACAAAAATCAAACAATTTGAATCAATGCAGTTACTTTCACAAAGTGTATATTTCACTTTTCATATGAATTGGATTGCATCATGCATTAACAAATTGTGATACCAAGTCAGGTTTCTAGCAAACCAAGTCCTTCAGGGGAAAAAAGACTAATTCATGATAAGATTCTGTGTAATCTGCTTCATCTCCATTTTCAGTGGGTTTCAGTAAATGTGGACATTAGTAGTTGCTGGGAATGCTGGGTAAATGCAACACAAAAACTCTGATGTTCCATTTTTTTTAAAAATAGGCATTCTTTTCTAGCTAATACTGAACCCATCCCTGGACAAATATTAATCATAGATAAAAATATTTTTAGTCCAGTTTACAATTCTTTGTCAAAATTCAAATTTATTGTCACAGTACATTTATGACATCAAATTCAACCCTGAGATACTTTTTCTATCATGCCAGGCAGAATTTCCACTTATCGGAAATGCAAAAAAACTGTACTCAAGAAAAGATATGTATCTAAAAGAGAGAAATGTAAACAAACTGACTATTCAATTAAAAAAAAATCAGAAATCAATAGTAAATAATAAAAAATAATTATAAATAAAAACATTCAGAAATCAAAGAAGTTTTCATCAAGGGTTCAGGAGTGGAGAGGATCAAGAACTTTAAATTCCTGGGTGTCAACATCTCCAAGGATCTGTCCTGGAGCCTCCGTGTTGATGCAAACACAAAGAAGGCTCACCATCAGCTATACTTTGTGAGGTGCTTGAGGAGGTACGGTATGTCACCAAAGACTCTCGTAATCTTATATCGTGGAGAGCATTCTGGCTGGTTGCATCACTGCCTGGTATGGAAGTGCCAAATCTCAAGACAAGAAAAACTCCAGGGGGTTGTTAACTCGGCCTGCGACATCACAGCACCAGGCTTCACTCCATCAAGGACATCTACATGAGGCGGTGTCTTAAAAATGCAGCCTCTATAACCTCTTCACTTTGCTACCATCGGGAAGGAGGTACCGGAGCCTAAGACATGCCTCTTACTTTTCGTGCACTACTATTTTTATTTTTTATATATATATGTTATTGTTGTAAGATGGTTCATAGTATGAATGTTTGCTCTGTGACGCTGCTGTAAAACATAAAATTTTGTTACATTTTCATGACAATAAATTCTGATTCTGAGGTGCAAGTAAGAGTCCTTAAATGAATATTTGATTGCGTTTGTTGTTTAAGAGTCTTATGATGCAGGGGTACCAACTGTTCCTGAACCTGGTGGTATGAGCCTTGTGGCACCTATATCTCTTTACTGATTGATGCTGATCTCCGACGGCAGCATTCCATGTAGATTTTCTCGATAATATTTGAAATATTCAAAGCCATGAGCTCAGTATATCTAATTTATTCAACAGACAATCTATTAACTTGCCAAATCTTGGGTATTCTTGATCAATATACAAATTGATACAGCAGGAGGAAAATGGTTAATAAACATCTCCGGTTCAAAGTATTCTATTCAATTTATGTTTGGTATGGTGTTCTGCTCCCATTGTCCTGAGAATATTAAGAATCAAGGATTATGGCCATTCTATTGTCAGTTGGACTATAATCAGCAATTTTATTGAATTCAGTGTAATGATTGCCATCGTGGGATTTAATTTCACAGGCTCTGAAATGCTATTTCATTATCAATAAATCTTCTATTCTCGTGTGTAAAGTATCACACACTGTAGTAAGGAAGCCATGAGCTCCAGAAATCTTATCATGAATACAAAAGTCAGCCTCAAAAATCTTAAACAAACACCAAGACAATTCTTGGTTCTCTGATCTCCTTCTATCTGGGGTCAATGAAATTTCAGGTCAAAATGCAGCAAAAAATGCAGTTTAACACAGCAATTCCAATCACTCATACCGTCGAGAATTTGCTTCAGAGGATTCATTGCAGGATAAATTCCAGAGATCAGTCATTTCCAGACGAGAATATTTGTAGGCCTTCCATGCTAGTGGAGAAAGCCAGTTTAGAGTCATAAAAGAAAACAGGCCCGAATTGTCAATTGGATGCTTGTGCCTGGAAGAAAAATATAAAATATTTGAAGCAGTTATTATTTTGAACTTTTCAACAGTAGTGCATACATTGATTAGCAACATTAGATAAATAAAACTTATTTGCACATTATGTTTAAGATGTTATTTGTTTACAGATGTATTAGTACAAACAAATTATATTTTATTAACAATTTAATTATAATTGAAATTTACACTTGCATTTGATATTCTTACAGAATGTGCCCTGAGTTATTTTGAGTTGAAGAACATTGAAATGCAGGTACAATGTTTAAAAAAAAAGCACTGACAATATAAAAAGTTGAATGTTTTGATATGCAAGATCTGAACAATTAAACGTTTCCGTTGTGAATAACAGATACCTCCACTGCCTCCTTCTTCATCTCCACATAAAATGTGAAAGGATTTCTTAACTTTGAGATGATTTGAACAGCCTCCTCCTTAGCAACTCTGACTCTTCAATGATTCTCGACACAACATTGCATTTCATCATTTTGGAGCTTTCCTTGTTTCTCTCATTAAGTTCACTCACACTGAAATAAATATTGGGTGTATCTCGAATTCCTCACCAAAGTACCTACTCTCACCTTCAAGTCAATGAAATATTACTGAAAGCAACATATGAAAATAGAAGTTATTATTATTGACCAAAGCATATGGAAATTGACATGAATAAATGTTACCACAAGATAAAAGGAGGGTTGCATAAGGCACTCCGTGGGATAGAGGAATAATCAATTTGCAGAGTGCAATCAATTTTCTGAAAAAGACAAAACTTTGATTTTAAGTCAATATGGTGAATGAAAATTACTTTGCTTAATGATATTTTGGGGCAAGGTGGGGAGTGCATTTTTGCTCATATTTCTTACATAATTTGCTGTTGCTTTAACATTAAACTGAACTTTGGGTCTTATAAAGCTACCTAAACAGTAATTGAATTGTCCCACTTCAGAATTACTGCATAATATTTTCTAGATGCTAATGTGCACAACATAATGGAAAAATTCATGAAAATCAAAAAAACTGCAGATGCTATAAATATGAAGTAAAAACTCTAATCACTGGAAACACTCAGCATATTGGGCAGCATTTGTGGTAAGAAAAATAGAGTTAACATTCAATATAGGGAAAGAGAGAAAACAAAATAATTACAAGTTGCAGAGAAAGTGATGAAGGGATTTTAGTTTTAATTTAAAGATACTGTAAGGAAACGGATTTTTCTGGCCCACAAGCCTGTGCCATCCAAATACAGAGATCGACCAATGAACCTACCAATCCTATATGTCTTTGGGACATGGGAGGAAACCAGAGCACCAGGACAGGATAAAGGGAATATCTCTGGTCAGCTGAGACCAATGTTACAATGGGAATAAGTTGCAGAGGATATCTGGTCAATGAGATGCAGGGGAAGTAAGAGAGAGAAAATAACACTATGAAAAGAAATGAGAATATAAATAAAGAAACAAAAACATTGTAAAATGTAGTAGCACATCAGTTATTGTGCTACTGGAGGAAAACAAAGCACCTTGGGTAAATAACAAGATAACTCCACGGCTTCTTCACCTGGTCACTATTACAGAGGGTTGACTTACAGCAGAAATGGTCTGACAGAGACAGAGAAAATAAATTTACAAAGATTTTGAAATCAAAATTCAGTTCCAAAGCCTGCAACATACGCACTAGGAAGATGAGGTGCCATTCCTCAAACTTCATTGTGCCTCATTAAAATAATGCAGGGCAGCACAAATAGATCAGTTTATGTGGCAGTACTATGTAGAATTAAAATGACAGGCAACAGGGACCCCTATATTACCTGTTAATGTGAAGAACAAATGCTCCTCAGAATCAGAATCAGGATTTATTGTCATGAACAAGTGATGAAATTCAGTGTTTTTGCAACAGCGTCTGAGAGCAGACGTTTATATTATAACCATCTTACGACATTACTATAAAATAAATAACAATAGTAGTCCATGAAAAGTAAGGCAGTGTCTTTGGTTCACTGATTATTCAGGAATCTGATGGCAGTGGAGCAGAAGCTGCCCTTGTGCCGCTGAGTGCTCGTCTTTAGGCTCCTGTACCTTTTCCCCCATGGTAGCAGAGTGAAGAGGGCATGCCTTGGAAACAATGTCTCCTCCTCACTGATCATTAACACAGGCGCACCTCGAGGATGCATGCTTAGCACACTGCTCTACTCATTATACACCCATGAGTGTGTGGCCAGGCACAATTCCAATGCCATCCACAAGTTTGCCGAGGACATCACAGTTGTCGGCAGTATCACAAATGGCAACGTCAGCAAAATCAAGGAGATGATTGTGGATTTCAGGAGGAAGTTTAGGGGAACACAAACCAGCCCTCATTGAGGGCTCAGTAGTGGAGACGGGTCAAGAACTTCAAATCCCTGGTGTCAACATCTCCGAGGATCTGTCCTGGAGTCTCCATGTTGATGCAATCACAAAGAAAGTTTGCCAGTGGCTATACTTTGTGAGGTGTTGGAATTGTTTTGGTATGCCACCGAAGACTCTCATAAACTTCTACAGGTGTATCATGGAGAGCCTTCTGGCTGGTTGCATCACTGCCTGGTATGGAGGCGCCAACTCTCAAGACAAGAATAAACTCCAGAGGGTTGTTAATTCGGCCCGTGACATCACAAGCACCAGACTTCACTCTATTGAGGACATCTACATGAGGCGATGCGTTAAAAAGGCAGCCTCTTTCCTCAAAGACCCCCCACCACCCAAGCCATGCCCTCTTCACTCTGCTACCATCAGGGAAAAGGTATGGGAGCCTAAAGATGAGCACTCAGCAGCGCAAGGACAGCTTCTTCCCCGCTGCCATCCTGAATATCCTGAATAATCAATGAACTAAAGACACTGCCTTATTTTTCGAGCACTAGGTATTGTTATTCATTTTTTTATAGTAATGCCGTAGGATGGTTATAATATGTACGCTTTCATTATGACGCTGCCACAAAACACTGAATTTCATGACTTGTTCATGACAATAAATCCTGATTCTGATTGAATACCTCTGGCTTTCCTTTCCTGAAGTCAACAATCGGCTCCTTAGTTTTGGTGACATTGAGTGCAAGGTTGTTGTTATTGTTGCACCATTCAGCCAAGTTTTCAATCTCCGTCCTGTATACTGACTCATCGCCTTCCTTGATACAACCCACTACCGTGGTATCATGGGCAGATTTGTAGATGGTGGTATTGTCGTCCCGAGCCACAAAGTCTACTACTATTACTATTAACCTACCTACTAGCATGAGCACTCACTTGTGTGTTGTTCGGAAGGGTTTGAATAGATGAAGGCTTTGGTGGTACTTTCCCTTGCACATTGTTCCATCCTCTTCTTCCTCCAGCATCTGAAGGTTGGAGCTGGCACAACTGCGGAAGACGAATTGTTCTTCTTGACATTCTTCCTGAGGTGCATTTTGGTTAAACACCTGATTCTAACAAGGGAAATGCAATTGTATAATGAACATAAACATGTCTGAAACTTGAACTGTGTGCTTGAATGATTTGTATTCTGGCACATAGTTATATTTTAAACTTGAGTCTGCATCAATGCATTATATTAGTGGTTGGCAATTTGAAGAAACTGAATGGTATCCTGGATTATTTTTTAGGAATTTGGACTTGAATCAAACAATTTTCATGGAGTGTAAATCTGTCCATTGTATCCCAAAACAAGATGGGTTTAGGTAGTTCTAATCAGGTACACCCAGCAAGGATATTTTTGATAAAATGTGTGAATCACACATTGAACTAAATGCTCAATCAGAAAAAAATTGTGCAAAAGTGATTCAGCGTTAAAGAATGCTTGACTGACAGTGGGGACAGTAGATTGTTAGAACAACACTGTGACCACAACAGGAACACATAAATGCTAGACAGTATAAACTACACACTAAAGGCAAATAAAGTACCACCACGATCAAAGCTCTGCAATTTGAACACATCCAGTTGGAAATGGTGGTAGACAATTAAACACAGAAGGAAAATACATGAGAATACATGTGATTAATTATATCAAAGCCCAATTTGTGATAGTAAAGGACAGAGCTGAAGCTTTTACCACAATATTTTGGCAGAGGTGTAACATGAATGATGAATCTAGTCCAGTCAAGTCAAGTCAAGTCAGGTTTATTATCATCTGATTGCACAAGTACAACCCAACAAAACAGCATTCTTCGGTCCTCGGTGCAAAACATGCAGACTCACAACCAGACTCGACACACATGCAGGCAAACAATACATATGGAGGACAAGTATTCATATTGTACACCTTATTCAGACAATGTTCCTGGTAGATCATGTCGACGGTGGGGGGGGGGGGGGGGTGGAGAAGGGGGGAAGAAAACACCAGTGATCCTCTCTTATGGTCCTATGGATTGACCTCTGATCCATTTCCCTGCAGCAGCATGAATCTATGCCTCCAAGTGTCTCCAGTTACTAAAAATCCAATAAGTAGCCAATTCAATTCAATCCAATTCCATTCACCCAATATCAAAAACAGCTAGAGGCACTGGACATTGAAAAGACTACAAGTGCACAGCATTCTGGCAGTAGTAATGAAGATATGGATTAGAACTGCACTGTTTCAGTGCAACTACAATAAAGGATCTTCTACCTGAGTTCCATGTACTGTATAGCTCACCCACAAGAAGCAAAAACAATCCAATCTGCTCTCAATCAAGCAGGTATTGGAACCGGTCATCAGCAATGCTAAAATGCATTAACTCACCAATATTGAGCTTGTTATATAAATACACAAAAATGCT
Source organism: Narcine bancroftii (assembly GCF_036971445.1). Taxonomy (NCBI): domain Eukaryota; kingdom Metazoa; phylum Chordata; class Chondrichthyes; order Torpediniformes; family Narcinidae; genus Narcine; species Narcine bancroftii. Next base: position 26,029,888 of record NC_091476.1, read on the forward strand.
AAAGGAACTCAGCAGTCACGCAGCGTCCATAGGAGGTAAAGATATATAACCAACGTTTCAGGCCTGAGCCCTACAATCACAGCATCTGCAGACTTACTGGTTAATGTTCCAGACCTGCCTCCAGACCTCATGCAAAGGTAATTGTTCTCACAATGATCAGGCCCAACTATTTTAAGCGATTTCCATTTAATTATTTAATCTCAATCATAAGATCAGAAGTGGATATCTTTGCTCATAATAATACACGACTGTCATGAAGAACAATGGATCCAGCCTTTTCAAATCCAGTTTCTCACACAAACGCATCTCCATCTTATGCCTGCTTTATGATGACTTGCACCTTATGATGCTAACCAAAGGAAACACAGTAGACTCAATCTCAGTGTAGGATGGTGTCAAGCAAGGTGGCATAATTATCCCAATTCTTTTTTCCCAAGGTGCTCCACCTCACTTCCAATAAACTTCCTGCTGGTCCATCGGTTAATTCCTCATTCTATACTGCGTTGGTTGTTACTGGGTTAAAATCCTGGAGTTCTCTAACGGATGGTTGTTGTTCATAAAGACAACTAATTATGAACTTCTCAACAACAGTTTAGATTATGGGCATTAAATGCTTAGCTTGCCAAAGATATCCATTTCACAAACAAAAGTTCATATTTAAACAAAGCAGTAATTAACCAAAATTGTTTGCATCAAAAAAGTGCCTGTGCATCTAAAGCTGATGTATTTATTCCAATAAGGCTTTCATGCATTTCTACATGAACTTTAACATGAAAATATCATAAAACAAAACCTCAGACTGATTGTGCATTTTGCTGTCAACTGCGCCATTAAGAATCATCTATTCTTAATGCAGACCTTTCTATCTACCCCAAGAGTTCTCATCAGTGATTCTCACCAAACTATATATCCCTCCTGATGCTGATTACAAACAAGCACTTGCGGAGCTGCATGATGTGCTACAAACCTTCGATGGCATCTTTAACCAAGCCTATGTCAAGAAAGCCCTGCCCAACTGCCACTAGCATGTCACCTGCTGTACTAGAAAAAGTCCCAGCACACTCGATCACTGCTGCACCAAGATAAGGAAAGCCAACCATTTTTTCCCGAGACCACATTTTGGCAAGTCAGTTCATCCGGCTGTGCTCGAGCCTAAAAAGAGAGGCTCCGAGATCAGGGCAGCTAGAAGGTGGTCGCAGGAGGCTGAAGAATGGTTACAGGACTTCCTTGAGTCAGCAGATTGGGCAGTGTTCTAAGACTCAGCTGAGGATCTGAACGATGACACCAGGGCTGTCACAGACTTTATCAAGACAGCTATGAACAATGAAATCCAGAACCTGCGGAGAGTCAGATCACAGGTATTTAAGTCTTGAGATCCTGATCAATACAGAAGGAGTGGGTGTGATCTACAAAAAGCCATTTCCTGGGAAAAGTGGAGATTCCAGATGAAAATGGAAACAATGAAGGATACCCGACAACTACGGCAGGGCCTAAATGACATAACCTGCTACAATACCAAATCCATTGCAGTCGCAGACAGCAGAGCTTCACTCCCAGAGGAACTCAATGCCTTCTATGCCCGATATGAGTACAGTAACAGGGAAGAACCATCCCTCCGCACTCCCATGTCCCTGATGAGCCTGTCCTATCTGAATCCGAGGATGACGTTGGGTGGCCTTCAGGAGAGTGAAACCAATACTATTAAAATCTGTGCTGATCAACTTACCAATGTGTTCACGGATATCTTTAACATCTCACTCAGCAGGCCATTGTAGCCGACTGTTTCAAACAGGTGTCAATTATGCCACTGCCTAAGAAAAGTGTAGTAATTGCCTTAATGACTATTAACCAATGGCACCTACATCAACAGTGATAAAGTATTTTGAAAGGCTGGCGTTAAAGCGTATCAGCTCCTGTCTGAGCAGCAACATGAATCCAGTCAAATTCAACTATCTGCAATCAACAATCAATGGCTCTATTCAAAGCCCTGGAACACCTGCACAGAAAAGGTGCATACATAATACTTCTGGATGCTCTTTATCGACTACACGTCGGCATTTAACACCATCATCCCCTCAAAATTGATCAACTCCGCTCCTCCAGACCACAAACAGTGAGGATTGTTAAGAACATCTCCTCCATTAGTACCAGAGCATCAAAGGGCTATCTTCTTAGCCCCCTGCTCTACTTACTTCACATCTACAACTGTGTAGCTCAATATGACAATAACACCATCTACAAATTTGCCGACACCACCACATTAGTGGGTTGTTTAAAAAAGGTGATGAGTCAGCACACAGGAGGGAGATTGAAAACTTAGCTGAATGATGCACCAACATAAATCTTACACTCAAAGTCATAAAAACTAAGGAGCTGATTGTTGACTTCAGAAAGAGAAAAACCAGAGGTATATGATCCAGTGATCAATTGAGGATCAGAGATAAAGAGGATGAGCAAATTTAAGTTCCTGGGAATCACTATCTTAGAGGATCTTTCCTGGAGTCAACACACTAATGGCATTATGAAGAAAGCACATAAGAGCTTCTACTTCCTCAGGAGTTTGCCGAGGTTTGGAATTACATCAGAAACCCTGGCAAATTTCTACAGATGTTGGTGGAAAGCGTGGAAAGTGGTCTGGTATGGGGACAACAAGACCCCTGAGTGGAAAGCCCTCAAAAAGGTAGCATACACAGCCCAGGACATCACAGGCAAAATTTCCCCACCATTGAGAAAATTTACAGAGAACACAGCCATCCAAGAGCAGCAGCAATGATCGAGGATCCACAACACCCAGCACATGCTCTGTTCTCACTGTTACCATAAGGAAAGATATAGGAGCCACAAGACTCACGCCACTAGGTTCAGGAACAGCTGCTACCTCTCTACCATCAAACTCCACAACAACAAACTCAATCAGAGACTCATTTAAGGACTCTTACTTTTGCACTTTATTGACTTTTTTAAATTCTCTCTGTATTGCACATAGTTTGTTTACATATCTTTCTCCGTTTACATTTATTTATTTGTGTACATGTGTACATTGTGTAGTTTTTTTTTTGGATTATAAATAAGTGATAATTCTGCCTTGTCCATAGGAAAAAGAATCTCAGGGTTAAATGTGATGTCATGTACATACTCTGACAATAAATCTGAAATCTGAATCTGAAATTGTCTACTAAACATTCAAAACAAGATTTGAAGTTTATTTCTCCAGTACTTAAATCATGACCAAGCAAGTCTTCTGAACCATAATAGCACAGTTAAAATGTTGAAAATGCTTTTTGAAATTCCAGAACTACTTAAAGTGACATAGATATCATTGCAGAGTTATTAATAAACTGCATGTGAACTTACAGCTGTGGGATCAGAACTGAAAGAAGCTTTGGCTTTTTCCATGTAAGATTTAGTCTCTGGCTCTACATCTGTTTTCTTATACTTCCACAATATGATCAAAATCAACTGGAATTGCAGACACTGGTCTCTGTCATTGGCACTGATGCTTTTCACATTGTGACAATCATAGCCCTAGCTGCAAGATCACAAAAAAAACAAAAATATAGATTACAATGCAGAAGGCAATTGGTGAAGGGAAAATCTAAAAACTTCTGGATTCTGGAAATCTGAAAAAAGAAAATCCTGTAAATACTCAGTTAGTTATGCTCATCTGTGGATAAAGAATTAATGTTTTAGCTGAGGACTTTGTCCGAGCTTGAAAAAGACAGAAAACAAGCAGATTCAAGAGAAAGGAGGGGAATGGAGAGAACCAAGGGGGTGATAGGTTGATGACTAGAGAAAGGAGGGGAATGGAGAGATCCAAGGGGATGATAGGTTGATGACGAGAGAAAGGAGGGGAATGGAGAGAACCAAGGGGATGATAGGTTGATGACCAAATGAGACTGAATTATTTAAGTGGTGATGATGCTGAGAAACTTGTTAATTACACCTGATTTGGTGTTAAAAGGAGGATATGAATGAAAACAAAGGAGACTGAGGGAATATGTCACCCATTTTGTAGAAAATCAGAAGGGTTACCCTGTGATTGAGAAATGTTAAACAATAGGCCCTTTCAGGTGGACCCTCTGCCTTGAGGCTGGTGTCAAGAGTGGATCTAAAACTGCAAACGCATCTTTCAGGTGGCAGCGCTAAAAGGCTGTTGCAGCATTACCTGGTCCACTTGAAAGGTCCTATTCATATCCAGAGGGGCCTCGTAGTGCCTCCAAATCTGATGGAGGCAGGGCGACTGGTGCCACAGCACCTCCTGTCATAAATATGCGACATAGCAATGACCATCTTCCCTACCTATAATCTCCCATGCAGGTGGAACTGCTCTGTGTTTCCCACAATAGCTCCAGCTGCATGGGGAATTATGACTAGGGAAGACCGCCATTGCTATGTTGTGTTTTGAGCTACAGAGAGTGGCCCTGGTGTAGGAGCGGCCAGCCAGGCTGTCACAACCCGCACCGGCCACCCCTGCCCCGATGACCACCACCATCCTCCCCTCCCCAATGGGACAGGGGCTGTCAGGTAGCACGGCAGGGGGCAGTGAAGAGTTGGGTTGCGGGCTGATAAGTGTCATCAGCCTGCCCCCAGACATCCTCTTACAGCAGCTGCACATTCAGGTGCGTCGGCGAAGCACGGTGCTCTGCTGATTATCCCTCCGGGAGGAGGTTTGGCGTCGGTGCCTTGGAGGAACTTCTGCCGCATTTAGGTGAGTATGTCTTTAGTCGCAAGGGGGGAAATTATGCAGCTTTACAAGGGGGTGTTCAGGCCACCTGCAAGGGCCTAATATTGGGAAAGAGAAAGGATAAATACTGATGAATGGAAAGCTTCTTCAGGCAACCAGAAGAATAGAGTGGATCAAATAATCTCCTTCCATATTATAAAATACAATTATGCATTTTTATCTACCAGATAAAATTAATACCAGTTCAGGAAACAAAAAAAATTGCATTAGACATCAAAATACAATGTACATTATCTTTCTTATTGCACAAAAAAAGTTACATTAGACTTCAAAACCAGAAATAGAACTCCCTATACCTGATACCCAAATTATAGTTTAATATTTTAAAGTCCCAGCAAAATGTTGGAAGCTTGCATGGTGAAAAGCATTTTTTTTAATGGAAATTGAAAGGAAAGGAGTTGTAGAATTGAGTTTTCCTCCTCAAGAAGGTTTTTTCATTGATCATGTTTAACTAATGCCAAGTTCTATCATTCTTACAGAATATGTTAGATGACAAAAGTACTTTCTGATCAGAGGGAATATGACATTCATTTGCTAGAGTAATCAATGGTCAGGGAGCAAAGAAAATATCTTACAAAAAGCTATTAAAGGTAGCTTTACTAGATGCAATTCTCTTTCAGCACAAACTAACTCAAAAAATTAATAGGACCCAATGCAATGTTCTCTATTCCCCAAACAAATTGAAATATTTATTTGCTGGAATATATTTTGAGATAGTTAAGAATAAATTACCATGTGACATGATAATAACACAGGTTATTGTCAAATGTGCTCAAGAAATTAGTACTATCAAATGAAACAGATTTTCATCTCAGAAGTTATTTGCATATAAATGAGATATTTTGGACATTGAAAAATACTGGAACTTTGGCCTTGATATTTAGAATTAAGATGAAAGAAGAGTTTATGGAGGAAGCGACGGCCAGAAGAAGGAAGATTTTGAATACTTTTGTGCTTGGGAATTATTTTACTAGTCCTTCACAATTTAAGGAGTGTGAAGTTTACTTTTTTCATCTGCCATACAAAATTTCTTCACAAGATCAAATTTGCCTTTCTGAGCATTTACCAAACTATCAGAAGCATGGAATTGTAACACCAATATGAAGATATTGCAAGGGTTAATAAAAGAAACCTAGAAATAATTCACTTCCTGATGGAATTAAATTCCATAACCTTTCTGGCTTTCCAATGTTGAGTTTATATTAGATGACAAACCAAACAATTTACAAGCAGCATTATAAATTGAACTACCAATTTTACCAAATTTCACAAGAAGCAGATGATTTCAATGAATAGGGTCAGAGTGAGATTGAATTTTATCCATTTGGTGGACTAAGGATGGACTGAAGTAAAATATCCACCATTTTTTGAACAATTAGATCGTATGCTGTCATAAAATCTATCATTTTTGCCACAATTTGTTTATTTTAATCATAGCATGTACCACCAGTTTTCCATTATGCTTTCTGCAATATTGATTAGATATATTCAAAAGACTCTTATAGCTAAAGGTATCAGTTGGTCTGAAGAGAAAGCAAGAACTGAGTTCATGCTTTGTATGAACCGTCATGATCATTTTAAATGGTGGTTTAAGCTCAAAGGGCTGAAGGGCACTACCAGTAACCACAAAGACAAGCTGAGGAAACTCTAGGCTTTATTACAGAAGAACCTTGCTGGCCCAGATAGAAATGGCGGCAAGGGAAAGGTGACTTTCCTAGGACTACGGGGGAGGAGTCACAGGGTATGAGTGGGCAGGCCAGCTCCATATATACAACCAACAATGATAACTATATACAATGGAGGAAACATATCACCACAAAAGCCCTTTGCTCTTTCATGATTTCCTATTTTCCATGATCCTCTAAATTTCCAATTGATGACATAATGCAGTCACTGTTCAAATACCTGCACCAGGTATTCAGGCCCCCATGCTCACCTGTCCTCCCCCCTCAATTACTATTTCAAAATCTTGTTTTATCCATGAGATACATGTTTCCAGCAACACAACTTTAACAACAACTTTAATACGTTTATTTCTTCGTCTTATTTGTAGTTATTTTTAAAACAAGGTTCATTCCATCTTATGTACAATCCTCCAAGATGACTGTTGGTTCTCTCGTTCACGGAGGTTCTAGGTTCCATGTTTATCCGTTATGGACACATTACTTGCAATTTGGGGCGCAAATCCTCTTCGTCCTGAAAGCTGGGTGAGTTGAAGGGAGGGAGGAAGAGACTGATCTCACTGAGCATATTCTGTTTCACCAGATGTTCACACGACGTCAGAATCTATGTTATACTCTTGGTTTGTTTTGAGGCTAATGTGGCCATGCTGCTCTTCTTACCAACAAACAGTTGTGTTAATAAATTTGCTATTGTTTCTCCCGCCCCGACTGGCTTATTCGAATTAGACATTTAGGAACGTGTAGGATTTGTTCATGTGGTCTGATGCCTGCCGATCTGACGAGTGAAAGACATTCCGAGGCCAATAACTCCTATGTTGAATGATACTTCATGAATTATTTTAAATACATTCATTCAAAAAACGCATGTCTGTTCTATTCTTTTGGACCTTCCTTACCTGCTTATTTTACGCTGAGATTTTGCATACAATTCGTCGAGAGTTTAACTGTACAGAGACATGAGAAGATAGGGGAGGGAGGGGGTGGCTGGCAATATTCCAGCTTCTCTGTTACTGTTGGGTTCAAATCAATCGCTCGAGTTCGTCAAATCGCACTAACTGGGAGTTTTAGCTTCATAATTGTAGAAACGTGTCTGGTTCAAAGGAATGAGGACCCAATGCTGTGAAACCCAGTTGTGAAAATCGAGGGATTTCATCTGGTTCATGTCTGGGCGGTTACACGAAGAACATACGCTATGCTTAATGAGATTTGAGATTGTTGCGTCAGGAAGAATGTTCCCAGGATCATACAATTGCTCCTGAGCATTGATTTTTTTTTAAATCGGAGCAAGTTGGTCCCTTTGGGCTAAGACAAGAAAAAGTTACAGTTTTAATCCGCAACCATTCACACTTAAAAATGCTACTTCTCAATGTGTAGCAGGAATCCATATAAATTTTTCAATGACACAACTGGTTCCCTAGCCGCATTAGGCTTGCTGTAAGTCCAGTGCAGTAAACTTGGACGTGTATATGTGCGACATTATTTATATATGTGTGTGTGTGGCAAACCAACAGCAATGGAAATTCATGAAGGGAGGTGTTATATTTTTCTTTTAAAACACTATATTTATTAATAACTACTGTTACAAGCCCAGAGGACCCCCAAACCCAGCAGCAATAGATATTCATCAGGACAAATGGTTACTTAAACAAGTTGTTTTTAGTTATCTTTAAACATGAAAACAGAACCACACTTTAACATCAATATTGACTTAACTAACCTAACTTAACCCCCTTCTAATTCTAAGTGCACGTGTATGTAATGTGTGTGTAAATTCAGAAAAGTTCTTTGGTTCACAGTCCAATCTCACTTCTCATTTCTCCAAGTTCACTGGTTGCAGGTAATTCTTATACTGTGCACTTAATTTAACATTTATAAAGTTCATCAGGTTTTGGTGCTTGAAAGGTAAATGTTACTGCTCAGGAAGGTTCTTGTCCTTTTTCAGAGAGGCATTTGTTGTTCCAGGACACCCACAACTGATTTACTTCCATCAGCCACTTCAATGTCTTACTGAAGAAACCTGCCCCCTCAGGGTTCTTTCAGATCACCATATAGTGCCTTTTTGTTTCCCTTATTCCAAGTGAAACATTAGATAGCCAGTCCTCTCCTCTTGCATAAACCACAAGGGCTTTGACCAGGCTGAACTAAGCACTCACAACCCGTCTTCCAAATGGGGCTTTCCACAAGCTTGCCAGCTTGTCCTGTTCCAGTTCCAGTTGCTGCTACTGACTGTAAAATGTAGAACTGATCTGTGTGTGTGTGTGTCTCTCTTGTTCACACATAGAAAGCCTGTTTAACTCTCTCTGCTTGCAAAACCACATGACCCTCTTAGAACAGCAAGTTCCCTTCCAGACAATATGCAGCTCTGACAAGCTCTTTCATCTATTGCCTTTTTGTAAACAGCAATCCATTAATGAAGCCTCTTGGCCCTCCAAAGCTTTAGCAAAGCCTGTTGGCCCCGACATGTCTAGCATGAGCAGAGCTCCAGTATTTTAAATAATATGTTTTAAAGTGTTTGTATGTGACCCACACTAACAAACCCTGCCCCAATTTATCTCCCAAAAACATATCTATATTCTGTCACACTACTAATGTAACACATTAGTCAACTCAAACCCAACTATGTGTGAATGTACGTGCGCACGCGCGTGTGTGTGTGTTACTTAAACCATTATAGCTTAGGCACAATTGTGGAAAGACATTCCAAAGTTCAGTCTTAGAAATCCATTGTTGAAATGCACTTTTAAACTGATGCACAGAAGTAATCACGAAGGAGATGGGAGGGACTGAGTGACCAGACTGCCAAAAACTCACAAATCTTTGTCGAGTTTCTTTCAGAGAAATATCCTTTCGTACGAACGGTTGTCACAGCTCCCTTTTTTCCTTGTGTAGGGGAAAAGAAACATATGATTCCACAGTGCTTCCAAAACCCAGGTATGGGTCAATCAAAGTGACCCATTCTTTGGTTATGGTGGGGTTCAATAATTCTCCTGACACACAGATTCACATTATCACACAGTTATTTCTGCTCCGTATTCTATGAGATGGCTGCTGGTCAATAAAGTGATGTTCCTTCAGTGTTCCACATATAGGACTCCCTCACCACCTATGTCCCTGGAAAAAAGCACCCAATGTTCTTTCTCCTCCACAAAGTAGCAAATTTGGGAACAGACTGTACTAGCTGTTGCCACCCAGTCTCTCCAAAGCTGTGAATGGTTGCAGTCTGTACTAGCTCTTCAAGTGATACTCACACTAAATGAGTATTTGTACATCTGTTTGTCTGTTCTCCATGCAAATCAATATGGAGCCCTCTAGAAATATCCAAGGAGGTTCAATATTTGATGCTGAATGTCATGACCACTTTGAATTTAACCTTTAAGGTCATATGAAGTTCAAAAAAAAAGAACTTGCACCAGGGACACCTCAATTAGTTAAGTCCTGTGCATCAATGTACATTCAGAATAAAAACAAGTGACCAAACCCTGTTCAATATGAGCCCAAAAGAGCAAAATGACATTGGCAGAAGTTATTCACAACTCTGTAGAGTTAGACAATGGAGAAAGCAACAAACAGCAGAGGAACATCAGTCTGGCCTCACTGTTGATGCTTCCAGACATGCAAGAAGCAGGCAGCAGGAAAGAGAACAGCAGTGATACATCCGTCTCAATGCTCAGGCCTCAAGACAGACAAGGGGCAGGTAGTGAGAAACAGAACAGGAGCACAAGGCCTGCCTCAGTGTTTTAACACCTGAAAAATTAAAAAAGTATGGTTTTCATGAATCAGATTTGTGTTTTAGATGTGGTAGTTCTGTTGGAACTTTTTTTCATGCTGTTTGGTCATGTATATATATACAATCTTTTTGGAAGAAAATTCAATTGCTTTTAGAATACCTGTATAAGATTAAAATACCTTTAGATCTGACAGTATTTTTATTGGGTAATTTGCAGCCTCTGAAAGATAACTTTCAACTTGCTTTTGTATATTTAGCTTTATCTGTAGCGATAAAATGTATTGCTAGTACGTGGAAAAATACAAATATGATTGATATTAATAGATGGCATAACGAGATGAAATATTGTTTAATAATGGAAAAAATTACATATGTTTCATGTGATCATTATAGGTTTTTTATTAATAAGTGGTTGTTATACTCAGAATATTTACATTTAAATTTATGTTGATTAGATCTTAATATGTATGTTTAATTTTTCCTTAATATTTTTTATTTTTTCTTTCTTACTGGCTCTCCTTAGGAGAGTTGGCTGAAGGTGGGGGGGGGGGGGGGTTCTTTTCTTTTCTTTTTTTTTCTATATATAAAAAATAACGTTCATGTTTATGGTTAATTATTGTATATGTTATGTACTACTTGTTTTTTGAATGAATAAATAAAGTTTAAAAAAAAGAGGCAGGCATGCAGTGAACAACTAAATGTTTTATTTCCTGGGCAATGCCAGATATCCTGCTAATATGAATGTAAATATATTATATATATAAATATATATATATATATATATACACACACACACACACACACACACACTTCTGTCTCTTCTATAGTGCATTTTCACCATTTGCAGTGAGTAGTTTTAAATTATGGTCCTGGTTTTATAAGTATAGTACATGGTTAACAAACCTAATAAAATAAAGTGTTTTTTTTCCTGCTCTGCACTAACAGGCGAGACATTTTGAGGAATTCTCATTGCTACAGTTCTGGACCTCTGACTCAATTCCAGCAAAGCCTTAGTAAACTGGAGAAGCAATACCTCATCTTCTGAACAACCACATTTACAGTTTTCCAGACAATAATTTTTAAAAATTTTTTTAATTTTTCACACTATGAACCATACTGATCAAAATACATAGACATTTTTCTCTTGAATATATAGTCATTTTCTCCCCTTTTTTCCCCCTCCCTTCCCCATTTATTCAATGTTCAATCAATATGATACATTAAACCCTTTAAACAATGTCGTCACTTAATAAAAATAAACAAGAAATTTGTGTCTTTTACTTTTACATACTGGGTCAGTTCATTTCGTTGTCTTCTCCTTCTGTCATTTTAGGTGGTGGAGGTCCGTGGTAGGATTTCTCTATTGTGTTTCATGTATGGTTCCCATATTTGTTCGAACATTGTGATGTTATTTCTTCCAATGGAATACATTTATTTATTTCTATGTACCATTGTTGTATTCTCAAGTTGTCTTCTAATTTCCTGGTTGACATAATACATTTTTTTGCTACAGCTAGGGCTATCGTAATAAATCTTTTTTGTGCTCCATCCAAATCGAGTCCAAATTCTTTATTTCTTATATTACTTAGAAGGAAGATCTTTGGTTTTTTTGGTATATTGCTTTTTGTGATTTTATTTAATATCTGGTTTAGATCTTCCCAAAATTTTTTCACTTTCTCACATGCCCAAATTGCATGTATTGTTTAAGCAGCAATTTTTATTTGTTTTCTACCATGTTCATGCTTTAATGAAAAACCATCGAAATGGAAAAGAATTTTCTCTCCACATTTGCTGTCCCACCTGTAAAATATTTCCAGCACTGAGTCTCAGTCTTAAATGTTACCAGTAATCACTATTTGAGCCACAAATTATTGCTCACATAGTAGGAAATATTCATGTAATTGGAAAATCCACTTGTAATCAATTGTATTTTAGTTTGTGAGATTACTTTTTAGATTTGATTATTGTGCCACATAATAATTAGAAAATTTTCATCTGAAAATAGGGAGAAACACTCAGTACTGTCAATCCCTAATAAATGTGATATCAATCAATTTCTATCAAGTACATCTTTTGAGCAAAAAACATACCAAATTCTCATCTTTCAAGATATAAGCTAGAAATTTCTACATATGAATTTAAAAGTTACTCAAGACATTCCTATTAATTGATAATGCAGTTAAATAATGGTGTATGTGCATTTAGTTTTTAAATTGTTGTTTATGATATAACACATTTGTCTAACTTGGAAAATTAAGTTGATTGTCTCAGCCTTGCCTCCCTTTTAATGCCTGTCACTTCAATATGTCCCCATGTAATTGATTATGCAATTTGTAGCATTGAATGCCTTGCATCACAAATTTATCAAAATAATTGTTATTTGTACAACATAAGCATTAACAAAGAATGTTGCAAACTGATATCAACATCATATTCCAGGATCATTACTGAAGATATGAGCCTAAATCAATAAATTACTACAGATTCAAAATGCAACAACCATGACAAAGATGCTTTTAGGCTGTTAAGAATATTAATTGCCAAAAGTTTTTGCACATACTTCTGTTTTGAGCAAATACCAAAAGTTACAGTCTAAACTATTGAAAGACTCCAATGATTAAATGTGGCATCATCATTTTTAATCCTAGGGTAACTAGTTCCAATTTCTATACTTAAAGAATTTATTTGCATTGGAACTAATACAGAATTCATTCAGTTGATTGATTCCTGAGTAGATTCACAGATGAAGTAGATTTATATCAAGTGGAGTTTAAGATATTGAGAGTTGAGATCAACGTCTTGAATAATGGTTAAGCTAGATACCATGAGGATGTTTTCTCTAGCTTAAGAATCCTGATCAAAGGAACATTATCTCAGAATAAGGGATAGGCTATGTAAGACAGAAAATAGGAGAAATTGTTACTATAAATGTTGACGATGCTCAGTGCATGAATATGTGAAATATAAATATACTTTTCAACATGAAGGAAATCAAAGGATATCAAGTACGAAAGTGAGCTTGAGGTACAATATCAGGCACGATCTTATTGGATGGTGTTTTTTTTTGTAAAATTACTTTGGGGGTTAAAACAGGTAAAAACATTTTTAACAGACAGCCGGGCACCTAATTCAAAACTGAAAAACAGTGTTATTGTTCTGAATTGAAAGACTATAACAATGGATGTTCACTCAAGAAGACATCTATTCAAAGGGAAAGCCATCTGCTTATGACTCAGACTTTTGGGAAACTGAAATGGAAAACCAGTATTGATCAAGCAAGTCAAAAACAGCATCTAGTTTTCAGAAAGTCACCTGGAAATACAGAATTGAAGTGACTTCAGGTGAGATGGTCACTTCTGCTATTTCTCCTTGTCAAAGGAGAGCAGTGATCTACCAGGGCCATTGTAATGGTCATTTTTGATTGACACATATCTAGGAAAAGGAAACAGAATCAGTACTGTATTTGGATTGTGACCATTCTCATAGTCATTTTGTTTAACCCTTGCCTGGGTTTGTGGAAGCATCGCATCATGGAAGTCACAAGTTTCATGACCCCTCCGCAAGGAAGAGGGGAGTTGTGACAAATCATTCGTATGAAGAAACATTTCTCTGAAAGCAACTTGACAAGAATTTGTGAGTTTTGAGAAGTCCGATGACTCGGTGTCTCACCTACTTCATAATTACTTCTGAACATCACTTTAAAGGTTCTGGGTTTCAACACAGGATTTCTAAGGCTGAACTTTCCAATATTGTGACGAGGCTGGAATGGTTTAGGTTATCCACACACACACACACACATTCGCATAGAGTTGGAATTAAATTTAGATTTAAGTAAGATGTTATATAATTAATAGTTATTAATAAAAATGATTATTTTAAGATACCATTGTCTTGGTGAATTCCTATTGCTGTTGTATGACGTAACACAATCCTGAAATTATTATTTTAATCCCAGAAAAAAATGTTATTCTAAAATGAAATTTGCCCTCTTCACCTCGTCTGGACTAAATGTGACATGTCTCATCTCACTCTCTTAAGTGGGAAAGTATGTTACTTCATTTTATCAAATCTACTCAGGCTCCACATGGAACATTGTAGTTCAAAAATACAATGGTAACGAAGGATACACCAAAATGCAGGTGGTATTTACATTCCAAAAATGACATTAAAAAACAATTGAATCATTTTTAAAAATTATGGAAGGTTTTCTGCTTAAAAAAGAAAATAATTGATCTCATATCAAATTGCTATGAAATTTGGTTTGATTCCAGTTATTACGATCAGATCACCTCTGATAAAATAGGAGCAAGATTATCCAATTGGCCCGTACTCTCTGAAGAAGTCCACTATTTACTCTGTTGATCATTACTCGGTGCAAGCTTATGACAATTTGAAAAATCATCAAAATATGAAAATGGGCAAGGAGAAGATTTGACGAGTGGGGCCTCCTCTGCATAGGTGAGACCCAATGCAGTTGAGGGGAGACCCAATGCAATTGAGGGGAGACCCAATGCAATTAAGGGGAGACCCAATGCAGTTGGGGTGAGACCCAAAGCAGTTGAGGTGAGACCTAATGCAGTTGAGGGGAGACTCAATGCAGTTGAGGGGAGACCCAATGCAGTTGAGGGGAGACCCAATGCAGTTGAGGGGAGACCCAATGCGGTTGAGGAGAGACCCAATGAAGTTGGGGTGAGACCCAGTGCAGTTGGGGTGAGACCCAATGCAGTTGGGGTGAGACCCAATGCAGTTGGGGTGAGACCCAATGAAGTTGAGGGGAGACCCAATGCAGTTGGGGTGAGACCCAATGAAGTTGAGGGGAGACCCAATGCAGTTGGGGTGAGACCCAATGCAGTTGAGGGAAGACCCAAAGTTGAGGTGAGACCCAGTGCAGTTGGGGTGAGACCCAATGCAGTTGAGGTGAGACCCAATGCAGTTGGGGTGAGACCCAATGCAGTTGAGGTGAGACCCAAAGCAGTTGAGGGGAGACTCAATGCAATTTGGGTGAGGGGGTAGGTGGGTCGAAACGAGCTTCCGGTCGCCAAGTGAATTTCTTTCTCCCTTGATGCTTGCCTGAAGGCGGCACGCTGTCTCCCCTTATCGGAATAACATAGTTCCTATGCACAAACGAGGTGCCAAGGAGATCAACTGAAGACGAACCAAGCCACTGCGTTGGCCGAAAAAGGCGTCCGTTCCGCCGCGCCACGGTCTCCACGACAACCCGACCAGCCCAAGGCTGGTGCGCATGCGCCGGCCGTCCCGTCACGTGAGCGCAAGCGACCTATCCCGCGCTGGCAATGGAAACGCGGAACCGTCGGTGAGGTGGGCAGTGGCTGCTCGGCGGAGGGTGAGTGCGTGTTTCCCCCCCATAGCATTTCCCCGGCGGTCGCGGCGACTCTGCAACTTTGGCTGCCGTCACGTCGCGGGCGGAATGATGGTCTCCCTCCCCGCCTTTTGTCTCACTGAACTGGGAAAGTCACCGCCGGGTTTGTTTTGATGTTGCTGGGTGCCCAACACCTCCTGGCGGGGTCGCAGCGTCTCCCTCGGTTGGTCCGCTGCCTTGGGCACATTTTACATCCCCCCCCCCCCCGACCTCTGTTTGGGTTCACCTCATCGCCTCAGTTCAAACTTAGATAAAGCAAAGCTGTGAGCACTCGTTTCAGTTCCACCGTCTCTCCGAAAAGCCACAAGTGAGGGACGTGGCTCTCGCCTTTGTGTCCCTCCTTGTAACGTTGCCACTCGAAGGAGATGACAAGAGCCGTTTCAAAACCTCCGGACACAGAACCACGTCAAGAGGAGGGAGCAGGAGATGTCCGATCGGTGACAGCTCGACACCGATGTTCCTTCGTGGCAATTACAACTTGCTGTGGGGCACGAACGGCCCAATTACTTCATCCACTGGGGCGTTTCAGCAATAATCCCTTCCGAACACCAGTCGGGGGTTCTCAACGTTTGAATTTAAAAAAAAAAATAGCGTATTTTCTGTATGCCTCATGAGCAGTTGGAACCTTCGAGCTTTGGTCAACTCCAAACCTGACTTGGAATGCAAGATTATAAATCTACCTTTGCCTTATGACCCCGTATCCTTGATTGTCCTAAGCAGACAAATTGGTGAGACCCAGTGCAGTTGGGGGGGAGACCCAGTGCAGTTGGGGGGGAGACCCAGTGCAGTTGGGGGGGGGAGAGACCCAGTGCAGTTGGGGGGGGGAGAGACCCAGTGCAGTTGGGGGGGGGAGACCCAGTGCAGTTGGGGGGGGGAGACCCAGTGCAGTTGGGGGGAGGGAGACCCAGTGCAGTTGGGGGGAGGGAGACCCAGTGCAGTTGGGGGGAGGGAGACCCAGTGCAGTTGGGGGGAGGGAGACCCAGTGCAGTTGGGGGGAGGGAGACCCAGTGCAGTTGGGGGGAGGGAGACCCAGTGCAGTTGGGGGGAGGGAGACCCAGTGCAGTTGGGGGGAGGGAGACCCAGTGCAGTTGGGGGGAGGGAGACCCAGTGCAGTTGGGGGGAGGGAGACCCAGTGCAGTTGGGGGGAGGGAGACCCAGTGCAGTTGGGGGGAGGGAGACCCAGTGCAGTTGGGGGGAGGGAGACCCAGTGCAGTTGGGGGGAGGGAGACCCAGTGCAGTTGGGGGGAGGGAGACCCAGTGCAGTTGGGGGGAGGGAGACCCAGTGCAGTTGGGGGGAGGGAGACCCAGTGCAGTTGGGGGGAGGGAGACCCAGTGCAGTTGGGGGGAGGGAGACCCAGTGCAGTTGGGGGGAGGGAGACCCAGTGCAGTTGGGGGGAGGGAGACCCAGTGCAGTTGGGGGGAGGGAGACCCAGTGCAGTTGGGGGGAGGGAGACCCAGTGCAGTTGGGGGGAGGGAGACCCAGTGCAGTTGGGGGGAGGGAGACCCAGTGCAGTTGGGGGGAGGGAGACCCAGTGCAGTTGGGGGGGGGGAGACCCAGTGCAGTTGGGGGGGGGGAGACCCAGTGCAGTTGGGGGGGGGGAGACCCAGTGCAGTTGGGGGGGGGGAGACCCAGTGCAGTTGGGGGGGGGGAGACCCAGTGCAGTTGGGGGGGGGGAGACCCAGTGCAGTTGGGGGGGGGAGACCCAGTGCAGTTGGGGGGGGGAGACCCAGTGCAGTTGGGGGGGGGAGACCCAGTGCAGTTGGGGGGGGGAGACCCAGTGCAGTTGGGGGGGGGAGACCCAGTGCAGTTGGGGGGGGGAGACCCAGTGCAGTTGGGGGGGGGGAGACCCATTACGATATTGATACTTTAATGTACCAGAGACTGCCAAAAACATTGAACTTAGCATGGTGTGATGAATTTAATTTATAAATCTTAAACTATGTTTTGCATTAAAAAGAAACATTCTACTTCATCTCAATCGAACCAAAAATCTAAACTCCAGGCATTTAAAACATTTTTATTTCTTTGTTGGCTCTCTCCCAGATTTTACAATACTGTATTTTTGTTGCCTTTTCTTGATGGTGGTCAAGTTTGTTGTCATCCTTTTATATATTTTAAAATTAAGAACCCACCATGCTATTTTAAAAAAGACTAACTTAATTAGTGCATGTTACCGAAATGCACGTGGTGATCCTGGTGTTCTGAGATGTCCTTGGGCGGGGAAAAAGCTCTCCAGACAAAGTTCAGTGGCGAAAACTTCTTTTCCGATGTCATTTGTTGTCACTCTTTTGTCAGTGCTCCTTGTCCAGTGGAGGTGATGTGGCTGAGCACCAATCACATTGAAAAGAATGAAATGTAGGCAAACCTTGTTTAACACAGTTAATACATTCCAAAAAGTTCAGTGTTATGGAAAACACATTGTTCAAAGCATTATTTCAGTGTACTTTAAGAAATACATTCCAATCCTATAATTATTTTTTCTTTAATCCTATAAATATTATGCATAAAATATTTAAAAGGGATAGATAAAACTGAAAAATGACTAAGGTCTTTATTGGCATCTCTTTATTTGCTCATCTTTGAAGCCTCCTTGGTCAATCACTTCTTTCAGTTCAGGCGGAGCTGCGTCACTAACAGCACTTGCAGATTCACCAGTAATTTGAACAATATGGAGCCTCATGCATTTTTGAAGTTGTTAAACCAACCACGACTTGGTGAATAAGTTTCCCCTTCATTTATGTTTTCTTGGTTTTCTTTTAATGTCCAATAGAGGCTTTAGCTTGAATTGTCATTTGACTTGATGGAATTCTTTTCTGGTTGCAATCTTAAATCCAGATCATTAAAAGGGGTTCCATATTTTCCATTGCAGAACTTCTATATCTAATAATCATTTTAGTCTTGTAAGATGCTTTTGCCATTCTATGTTCATTAATTTTATCTTTATTTTTGATTAGAGTTTAAACAGACCATTCTTTCCTTTATCTCGTGCTATTTTAGCAAATGATGTGCCATCTTCATGTTGCTTAATAATTCCAAGTGTCTTTTCTAATGTGATCCATTTATATTTATTGTGTTTATCACCTTCCCCACATTTTCTTTTTCTGCTCGTATTGTTTGTAAAGGTGCACTTTTATTCAACATAATTAAAATATTACAGACAGCCATGGCCTTCTCGCTCAGAGTCTAGAGAAGTGGTTCCCAAACTTTTTTTGGACTGCAGCCCCCTTGGCTTCCAGGCCACATCCCTAGTGTTTCTCCTGCCCCCCCCCCCCCCCCACCACCCTACTTGTACTTATACAATGAACATACACCTCTTGGTATTAGGTCCACTGCAAATTTAAAACAACATATAAACAAGCATACGTATTTCTCAAGTGTCAAGTACAGTTCCCAATTTCTGCTGAAGTTTTTGAAATTGGATGGAGATTGGGGCAAGTTTGGGCAAATGTGGGTGGAGATGCCGGGGGATTGCAGTGCTCTGCAGTCAACAGGTTGGCAGGCAATGGGTGTGGTGGGTCAGGGAGGGCGAATTTGCTGGTGTTAAAGGGATTTTGCAGAAGTGAGAAACACAAAATGAGTTGGGTGGCCAAGGTGAGAGGATGGGGTAGTAAAAGGGTTTCTCCTTTCTGTCTACTTTGGGTATAAAGGGGCTTGTTTGCTCCTCCAGTTCCCACTACTTACAGCTGCATCGGTGGGAACAGCAAGCGAGGAGGAGACAGAAAGAGTGAGGGGCTCACGTGGCTAAAAACTTCAGAAGGAGTTGGCAATCCCGGCAGAGGGGGCAGTGGAGCAGACAAGGCAACCAGGAGCAAGAGTAAGTGGCAGCAGAGCCGCAAGGGAGTGGAGGGCCTCATGGTGACCAAGCACGTCCTGTTGGCGGCCGCCTCTCAGAAGGCACTGGCAGCCAAGGGCTACGATATGGCATACTCCCTTTTTTCTCATCACCCCCTTGGATCTTTCCACCACTCACTTTGGGAATGACTGGCCTAGAGAGATACTAAAACAAGTTAAACAATAATAATGTAGAATGAACACAGCCAAGCATTGTTGCTAACACATCAAATTATTGTACCACTGTTGGTAACGCAAAACTAATAAAATTTAACAATATTTGGTTATTGCGAGAGGTACTCTCCGACACAACTGATGTGACTTGTGTCCATTGCATGTGACCCAAAATTTTTAAAAATATAAAGAAAAAATATAAAATTTACATGGATATTGTTGTATTTGACAAACTAACAGGGACAATAGGGCATGTAAGAGCAAATAAGTGCGTACTTACCATGTTAGTTGGTGACCCAGGGTTTTTCGGCTGGGCATGGCCATCTTGATTCCTGAGTGCATGCATGGTAGGTTTGCGTAGCGGAGTTCATTTGGCGCATGCACAAGAGTTAAGGGCGCATATTCAACATCGTTAGGGTGCTTAACTTTTGCGCATGTGCCAACTGAACTCCAGTACACCAACCCACTGCGCGTGTGCATGGGAATCAAAATGGCCTTGCCCAGCCTACAGACCCCAAGACGCACACTAACAAGGTAAGCATAGACCAGAACGTGAAAAGATTCGCCAAGGTTGATCGACAAATTCAGGAAGCTTTAAGTTGTTATAGTCAAATCTGCGATGCAGAAAGATTTGATTAAAACGTTTGCTTTAAGACTTCAGTACTCCCACACGTGTAAAATTCGATTTGCGTCCATTTTGAGAAAAGACGGATCCTTTAATCCCAATTACGGTCGTAAGTTGGAGAATTCCTGTATATTAAAATTATAAACTGTTATATCAAAACCTGGAAAGGAATTGTAACCTGCATTTATAAAATTTAGAATTTGAATAAAGGAATAAATTATGGCACAATTTACAATTAATAATCACTTATTGGTCATACAAGGGGTAACACTTTCAAGATGTGTATTGCACAAATGGTTTAAATGCTGGAGCTGTCCTTTAATTCCTATTGACATTCAAAATTTCAAAATAACATTTTAATCTGTTAATTATGCATGTTTTTTTAAAAACCTGGCTTAAAAGAAGTATTTACTACTCCATGTTTAAAATCAATTTTAAACATGATCAACTCATTGTTGACCATGTTTTATTTAACCAGAAGCAATGGGAAAGGATGGTGTGGAGTTCTCCAGATGAGTGAAATTGTGATCCTAAATTGGAACTCTTTATCTGGATAAAAGCCATCCACCAACTGCACTGCAAATCACATGGTTGTGTGACAGAGTATTGAGAGGTGGCTTGGGAGGAATTGCTAGAGCAGGTTGCACACAAACATTTTATAACACAGAATATTTGCAGGACTTCTGCAGAATGCTTTTTGCAGAGGAGCAACAAAGCAGCAGCATTCAGCAGCTTGCCTAGGAGAGCATGTTATCTTTGCAGGCAGGCCAGAACAGTTTTGCTCTCCGAGAGGGAGGGTGTGAAACAGAGAGAAGGAGTCACAGAAATCAGTTCCAGAAGGACAAAGCTGGCAAACTTTTGAAAGACTGTCTGGTCAAAGGAGAAAGTTGGCTATCTGAAAGGTGACCTGAAAGAAAGAGGATCATCTGGAGAACCCTGAAGGGGGCAAGTTTCGTCAGCAAGATTGATTGAGAAGAATCAGTTGCGGATGTCCTGGAAAAGGAATCTCTCTGAAAACCAGCAAGAACCCTCCTGAGTGGTAATCATTTGCCTGTAAAACACCAAAGGCTGGTGAACTTTGTTAATACTAATTTCTGTGCACAGTACAAGAATTACCTGCAACCAGTGAGATTGGACTGAGATCCAAATAACTTTTCTAATCTTAAATATACGTTACACACATCTGCGCTTAGTATCAGAGGGGGGATTAAGTAGGTTAGGTAGGTTAAGTAAGTTGATAGTAATAAGTTAAAGTTTAATTCTGTTTTCTTGTTCAAATACAGTTAAAAACTGCTTTTGTTTAATAACCCTGTGTTGTGGTGCATATCTATTGCTGCTGGTTTTGGGGGTCCTCTGGACTTCGTAACAGTTGTTTTATGC
This sequence comes from Narcine bancroftii, assembly GCF_036971445.1. Taxonomy (NCBI): domain Eukaryota; kingdom Metazoa; phylum Chordata; class Chondrichthyes; order Torpediniformes; family Narcinidae; genus Narcine; species Narcine bancroftii. The sequence continues at coordinate 26,051,432 of NC_091476.1, forward strand.
CATAATCCCTTTTTTTAAGCCCTAGTTAGACAGTCAAAATTGGCCTTGAGGCAAGTCAAGAAGTTTATACAGGTACACAATCCTTTATCCGGAACCCTTGGGGGTCAGTGTGTTCCGAATTTTGGATTTTTCCGGATTTCGGAAAGCCCATCCGAATTATGCTGCCATATCCACCCCCACCCCCTTCCAGTCGCACGGCTTCCTCCCCCAAACGCCGAGGGACAGAGGAAGTGCATCATCAGGCTGATTCCTCAGACAATGTTACTCTAGAGTTTTGTGCTCTGTAGGGCAGTGGTTCTTAATGCTTATTCACTCACATGTTTAGTATTGCGATTCCAAATACTTCGTTTCCACTTCTAGAAGTTGTAAAGGCTCCCAAAAGTTGGTGGGAATATTTTATTTCTTTAAGAAGGCTTTGCGAACATCTTTGAATCACAATTTCTGTTCACCAGATAATGCTGGTTACTGAAGTTTAAAATTCCAGGAGTCTTGTTCAGTATGTAAGTGATGTGGACTGCTTGATTCAATTGACTGAATACAGATGTTACTGCAATTTCAGTGCTGTATTGGTGGTATCACTTCAGTGTCTTGAGTTGCCTATTGCTTCTGACACTTACTGTGAGAACACGAGCTTCATGACATGTCTGATTGTATCCATCATCAAATGTACTTTTTTTCAATCAATCAAAGGGTTATACTGGTGCATTAGTGGAAACGCAGAATTCAGTTTTTGGTGTTATAATCTATTTTGCTTCATAGGCATTTCATTAAATTGAAAGGAGCAAGAGAAGTGACAGATTATGCAGTTCACTTCAATATATAGGTATGTTTCAAAACACTGATGAATAGAGCTTTGAAGAGTTAAATGCAACACTTCAAAGTTATCTTTTTGTTTGAGATTATGGTAGCATGACTTGCTGCAGAAAGCTATTTGTCACAAAGACAAGACTTGTGCTCCTTGTTCAGAGATGTTTATCTAACAAAACTGCTGGTACAATTTGTGTCAGTAATCTGTTCATAAGATTTTTATGCTGTTTCTTGACGTTTCACTTTTTATACACTAATGACACAGATGGATTAGAAAAAAAGATTGATTTTTTTTTTCCCTGAAGCCGAGAAGGTAAAGGGGAGATTTGAAGGGTTTTAAATCTTGTAAGTTTTTTTTGATAAAGTTAATAAAATTATAATTGATACACCTGAAAGAAACAGATAGTATAACAAATTTTGTACTCCAGATCTTTTGCTGTTTTTAAAAAAAAAATTCTATTCTGTTATTCTGACCAAATTGCACAACTTCAGAATTTGCAAACCACGTGACATCTGCACCTTTTGTTCACTTCCACATCTTGTATTTGCACTGTCCTTATTGTAGCTCATTTTCCCAAATTGTCATCAGCAATGCTGTATGTTTTGTATGCTTTTCATCTGGGTCATTAATAGCTGGTATCACAGCAAAATAATGCATACTTGCATCAAATGTTCTATCAAACTTCTACAGCTGCACTGTAGAAAGTATACTCCCTGATTTTGTCACAGCCTGGTTTGGAATTTTGACTTCACAGGAACACAGAAGGCTGCAGAAGGAGGTAAATACACAAAATTGCTGGAAAAATTCAGAAGGATGCTGAGGGACCTACTGAGTTTCTCCAAGTATTCCTAAATATCAGCAAACACAATCACAGCATCGGCAGACTTTGTTTCACAGAAGGTAGCAAACTCATCCAGGTCCATCACACGCTTTGATCTCCCATCTGTGAGATGCTGCCTTATGGAGGTGCCAATCTCTTCTCGCTCCCTGAACACCAGCACCTCGTGGTTCAAGAACACTTTCTAACAGCAATCAGGCCCTTGAGCCACCTCTTACTACAGTAGGGTAATCAGGAACTGCTTTGAGATCACAAAAGAGTTGTCTGCACAATTGCAGTCACGGTTTTGCACATGGCTAACTGAACAGCTATCATCTATTTTTGTATTGTCTCTTTAGTTACTGGTAAGTATACTATTGCAGTTTTTTTTTAGTTTTTGTAGTTTATTTTTACCAAGTACCTGTTTAGCTGCAGCAAATAAGAATTCCTGTACGTATGTACAGTGTATATGAAAAACCTGTTACCTAGTCATCAAATCTAATGGAATGAGATGTACCACAGTTGCTGAATAAAATTGGAGAATTAAAATGTTTTGCAATTAATTTGAATCCATCTGTTTATGAGAAAAATAACTAAAATATAATTAACAGGATTATTTTTAAAATATAATATCCAATTGGATAATCAAGTGAAAATAAAATTCAGAGGAAAAAGAGAAATTGGGAATATTGGCTCCAGATGATCCACATAAACAAGGGCTTAACCTTCAAAGCTTTTGGACTTCATGATGCAGTTGCAACTGGGAATTAATTTCTGTTGTATTTTGATTTGGATAAAAGCATTGGAAAATAATTCTTTTGATGAAGACCAATTATTCTACTGATAAACTCTTAATCAGTTAAGAAGTTTTATCCTCCTTGATGCTTGTATACCTGACTAGGGTTTACTTTGTTCAATGTCAGTATGAAAATGTTAGTATGGTTTCTACTCGATCATGGGTATCGATTGTGATGAATTTTGGTTTTACTTTTATTTTTGTCTCCTCTTTGTTTGCTGTGATTATGGATAGTCTTTATTCATATTTCCTGACATTTGAGTGCATTTGCATCCTCGTTCTTGGGGTAAGATGATTTCCTCACTAGGATTGCACAAGTATTTACTCTGAGATAAATTAGATTAGATTTGATCAAACTTTATTGTCATTGTACCAAGAAAAATACAAAGCAATTGAAATACAATTAGCATCCAACTAGAAGTTAAAAATATTGCTATATACAAACAACTACATGCAAATAAAAATAAACAGATTCAGCAAGCAAACAATTATAAAAGTACAACTCAACGCTGTGATTTAGGTTCAGCAGGGTCATAGCCTCAGGGGGTTATAAGCCTGCTGGTTTGAGAACGAAGGTTCCTGTAGTGCCTACCAGATGGAAGAAGAATAAAAAGTCGATAGTTATGGAGAGATGCATCTTTGATAATGCTTTCTGCCTTACCCAGACTGCGTTCCTGATAGATGTTCTCAATGGTGGGCAATTGGATACCAATAATCCGTTGGGCAGTTTTCACCACCCGCTGAAGTGCTTTACGGTCTAATACAAGATATTTGTCATACACACTTAGATGCCTTATGTTCTCAATGGTACAGCTGTAAAAATCCATCAATATCTTGGGACAAAGGTGTACTTACTTCATCCTCTGCAGGAAATGAAGGTGCTGTTGCACCTTTTTGATCAGGATGGAAAAGTTAAGGGACCAGGTGAGATCATTGGAAATGTGGACACCAAGGACTTTGAAGCTTGATTATTTCAATTTGCTGACTGAATGGGGCAACAATTGGTCATAAATATTGTAATACGCCATGTATGTTGGCAAGTGTATTTAAATAATTAGAGGATTTAAAATTAATGTATGCATATCTAATTTTCAAGTTTTTTCATAACAATTTTTAATGGTGTCGTCACAATTGCAGAAACTGAATATAAATGTGATTCATGGTTGGGATGGAGTGGATCTACTGGGAGGCCTGGAAATGGAGTTGGAAACCATGTGGCCAAGAATTTGGGGTCTATGATATAGTTGTTGATGCATTTACAGCAGGACTTTTTATTTTGTCAAATCCAGTTAACAATTTATTAGTAATGATACAAATTTCTAAATTTAGAATTACAATAGACTTACAGTTTGGAGGGAAAAAATTATTCCCAAGTCCCAATAATGGAGAATTCAGCACCTTTCTCAGTTTGTGAGCCAAATGAGTGTGGTTATTGTTGGAGCAATATTAAAGTTACTATAGATTTATGAGGAAGTAGTTGTATTCATTCTGATAAATATTGATGCTGAACCTTGTACATGGAGATGGAGGCAACGTGTGGAATCATTCACTTTTAATCAGGCAAGAAGGATGAAACTGCCAAAAGGATGTTTTGCAATCATGTGGAAAATAAAGTCAAGTAGTACCCAAGGAATGCAAATAGTCGCAAGAGTTCATTGAGGTATAGGTTCAATACTATTACCAAATTGTATGCTATTTCATTGTCAAGTTTTCCTTTTTATCTTGAACCTTTTGGAATATTTATCTTTCCAAAGTTAAGAAAATGCTCATTCTCTAAGATCATGTTTAATATTGATTTTAAATGTGTGGTTTCAATCTGTTTGCTGAGATGAACTTGATTGAAGTAAAATATTGCCAAATGATTTGCAATGTTTCTCAAAAACAATTAGCAATGGGAATTAAATATTAACCTTGCCTGGAATGCCCTTGTCCCTAAAAATTAATATATTAAAAAAATTGTAAATCTGTTTAATGCCTTTATTGACTATAAATGTGCAAAAATGCAAAGTAGTTGCAATTAATGTTTAAATGCTGTTGTATGCTCTTATCAAAAGATAAAATATTGCCTTTTTAATCCTATTTGCAGTGATTAGAGATGCAGAATTTATATTGTCGACCTTCAGGTTACACAGTGACCAAATAAAACAACGTTTATTTGGTTTATGCTTTGCATTAGAGGAGCTGTTTTGTATTGCTACTTGTTATGATTTGGAATAAATAGCAGTGATCTATCGGAAAGTGATTTATCAATTAGAGGCGTGCTCTTATTGAAATCGTCAACCCCCTTATGATCTAATTACTCTTCCCATACTATACCTCTTTTGTACTCCCTTCTGGTGAAAATTCAAAGCCACAATTCTAATTACTACATGCAAGGTAGCCAAACTGTGGTGATAACATGTTAAAATATTTGGATGACAAACAAAATAATATTATTATGTCTTCTTTAAGTAAAGCCATAATTTTAATACACATCAAATAATTATACAAATACTGTATACTCTGTATTTATTTTTCATTAGAATTCTGTTGGAGTCTAAAGTTTGTGCTACTCTAGATTTTACCTTGTAATTTTTTGGGTAGGAGAATTTTTGACATACTCATAAGTGAACTGTACAAATGCAATGAAAGTTATTTGCTGCAGCTTCCCAGTTATGTAAAGTGCAAGTGTATTTAAGACTCGACAAAGCAGGGGAAAAATGATAAGAGAAAAGAATACGTTTTTCAGATTTCTGGTCGTCCTGAAAATGTGTGTTCTGTCAGAGTACAGAGGAGACAGACCTTTGGCCTCGTGCTAGTGTTAGGGTTTGTGTGATAAGGGACAGCTCAAGTTTGATAGCTGTTGGATTTATTGCAATACTATATCCTTTGGAATTTTGTACATAATTTCCAATGATGGAGAATTATTTTGATGGCAGTGATTGTTTCTATAACATGACACTGTGCTAAAACATATTATAAAGCATATTTCTAAAATGCTTAATTTATATTTAATTACCAATCTGACTAGAGCAGTAATTTCACCTAAATTTTGTAATTTAATGGTAGATGAGTAAATGCGTTCATGCAACTAAAGATTGAAAATTTATATCAGCCTATTTTTGTGCGAATTCATGTGGAAGAAGGCTCTGTCTAATCTTGATGAAGCTTAATACTAAGCCTCAGAGATTTCTTCTCCCAGCTATTAATCTGAATTATTTATGAGTTGCCTTCAGAAACTGCTTTTTCAAAAAGAACTTAGATTATAAATGTCTGGGCTGAGAAGTCTGAGATGTGGATTTTCTAAACTGTACTTCAGCTTTTTCCAAGAAATGTTAATAAAATAAAATAATTTATCTCCCTAACAACAGATGTGCTTTATGATCCAGGGAGTGCTGGAGCAGTGCATGCTTCCTTGGACTTCCCTTTCAGCTCAAATATTTTGGGGCCTCAAATTGGTAAAGATGCAAGTTGCTAATGTAATTAGTTAAGCAGGAACGGAGATTTTGGTAAATGCAAGGTAATCAATAATTTAAATCCTTTGCCAAGAAATGTCAGGATTGAAAATGAAAGGACAACCTTGCACAGTAATTAAGTGAGAGTAAAGCACAAATCATAATAAAAATACATAGATTTAAATCTCAAAGAACAAATTGGGATTGACAAGAAATAAACTTTTCTGATCTTTAGTAAGCTATAGGGCTATGTTTCAAGCATCTTAACAGGCTTTGCCTTAGTCATTGAATGTAGGGAACTTGCAAAGCCGAACTAAAGGAATGATTTTTAATGTAAGCTCGGTGAGATAATTTGATTTATTTTGGTGTTGGAAGTTTTAGGAAGGAGGGTTATATAGACTTGAGGTGAGCTCTTAGTCACAGGACAGAATCCTGTGTGGGATGTGAGATTGAATGTTATGTGACAGTTCTTGGGATGGAAGAGGTGTGATGAGGGAGGAATTATCGATTGTGAGATATGCCTCTGAGTTGACAGTGGAAAGAAACAAAACTGTATGGAAGAGTGGAGAAGTTGAGGTGGCAGGAAAACCGTGGAAGAGAGGTAAAGTGTTGATTCTTGGGGCAACATAATGCAGGATCTGGTCCTGTTAGCTGAACTCCAAGCATTTCCAAAATGCAATCCAAAGGCATTGAGGAACATTTTAAGTGCTCAAGTTGTTAATTTCTTTTCCCATGTCCCACAGCTGCACTGTCTCCTTTCCTCCTCTGCTGATTTTGCTTTGATATCAGACTCGTAATTCCTAGTTTCCTTTGAATTCCAATTTGACGTTCCTCCATTCATAGTGTTGGTCCTAGTTTCTCGTGTCGTTCTGGGGCTTGGGAAGGAGTTGCATCCTGTCTCCAGGACCCATCTCCTGCCTATTCTTCTGGACTCTCCTCCAATTAGACTATTCTATATTGGTAATATAGTTAAGGTATTAGTTTCTAAGGCATCACAACATTTGCCACTTGGCAAATGTGTAGCATTTTGGTTGAAGATACTGAGCCAAATTGGTTGAGAGGAATTGATCACTTCTGACAGCTCATATGCAGACTTTATCTTGAGTCATGACCTTAACCTTGAACTAGTGATATCTCTTTACTGCTTTTTACACAGAAATCCTTCAATATTGCTGTAAAGAAGTCCTGGCATTCAGCCAGCTTTGGTCATTTACACTGAATCAAAAAAAGCCGGCATAATGCCAGGTCAATGTGTCTTTTTACATAGCAAGCCGGCATTCTGGGAGCAAAAGAGGTGGGGTGTGTATCACTAAGTCGTCGGTGGCTCGTGTCAAATATAACATACCGTATTTGACGGCATGTTCGACCCAATTTTTTTCCCTTGGTCTTGTATGCAAAGTTGAATTTAGGTCTGTCGGAGGGTGTGGGGTGGTGGGATCAGTGCGGGGGCTGGTGGTGGGCTTTTGGGAGACTCTCCCAGCAGCCAACTGTTAGTCCCCGCACTGGTCCCACCACCTGGCTCAGCCTCTCCGCCGGGAGAGAGCTGGAGAGTGGGTTGCTGGGAGAGAGCAAGACAGCAGTATTATTAAAAAGATTTTTCCTGTCCACATAGGCACTAAAAAAAACAATATGCATACACATCCTTTCCTGTCATGGTGCCAGAATGCCGGATTGCCCCTTTTACACAGAGAGTGATCAGGTGCTGTTGCTACCTCTGCTGCCGTTTATATATTTAAAAAAAAAGCCAGGACTGGAGTTACCCTCTATTCTGTGTCTGTGCCTTTTTCACAGAAAATAGTCAAAATGTCCCAGAACAAAGTTCTGTGTCAAAGGTCCTTTTTGACTAAAGAAACTGCAACCTCTTCTGCCAGTTATTGAGGCCTTGGTGATGTCTTGTAGTAAATGCATTGTTCCTTATCTCATTTCAACTAAATGGCCAGTCATGTTGTTTCCAATTGATTAAGTCTTGGGCATCTGTGATTTATTAGGTCTCAGCTATCTTAGCAAAGTGAACTAACTTCCCAATTCATCATTGCTGTCTTGTGAAGCTGAGAAAATGTTGTATTGGAGTTTTTAAAAATAGTTGTTCTGTAAATATGTTTATTTCACAGTTGTAATTATAGTTGATGGCTTTTCAAAACCATATCTGATTCAGAATCCAGTAATCAACCAATAATGTAAACTTGATCAGTACAGTTTGTAGAGTAGCTATATGAGCTATTTTGTTTTAAAATTACTTTTCATCTTTACTTGCCCTGATATGGGGTTTAAAGTTTAAAAACTGGTGACCAGAATTCTTTCCAAATAATAGTAGAGAAGATGCTGGAAATCTAAAATAAAAACACAAAATGCTGTCAAATGTTAAACCTTTAAATTTATATTTTAAATTAAATTTATATTTTAAATGTGGATATACAGCACGGTAACAGGCCCTTTCGGCCCACGAGCCCATGTCGCCCATTTACACCCTGTAAGTTTTGAAGGGTGGGAGGAAAGCAGAGCCCCCAGGGTAAACCCGCGTAGACACAGGAAGAATGTACAAACTCCTTACCGACAGTGCAGGATTCAAACTCCAGTTCTGATCACTGGTGCTGCAACAGTGTTAAACTAACCACTTACACTAAACCTGTTTAATGTTTTTGGCCAAACAAAAGTTGCTTATTGCTGGTGGCTAACTGTATAACAAAGATGTTTTAGCAGGAACAATTAGAAAAAGGGAAATGGTAGTCTGCATTGCAAGCTCAACAGATACAGGAAACTATGGATGCATCAGAATAGAAATAGAAAATGCTCAAAATGCGGAGTGCAATGGATTTGTGTTAATCTTTAGTTGAAATATATATTTCTTAGTTTGTTGGCTGGATACAGGGTCACATTACACATACAAAAACTCAGAAAGAAAGTTCATTTTCTGAGTTAATGCACCTGGAAAAACAGCCATAAAGCTGAAGTTGTTTCTTATTTGGGAAAAAAATACTAAGTATGGTTCTTAAAAGCATTTTTGTGTACATTCAGCCTTATGCTGACAGGTGTTTCAAAACTCAAGTACCATTGGAATGACCTGTGTAGGCTTTACAGAGTCATATAACCACTTAAACAGAGATGAGGTCAGAAGTTTGTGGATGTGAAGTGACAAATTGTGCTTTGGGCAGAAATGAAACTGTGGTGATGTTGTGACAAATGATTTCAGAGAAACATAAATGAAGCGAAAGAGAGATTTTGAAACTAGTTCGAAGAAATAGACCCTCCTGCGATTTGTTGTTGCTACTTGGCTCTGGAAGGAAAAGGAGATGTTGTTCTATATTATGTTATCCTTAACATAGGAGATAAATAAAATCAGTGGCCATAAAGAAGAATCACTTCATTGTCTCTTTGAATAAGAAGGAAATTTTCACAAATAAGACTTGTACCTGTATTAGGAAAAATGTTGGCCAATCTGTCCTTAGACATATGTGCCCTATGCACTACCTTGAACTGAATCAAAGAGTGTTGGGCACAAATTGAAGTATTGACAAGTCAAAAAATTCTTTCCCATAAATCATCAGAAAGTAGCTGCTTAAATTCCAGTTCCAAAGCACCTTTAATTTTATCATGGCTATAGGACATCATTTAAGAAACTCCTTACAACACCAGATTTGAACTCACTGTTGCTGTATTGATGTTTCACTAACTGATTTGCAAAGCATGCTGGGTGGAGTTCTCTGGCTCTGATGCTCTGTGGCTGTTTGATGCTCCCCTGAAGTTAGTAACCCTTGTGGTCAGCTGTGAAACATGGGAGCTGCCATCTTGGGCATGGGCCTCTGGTTCTCCAATTTGTTTTGGGAAAACACCATCATACAGGGCTGTGGGCAGTAAGATCAAAATAAAGAGGATCTTTCCATTTATCCCATATGAGTATTACCCCTGGAGACCTTATTGGTAAGATTTTTGTTTGAGAGATGCATACAAGTGGAGTTAAAGGAGTAGTTACTCTAACTAAAAAGTTCAATGAAGACCTGCTGGTCAGAAGAGGCAAAAATCTTTTAGAGCCAGATGATTGAAAATGTGCCTCTTCATGTCAGAATTGCTGTGACTTTAGGTGGGAAAAGACTGGATGTGAGGAAAAGTCAAGGAAGGAAGAAATAAGTTCTCTTGGACAAAAATTGACTCCAAATGTCTGATCTAAAGTTTTGTATTGCAACAAGGCTTCCAGACTTTTATAATCAGTTCCTGACCGATGAAGGTAAGCATGCCACACTCCTTTGTCACTATCCAATCGCCTGTGTTTTGACTTTAAGGGAGCTGAAGATCCCTCAGTATGCTAATGCTTAAAAAGGGTTCTGCCGTTTAATATATACTTTAACCTTGTAATTGATCTGCAAAAGTGCAAAATCTCAAATTTGTCTGGAGTCAACTTGACCTGCCATTTTTCTGTCGTACATCCATTTGATCTTCATCCTGTTGTTATATTTTGATGATCTTTATTTACAATCCACCACTTCATTGATTTTTGTGTTGTCTCTAAACTGACATATCAGCTCTTCTCCCTTTCTTTGTTCACGTCATTTATAGAAATTTGAAACAACTGAGGTTCCAGTACTGATCTCTGCAGAACACCACTGATCCAGTCAGGAAAGCACTCCTCCATCATTAACCTTTGTATTCTATGGCCAAGCCAAGTTTGAATTTGAGTGTTAGCGAGGGAAAAATGTCTTCCTTGATGCCATCTTTCAGCTCTTCCCCAACAGCTCTCATTATAATATTATTACTACCTTGTATCTGATTGCAAAACTGCACTAGTGGACTTTGTTTTTACATATGACTCTATTCTACTCTGCGTGACTCATCTCTCCGCACCCCCCCCCCCCACCAATTTCCTTTTGCCTCTCTTTCCCTTTGTCTGGCAACTGCCAATCAACTGCCTTTGTTGGCATCTTTTACCCCTCCCTAGTTCTAAAATCCCCACTATTTCATGTTTAATCCCCTCCAATCTTGTTCATGTTATACCAGCTATCTCTCATGCACTCAATCCTGACGCTGCTTGACCTGCTGAGTTCTTACAACAGATTGTTTATACCTGCCTATTTTGAAAATGACTTAACTGTAGATTTGTCAGTTAACAAATGTAAAATAGAGACTAATTTCTAGTGAATTCAAATTTGAGAATACTCAAAACTTTGCTGTTTTACCACGTATCAAGGTTTTCTAAATTTCAGATTTATTGTCAAGAGTACATACATGGCATCATATACAACCTTCCTTTTTCTGTGGGCAAGGCAGAATTACCACATTTATTTACATGGACACAGTGTATCCATATAAAGAACTGTAAACTGATAATGAATGTAAACTATGCAATACAGAGAAAAATTTTTACAAATTAAGGAAGTGCACAAGGGTTTCTGGTGTTGTACCAAACCTCTGCAAACTCCTGAGGAAGTAGAACTGACATGCTTTCTTCACAATGCCTTCAGTGTGATCAGTCCAGGAAAGATCCACCTCTGATCATTCCCCAATGATCACTGGATTGTACACCTCTGGCTTTCCCTTCCTGGAGTCAACAATCAGCTCTTTAGTTTTGATGACATTAAGTGCAAGGTTGTTTGTGTACTATTCAGCCAAGTTTTCAATCTCCCTCCTGTATGCTGACTCGTTACCTTTCTTTATGCAACCATTACCATTATATTGCTGGCACATTTGTAGATGCTGTTATTGTTCTACCTAGCCACACAGTTGTAGGTGTAAAGTGAGTAGAGCAGGGGGCTAAGAACGCAGCCCTGTGGTGCTCCAGTATTGATGGAGGTTGTGGAGATGTTCTCACCAGTCATTGATTGTAGGTGAGGAAATCCATGATCCAATAATATAGTAGGGCGTTGAGTCCCAGGTCTTGGAGTTTGCTGATTAATTTTGAGGGGATGATGGTGTTCAATGCCAAACTGTAGCCGCATACGTACTCCAGACTTCCCAGTGTGCATGTGCAGTAGGCCTCTGGGAAGATTTGGAGTTGGCATTCGGGTGTCAGGAGCACCAGTGACCGGGGAGACAGGAGCCTGCCAACTCGCCAGTGAGTCTTCTACCGCCCTATGAAACCACCCCAGGGATCAGCAACAACAGTGGGGAGGTCTTGGTAATCGGCAGCGGCATTGCAGCCACCTTTTTTTTGTTAGAATTAAACATTTTAACGTTTAAAAAGCCTTCCCTTGTTGTTTAAACATTAATAGAAATGATATGCTGTTTCTACTGGGCTGGTTTTTTTTTTAAATGACCAGTTCTCTTTATTAAAAAAAACTTTTATCCAACATAGACTTGGTCCTGACCATTTTGGATAATTGGAGTACAACTATTAAGACTTAAGCTCTCAAAATAAAAGGTTCTTGTTTCTTTAAATTTTCCTATGACCTTATAAAAAGTATATTTCTCGAGTGCCCTGCAGCCTAACTTTGAAATATAGCCAAATTTGCAAATGTTGTTCATCAGCTCAGATGCTACAATGTGATTGACCATGCATATGGGGAGAAAGAAAGAAATTAGCCCCTTCATCTTATTTAATATTAGATCACATGCATGTAAATTATTACAAACAAGCTGCAAGAACTTTACACTTACTGTATTAAATACAGTTAATAATTTGTTTTTGACCTTGGGCTGCTTTTGAAAAATGACTTGTTATTAACTTTGCTTTGGAGATGTCAGTTAAATACTCTCTTCTACTATCTTGTATAGTATTATGCAGTAATTAGATCTTGGAGCACAAGATTGTGTTCTGAGCCACTTTTTCTCAGCAATTGGTACTTAGACCAGGGCAATATATTTGCCAATCTGTGTAGGATCTGAGGAATATAAAATGTAAAATAAATTTAAATGTATTTTAAGAAAAATACTTCGTGGTATGGAATTTCACAAAATACCAAATAGCTTATTATAAATTTGTGTGCTGATCCATTGCAGTTTTGCCTTGGATCTTCCATTGATAGGATTAGCATTCTGAGAACATGTATGGATATAAAGCTGCAGTGCAAGACAGTGACCAAGCATGCATTACTTCTAGATTTGCTTCTTCCAGCAAAGGAAAACATGAGGGTTACAGCAGTAAATGTGCTAAGCAAACATGATGAGGTGGAAGCATGTAGTTGAAAAGTTAACTTGTTACATACAGTCTCATAATTGCAACTCATCTGGCTCATTTTTAAGTATTTTCTTGGCAAAATGTGAATAAATGACTAGTAATTTGTTTTTGTGGCAAGGACAAAACAGCAATGCTTTGGTTATACAATATTTAATTGGAGGACGCTTGTGATCTTTCAGTTACTGTAATTGGAGTAATTGTATTTCGCTTCAGATTCCAGTATCTGTCAGGACTGGATAAAGAAAGACAAGCTAATAGGCCTAATGGTGGTGATCAGTGTGAGCTTGGAAAGAAAGGTCAACTTTTTTTTTTAACTTTCTATGCTCACACTGTTGTCTCAAATATTCCCCAAAGCATGTTCTTACTCCCTTCCTATTTCTAATTTTTTTTGTTTCAATGCAATATCATTTGTAAGCATATATGCCCTTCTTTCATGATATTTCTTGATCTCTTTGCTTGACAAATACTTGAAAATGATTTAGACTTATTTCAGCTTTTGGAATCTATGGCACAACAAAATAACTCGTGAATCACACTATTATCAGTAGTAAAATCTGCCTGTTTTCTTACCTCCTTGACTGCTGCAGACCTCGGATTGGAATAATCAAATCTCAAAGTTGTTTATACTAGTCTCTGATCAAGAATATACAAGATCATTTGAAGCTCGGGTGCCTATGTCTGACTCCACTAAATCATATTATTCATGCTCATTTCCCCAGCTTGGTTTCATTTTCAATAATACCTTCATTGTAAATTTAAACTTACTTTATTTGATCTGTTATTTACATCTTGCCTTTGTCAAAATTTGTGGCTCTAATTCTCTCTAAACCACTCCCCCACCCCATCGCCTTTTTTCTTTCCTATTTTAAGATGGAACTTGTTGGACTTGGATTAGACTCCTGTGTGTTTGCTTGTGGCTTGCTGTCAGATCTTGTACATGTATACTGTCCTGTGATATGGCTCATGAGTTTTATATTGAAAACCCCAAAACAAATTGTTTTGTACATTAATCTCTCTAGGTTTTAGAATCTGAGAAATGTATGGTGCATTAGATGGAAGTCAGTTTCAAAACTGTTTCTATGTTGTGTATTTCAGCATTGTGGACAAATTGGTGGAAATTACTTTTCTAAATGTACCTATTCCCAATGCTTTTGCTGACATAAATGAGGACCTTACAGTTTGGAGTTTGAAGTTTCTTATACTTATTGAAACTGATGGATGTGAAATCAGAAATCACGGTTGGCCAAAGTTCAGATGAATTAATGGCCCATGAATACATCTCAATTCAGTTAGGACACACATGTCAAACTCAGGCCTGCGGGCCAAATTTGGCCCATGATATAATTATATTTGGCCCGCAAGATCATATCAAATATGTATTAGTGCTGGCCTGCTGGCTGCCACGCCAGTATAGCGCATGCACAGCTAATACTACAAATCCCAGAATGCTTTGCAAACGCATTGGCGCCGCCCCTCAGCCCGCTAATTTGTCCCCACCTCCTCTCTTGACTTTCATTGCCTCTACAACCTGTCGTTTAACTCACATGTAATAAACCCCTTAAGAAAAATGGCCAAACGAAAGACTGAAAACAGGACCTTTCAAGACAGGTGGGAGGCAAACTCTGACCCTAGAGTTTGATGAACTTGCATCTAAGAAGAGATGCCAAGTATCTGGTTTAGACCCAGGTGCATCAGAGTAAATCACAGTGTAGCAAGCTAAGCTTGGATTAATATTTTCTTTGGTTCACTTTGGACTGTTCATAGTTGAAAGATTGGATTTTCATTGAAGCAAGTTGTTATTTTTTTGACTTGTTGGCTTGTGAAAAAAATACATTTAAAAGGAGCTTAAAGGCTATAGAGAAATATTATTTATTGAATATTTTATTTCTCATTTGTTAATGCTTCTTCTGGAAAGAGTTTCTCCAAAACTATTATTAAACATTTATTTTAATAAGAAAAAGTTTAACATTACATATGTTGAAAGAAGAGAAAACATGCAGATGTTGTTGAAAATTTTCAATAAAGATTTAGTTTGGCCCCCGACTTAGTCCAAGTTTTTAATTTTGGCCCTGTGTGAATTTGAGTTTGACACCCCTGAGTTAGGACATCAGCATGAAACATTGTATTGCTACTTGTCTTTTATTTCATGGCAGTTCAGAATCAGATTTATTGTCATGAACAAGTCACGAAATTCTGTTTTGTGGCAGCATCACAATGCAAACATTCGTATTACAGCCATCTTACAACAATAATATATTAAAAAATTAAAATAGTCGTACACCAAAAGTAAGGCAGTGACATTGGTTCATTGATCATTCCGGTATCTGATAGCACTGAAGCTGTCCTTGTACCACTGAGTGCTAGTCTTTAGGCTCCTATACCTCTTTCCTGATGGTAGCAAAGTGAAGAGGGCATGGCTTGGTGGTAAGGGTCTTTGAGGGTAGAGGCTGCTGTTTTTAACATACCACCTCATGTAGATGCCCTCGATGGAGTGAAGTCTGGTGCCCCTGTGATGCGCAGGCTGAGTTAACAACCTTCTGGAGTTTTTTTCTTGTCCTGAGATTTGGCGCCTCCATGCCAGATAGTGATGGAACCAGTTGTGTTTTGGCACAATCTGGTTCAATCCAGGATAAAATGTATATCTTTGATTCTGTTGAAGAGAATTTAACTAATGGTGAGAATAACTGGGAATTAATGTTGGTGAGTCAAATTAAGGAAGCAAAAATTACACTGAGATAGTATAGAAAACAAAGTGAAAAGGGTTAAACAGAATTAGGGACATGACAGAAAAAAAGTAAATTGCATTAAATCACTAATAAAATTCTGAAGAAATAAGACTGAATTTTCAAAATAAGTGAAAAATCGTAAAACAGCTGAAACTGGAAATCTAAAATATAGGAAATGCTGGAAGTAGTACTATACACCATACATGATTTTTTTTTTTTGTCAATGAAGCCTTCCATTTATCAACCCACAATATCACTGGAAAATCCCATTCAAGTTTGGTTGCCAGCAGAGTGTCTCCATCTTACAATTGCTTCATGATGACTTGCTAGCAATGATTCTTTCCAGTGGGCTGGCTCACAGCAGATTCAATTTCATCACAGTTGGGCAGCTTGCCTCCAAGAACTTAGTGCTACTGGACAGTAGTCTTTGAGGTAGCTCACTACTCTTCTTGGAAATGGGATGATTGGTGCCATTTTGAAACTGGTGGGAACCTCTGACTACCACAATGAGAGGTTGAAAATGTCCATAAACACTTCGGCTAGTTGGTTGGCGTAGATTTTCAGGACTCTGCCAGGTACGCAGTCAGAGACATATCACAGGATCCTCCGCCTATTTAAGGATTCTAGTAGGCACCGTTTGGTTCTTCTCAAAACGAGCATAGGTGTTCAGCTCATCGGGTAGTGAAGCATCGCAACCATCTATAGTGTTCACCCTCACATTTTAGGCCGTAAAGGTCTGCACTTCCTGCCATAGCTGGCGTGTATGTCTCTAGCTTCCTCTGGAATTTTCACTTTGCTTCAATGGTCTTCCGCAGGCCATACCTGGACTTCTTGTAAAGATCTCAGTCCCCAGTTTTATCTAGCCCTCAGCAGGTTGCAGATTCTCTGATTCATCCAGGGCTTCTGGTTGGGAAACAGTTGGTATTTATGTGTGGGTGTACACTCATCCACACAGGTCTTGCTGAAGTCAGTGACACCTGTTGCATATTCATTCAAGTCTAATGATGAGTTCTTGAATATGTTCCTGTCCACCAATTCAAAGCAGTCCTGCAGGCACACCTCCGCCTCCCTTGACCATACCTTTGCTGTCTTCATCACGGGTGCTGTGGTCCTCAATGTTTGCTTATATGCCTGGAGTAGCAGCTAGGTGATCAGACTTGCTGAGGTGTGGTCATTGTATGGCTCGGTATGCATTTTTCATGGTGGTGTTGCAGTGGTTGAGTGTGTTGGTTCCCCTGGTCTTGCATGCGATGTGTTGAAGGTACCTCTTCAGGTTAGCCTGTTTGAAGACTCCCACAATCAGGGAATCAGGATGTGCTGTCTTATGGCTGTTTATCACAGTGCTCAGTCCCTCCAGTAATGTTATCCTGGGGCAGAATGTACACTATGGCCAGGATGATGGCGGTGAACTTCCTTGGCAGGTAGAATGGGCAATGGTTGATTGCCAGATGTTCCAGGTCAGGGGAGCAGTACTGGGACATGACCGTCACATTTGTGTACCATGATGAATTGACTACTCAAATGCCACCTTCCCTGGTTTTTTCAGACACCAGTGTTTGATCAGGGTGATGGAGGGGATAGCCCTTGGGCTGAAGTGCCATGTCTGGAATGTCAGCGTTTAGCCATATTTCTGTAAAGCACAATACTCCCTGATGTCTCTCTGATGTTGAAGTTTGGCTTGGAGTTCATAAAGTTTGGCCAGGTGGATGGCAGGGCGTGGAAGCCTTGTGTCCTGGCATCTCAGCTTGACCTATAGCCCCTCTCTGCATTTATGTCGTCAGGTCTTCTTTACCTGGCTCCTGGGGTCTGTTGCTGGAGTTGTTATTGTTGTACAGGTACGCGATCCTTTATCCGGACATCTAAAATCTGGAAAGCTCCAAAATGCGGTAAGTGGGGAGAGAGGCGGCCGGGGGGGGCCGGCGCTTGGGGTGGATACGGCAGCACAATTCGGGTGGGCTTTCTGAAATCCAGAAAAATCCGAAATTCGGAATACACTGTCCCCCAAGGGTTCCAGATAAAGGATTGTGTGCCTGTATTTGCTTGAGGTGTTTAAAGATCCATTGGCCTGATGGAGATTGCCGATTGTAATGTGCTGATTCAAACATCTTAGGATCTCCGTGCTGTTGGGTAAGTTTGATTTTGTTTCTTGTTTTGTTTTTTAGGAGTTCTGAACAGGAATATTTGATTATTCCCATCAGAGCTGCTTGCAAGGACTCACCACTGCCTTCACTCCAAACCATCCACAGCCCGAGCTCCAGGTGCAAACCTCTGACAGCGCCCTCGGCACCCTCACTTCCTGGTTCTGATACCTGGTACCCCTTCAGCCAATCTCGAGTTAGGCCATATTGTGGGGCAGTGCAGTAGTTTCTCAATCCCTATCAACTTCTCTGCTTTCACACTCCACTCCTCTAAATCTTTCCAATTTAATACAGAATGAAGAATTTTTAAAAAAAAATTGTTGTAGCTTAATTTGCATTATTTTCACACCATTTTAGTCATTTGAAGGTTCTCTGGATGTTTTTAGTTTGAGTAATAAAGCCACCTGTTGGAGGACATCATTAGTAGAATAAAATGGTGTCGTTCATTGGGCAAAGTGTTACCTTAATGAAAAACCATTGAATGTGTTGTAGAAAATTTGAATGTGCGAAATACAGTTGTAATTACATTGACATTATTCCAACAGCAATATCTTTAATCAGAGAGGCTGCTTGTCATTTTCATTTTTTTTGAGATCCTGCAATTTGATCATTGCTATTTAACATTCTGCTACGTGCATGGTACAGGTTAAGTGATTTTATTTTTGGGTGCTTATTTAATATAATTTCTCTTCATTGCTTTATTATAAATATGGTTAATAAGTAAATTATAAAATTCTGTGGCTACTTATCCAATAAAATTTTAAATACATGCATGATCAGTCCCAAATATGACTTCTTCATTAAACCAAGTTGAAGCGCTTCTGTCAGTTGTTCATGTATTTTCTAAATAGAGGTTTGCAAATAAACTTTGTAATTTGATGCTTTCTTTACATTAGTTACTTGAATAAAGTTACAAGGAAGCACTGAAATTATGAATAAAACACGAAAATCTGAAGACACTGGTTGATTATATATTAGATAGAGTAATTATACATTATATAATTATAGCTAGGCGTTATTGATATATATTCTTGATGTCAGCTTTCATCTTTTTAAATGGCATAATTTAAAGTTTGACTTAAATATAGCAGATTGTTAAAAACAGTAAGTACTTAGTGCTGTACATCAGACAACATTCCTGGAGAGAGAAACTGAATTAATATTACAGATTGATAACCTTGCATAAGTAAGGAAAAATACAAATTGAGCATGTTTGAAGTTGCAGGGAAGGTGGGGGGAGGGTGGTTGTGGCGAGAGCACAAGAAATATCTGTCATGCCGTGGAGGCTGGCTAAACGAGGAAGCTGGGTTTGGTCAAAGCCTTTCACAAAACTCCTAAGAAATCACCAGCAATTGAGAGTGAACGTGGCAAGAGTTGTTCACAAACTGTTGGTTTCTTGGTCTCATGGTTTGTCTAGAGAAAAAGGATCAAAAATTGTATCTGTGCTATTTTGTTTGAAAGTAAATAAAAAGTTGGGCTTGGCTCCCTGCCTTGTGGAGTATATTTGGAAGTGCAAAAATTCTCACTGAATGTCTGAATAAAAGATTATTTCTAATGAATGATTGATTTGCAAGCTTAATGTATTTTGCGACTTTTGAGTTGTGCACATTATCTTCAAGCAATTTTGCTGTTTTTTTTTCTGCAGGGTTATTAGACTTTGTGCATTTACTTATGGCAAAAATATAAATGCAGTTTCTTTTGCATTTCATTTGAATATTTTTTTGATGTTCAAAATTTTCAATATTTAATGATATTTTAAAAGCAGATATCAGATTTGTCTTAATCATGGCCAGAATATTCTGAATTCCAATTTAAAAAAAAAAAATCTTGTACGGTATTTAATTTCCCATGAGCTTTTTTTTTAAGCGTATATTCAGTTTTCAGAAAGGATTACGGATCAGAAAATGCAAATAGGAATTTTAGTCTTGGTTATTTTGCAACATCCCTTTGCTTACATCTTTCTTTATTTTGGTGAATTGAATCCCAGTGTTCACCTCAGCTAACTGAAAGGAGACAGGAATCAAATCCAAAGATGCCACACTTTGAAAATGCCTTAATTTGCAGGGCAGCTTAATTATGAATTTTATATCTGTTTGTCGGTCACTGTATATGTCACTTTTTAAAGAGTAAAAAGCTACCAGTGAATCAAGGTGATAACACTGTTCCCCTGTTATGAGCATTGGAGCCACTATTCAATTCCCACTGATGTTTTGTAAGTTCTATTCAAATTGATTCCGTTTCTTGATTTTATTTTCTCTATGAACTATAGTTCTTTCTCTCTTCAGCCTTTATCATGTTATAATGATTAACAAGTGGCACAGCCTCTGTACAAGCACTCCTCAAAAATCAAGGTAATTTCCAATCACAATGGTTTCAGATATAGTTTGAAAAACATCTGCTTAAACATATCCCATCAACACAACCTTTCAATGTCGTTTGGTGTTTTTCCACGTAATGCGTATCTAACTTCCATTTTGAGAATTTCTCCCGTTTTTCCTTCTCATTATTGTGAGTGTCAACACAACACTTGCAGCTGGGTTGCCCTGTATCTGAGGTTTCATCAAAGGGCAATGGCTATTTTTTAAAACTTGTCATGCTTTCAATGCATCCCAGATAATGTTTTCCACTTGGCAAAGATTTCACTGCAGTGATTTTTCTTTTTCATTTGCAGAAGAGCTGATTGAAGGTTATCTCTGCTAATCAAAATACTCACGAGTTGAACCTTTCTCCATTAGTCTTCCTTGTGGATCCTTTTCATTGGAGTTAATTTCTGTTAATGGCAGCTCCACTCCTCCAGAGGTTGACGTTGAAGTTTTGGATTTTGTGTGGGAAGCATTGTGTAGGTGTTTTGAAATCTGGCTGGCAGCTTTTCTGGACGATTAATAAATGATACTATTGCTCAGTGACCTTTTTTTTGTTGCACTAGAATAATTTGTGCATATTCATTATCTGTCCTTTTTGTATATAATTCAATTATGTACACTTTTTTTTGTTGTTCTTTGACAAAGTACCTGTCAGCTGCAGCAAGTAAGAATCTCTGTGCATCTGGACATTGTTCAGTGCACATTACAAACTAATTACATTTGTAGATCACTGCCCATGACCTTTTTTTTGTTTTCCGTACAATTTTCAGCATATTCTTGAATTAATGATGTATTACAAAGAAAAAGATCCACCTTTTTTCTGTAAAATTAATTTATTTCACTTTGTTATGATGCTGTTGGTAAAGCAGAGAATTTTTAATAATCGCTGAGTCATGTGTCACTCCTTTAAAAGTGGTTTCGTTCTTCATTTCATGAGATTTTTAATTATATTTATTGCCCACCATTAATATTCACCATACATGTAGAGTTTTGCAAAAGGGTCATGATCTGAGACATTGGGCAGTCAATTCTTTGAGCTTGCTTGATGATCTGCTGTGTCCTTCCTGCTCCTACTTGTTTGTTCATAGTACATGCAACAGGAACAACAGCAGAAGGCCGGAGTGCATGCTATAAGAACTTAAGAAATAGGATCAAAAGTAGGCCATGTGGCCTGTTGAGCATGCTCCACTATTCAATGAGATAATGGCTGATCTGATGATGGGAGCACAACAGCAGCACAAGAAGGTTGTTGCATCACTTTTTAATTTCAGTTGGTCTGATCAATAAATGCTTGTCTTGCCTAATGATCTCATATTCCATAAATGTATCATAAAAAGCTTTAAGCCGGAAACATTTATTGACTTTTTTTTAAAACCACAGGGAATTTCTTGATGCAAGGTTTGAAGGAGAAGCAATCTGGACAACTTTAATATTATATGGAACGGTTTAATTTCGACTCTAGAAGCCACCAATTATCTGGTAAATATTCTTCCAAAATGTTTTTCTGAATATGTATGTACTTTTGTCAGTTATTGAAAATTTTGTGATACATTTTTCTTTGTACATTATGAGCAAGTCATGTCTTCTAAGGTTACGTTTTAACATTTTACTTGCAAATATAAATATTTAAATTTTAATTTTTTTTAACATCTGAGCATTTGTGTGTGAATATGATTGTCAGTAAACAGTTTGCATGGTGGTAACTGCAATCAAAACAAAAATTATGGAAATATTCAGCAACTGTGAAGAGATGGAAAAAACTAATGTTTGGGATTATTGGCCCTTATTGCAATTTGAAAACTCTGGATCTGCAATAAATTTTAACCTTGAAAGTATGCAATGAAATGCTGGGAAGAAACAATAAGCAAAAGTCATTGATTTAGCAGTAGGAATGATTGTTTAACAAGGGAAAATAGATCATTAAAGATACAAAGAGAAGTTTTTAAAAAATCGCTCAGCCTTGTACTGACTAAGAGTAGCGTCAAATTTACAGGCTTTCTGTTAGCACAGATGGGTAGTAAGGAAAATTCCCCATAGATTTATTTCTGCCTGCATTTCTAAGTAATAAAAGGAAGAGAGAGGCATGCATTCATGAAGTCATAGACTGTGGATGATGCAAACTGGAGCAACAAAAAACAAACTGCTGGTAAGTCATCTGTGGACCGAAACAGTGACAATTCCTTTCTCTCTATGGATGCTGCTCAAACGGCAGATTTCCTCCAGGAGTTATTTTTTGCTTAAGTATTTTTTCAACGAACCCCATAAACATGTTTTCATAGTTGAAGATAAATATTGTGGTGAATTCTTCAAAGTAGTGGATCTTTAGCCCTTATTTGAGACTACTGCATGCATGAAACCCTTGGTTTCACTTTATTTCACATCTGTCTGCATTGTTGATAGGAGAGCAATTGGGTAAAAACAGGAATGCTTCAAATTATTAACACCAAGTTCAGTTTAAAAAAAAAAGAAAATCATAACAATTAAATGCTGAATATCATTCAGCTGATCATTTCAAATCCCTCATTAAAGAGGGATTGAAATGTTTTGATAATTGAGGTAAACTTGTGCACTTTATGGGTTCACGTGAATAGAAGTGAATTGGAAATGTAAAATGTATCATACAATGGAATCATTTCATGTTGTATCAGTGTGATTTCTACGTGGTCCTGAGAGACCCATGTTAGCTTGCTTCTCAAAGCAGGTTTTGGTATTGCATTAAGACTGTTATTGCAATACATGTGTGATTTGCTTAATGGGACCAATTTGGAGGGTAAATCCTTATGGGATGGTCGGAGTACTAACTTGTGGAGCAAAGGTTGGTTTAGTCCTCCCATCTGCTCTATTTCTGACATGATTGTGTTGAAAAGTGAAAAACTAAAAAGGAAATATTGTCATCTAATTTTGTGGATCTCTGAAAATTGAATTGAAGGTTTATCCTCATTGAGATAAGTTTAGGAATTGAAATGAAAAATGGCAAATGGGATCTTGGTTCACATTGCAGTTATTGCAATGCTATTGCAGCACTAGTGACCCAGGTTCAACTCCAATGCTCTCTGTAATGTTTTGTATGTTCTTCCTGTGCCTGTGTGGTTTCCTCTGGCTGCTTTGCTTTCTTCCCACCCTTCAAAAATGCATTAGAGTTGTAGGTATTTACGCAGCACAGGATCATGGGCTGGCTAGGTCTGCTCATGTTGTACACCTAAATTTAATTTGCATTTTAATTTAAAACTGATGCTGCAAATTGAGTGAGAGGTATCATTCTCTTCCAATTTATCTATGATCATTCATCACATGCTAGATAAACAAAAGCTGATATGAAGGTATTTTATTACTGGCTCAGTTCAAAATTCTGGTGACTAGAACAGAGTCAAATTCTGTCTTTAGAATGTGATGCACAAATTGAGAAAAATGCCTATTTTGGTTAAATAATAAGTTTGTCAGTAATATCTGGATCATTTTCTTTTAACCTCACTGCTTTCAAGCATGAAAGATGTGGGCACCACAAGAAATAAAAGTCAAAGTGAAGCTTGGATCTGACTTTTATATCATTTCCTAGACAATAGGAGGAGGTTTGCGTGTTGGGGACTAAAAAAGAAGCTGTGAGATGGTGGCAGTATAATTGCTGTACCACGTGCATCCTGATATCAGTACATTGAATTGCCTAATTGTACTTTTATGTCACAGACCAGCAACAATAAAAAAAATTATATGACAGTTTTATTTTTAAAACAAAATATTTATTAATAATATAACATCCTATTTAAATCTACCCCAACTATGCACAAATATAGGATTATTTTGTGTGTGTGTGTGTGTGTGTGTGTGTGTATCCTGTGTTGAAACAGACTTTTAAACATGTTCAGAAATAATTATGAGTTGCTTCCAGAAAAATGTCCTTTCATACAAATGGTTGTCACAACTCCCCTCTTCCTTGTGTAGGGGAAACAAAACATGCGACTTCCATGATGCTTCCAAAACCCAGGCGCAGGTCAGTTGAAATGACCATCACAACGGTCGCCATCCAATGCAGGAATTCGCCTGCTTCCTTAACCCAGATATGGGTCAATCAAAATAACCATTAGAATGGTCACGGTGGTTCAATCATTCCCCGGACAAGGAGAATCAGCAGAAATGTCCATTCCTGCACAGTCTTCCACCTCTGTGTTTATCAGATGGCTGGCAAATCAACAGTGAATTTTGTTTCTTCAAGTGTCCCAATCACATAACTCATAATCACATGACTCTCTCTCACCGTCTGTTTTTCCTGAATAAGCAACCATTGTTCTTGGTCTTAGTTGAGAGCATCAAACTTGTTTATAGTTGGACCTGATGGTGCCCTGCAGTCTGTAAATGTTGTGAAAAATGAATGGTTGCATCCTGCACCAACCCCCCAAAGTGACACTCACTAAATAAATCAGGAGCTTGTAATAGTACTCAACAAATTTATCCATTTGTAACACAAATGTTCAACACATCACAATTCAATGATGACTTATATTCTCACCTGCCGTATTTTAAAGAAAAACTGGGTGTAAAATAAGTAATTTCTGAGTGATACATTGGATTATTGGTGCTTGCTCGTTAATTTATGAAAAGACCAGTTGTCTCATTTTGCCCTCAAAAGTGTGAAATTTAATCACATTTCATTGTTCCACCTTGGCACAACAGTGTTCTTGTGTGAGTTGTGCTCCGATTCAAATTTTCAGTTGGTCAGAATTTAAATTGAAAATGGTTATTTTCTAAAGCTCAGGTTTCAAAAGGCATTGGCTGGAACCTTGCTTATTCATCACCCTTGTACAAGAATTTCATTGAAACTGCTCCATTATAAGTTGTGATTTTTGCCGCAACTGTCTTTTTAGTTGTTTCCTCCACCCCTTGTGAATAGCCAGGTGAGCTTTAGTCTCCAAAAAACTGTCGGCTCTTGAAGATTAGTCAGCAAATGCAGTTTCAGAATAATAAACTCAATAGTTAATTTTTTTTAACCTCTCAACTGAACATGGAACATTCCAAATCCACATTGAGAAATGGCAAATCTCAACTGATGCAAGCAGCCACATTTGAGTGACAGTTACATTATGGGGCCTACATTGCATTTAGAGGAATAATTATAGCCTTTGGTAACGAAATCTTGAGTGGAGGATGAATTTTTTTCTCTGTGATTCCTTTCTAGTCAGTTTAATATCTCCATTTTGTTTGATTCGAATTCTCTCTTCCTATTTCAAAAAGCCTTAATTTTTTATAATACGGTATTATTCTTTTGAAACAATTATTCAGTCACATTACTGAAATTATTCTCAAAAAAACCTTTATACTGTCATTAGGCAATTTTAAAAACAAACCTTTTTGCTAACAATTAAATGCTATGATTCAGCATCTTAAAATTCCTGCTCTATTGATTAATTAATTACCATGTTCTGTCTGAGGAAAAGAAATTGATATTGACTTCTGAGCACCCTTGCAGATTTCAGTTCTGTTCATGCCATGACGAGTTTGCTTGGCTTTGATTTCATTTTAAGGTTGTTTTAAGCTGTAAGATTGGTATCAATCATATTAAACCTCTGCAGTACTCCCTATTCTTATCCAAATCGTATTACTTTCCCATCCTTTAGTTTTAATAGCAGCTCAGCAAGCTGATTTGCATCTGCAGGAGCTCTTTGCAGGCATGCAAATCACGAAGTCTTGGTTTTCTGGTTGCATATGAAATCCCTTGTGAATTCACAGATGAGCTTGGTGCAAATTGCTTTCCCACCTGCCCAAGCCCTTGCCTTTCCTGAATCAGTGAGCTCTTAACTGTCATTCTCTCAAAACTGATGGTGACATATCCAGCCGTGGATCAGGAGAGCCAATTCTAGCTGGTGCCCTACAGGTTTCTCTAATTTTCATGGCCTCCTTTTTTGTGTGGTGGCATTGGTGAGATCTCTTTGCCTGTACTTGCACTTTGCTTTGTTGCTTGAGCGCTGTTTTTAGGGTAAAAGCCGAGCTTCACAGCACTATCTTCAATCTATGGAAGAGAAAGTCCACTCTGCTCATTAAGAAATGGTTGGAAATGTTCATTGTGCAGATCTAGGTAATGCAAGTCCCATGGCTTATGCCTCAGACGAACATTTTATTATGGTTTTGCTCCCAATTCAAAAAGAATGCTATATAAAAGACAGAAAGATTTCATACCTGAATAGTTCTGTCTAATGTTTTGAGATAGAGTTTTGTTCAGGTTTAGAATGTTTTTTGTTATATCTTTGAGATGATCAGAGTTTATATTTGTGTTTAAAATAGTATTTTTTAATTTTTGGCAGAAGTATGCATTAAATTCTGCAGTGTAGGAATTTCTATTTTAGTATTTAAAAACTCTTGGGTATTTTTCAGCTTTACAAGTCCCAGTGTTATTGCAAATAATTCAAAGTGCTATATTATTGTTACTTGTTATTTTCTGCTTTTGACTTTACTTTTAAGTGATGACTAATACATTTTTGTCATTGTTGACAAAGAGTAATAACGAAATGAATGTTTGAACACTATTGACTTTTGATTTCAAGAAAGTGCCTATTTTCAGCACATGGCAGTTCTATGTATTATACTGTCATTGAACTTCTAATTTATCATTGTGTTCAGAAGGATGTGTGTGTGATTATTTTTAGCATGGTTTGAATTGATGCAGAAATCTATTTTAACTTATCAGGCATTTGATTTTTTTTGAATTTTGGTAACCACATAATTAGCTTTTAGTTATTATAATTCTGAGTTTAAAAATAATCATATTTTGGAAATGGGAAATGAAGAATGTGGTAGGGGAAGGGTTTTCTACAAAATTACCGTATATTTCAGCGTACAAGTCGAACCCCCCCAGCCTTATTTTAATATTTTTATTACAGTACAACTCCGATTCTCTAAAATGGATGGGACAGGGCCCATTTTGGAAATATTTAAGAGCTTAGTAGTGGAGAGGTTCAACATCTCTGAGGATCTGCCCTGGAGTTTCCACATTGATGCAATCACAAAAAAGGCTCGCCAGCATTTATACTTTGTGAGGGGCTTGAGGAGATTTGGTATGTTACTCAAGACTCTCAAACTTCTACAGGTGTACCATGGAGAGCATTCTGGCTGGTTGCATCACTGTCTGGTATGAAAGCACCAAATCTCAGGACAAGAAAAAAAACACTAGAGAGTTGTTAACTCGGACTCCAACAGCACAGGCACCAGACTTCACTCCGTAGAGGTGGTGTCTTAAAAAACAGCCTTTATCCTCAAAGACCCCCACTACCCAGGTCATGGCCTCTTCTCTCTGCTACCATTGGGGGAGAAAGATACAGGAGTCTAAAAGACAAGCACTCAGCAGCACAACGACAGCTACTTTTTCACTGCCATCGGATTCCTGAATAATCAATGGACCAAAGCCACTGCCTTACTTTTTGTGCACTTTTTGTTTGTTGTAAGATGCCGAATTTTTGCACTAAAGATGCTACTGCAAAACACTGAACTTCATGACTTTTTCCTGACAATAAATTCTGATTCTGATAGTTTTAGGAAGTGCTGTCCAGTTGGGCCTTCCATTTTAAAGGTTAAGTAAATAATTGATTTATTTTCTCCAGTGTATCCTAAGCACCTGTACATTTTAATCTTATAATCACGCTACGATGGTGGAGTAATGATTAAAAATACAACATTTCCACAAAGCCTAAATTGATCTTTTTGGCTTTCCTTTGTCCCAAAGTTTTTAAATTTCCTATTTGTCATTCTTCCTCAGATCCATGAATAAGACCCTGAATGTACTGTGGGTTCAGCTATTTCAGTCTTGTCTTTTCAATAGACAAGCCTGGTCATCCTCCTGGCTCACTCATCTTGCCTAAAAATCCTGGAAATGCGACAAAATGATGATGTTCTCTATCACACCACATTATTATTAGAGAATTAGTGATTGAAGCAAGATTTCATGAGCTTGGAGGAAGTATTGTTCTCGTTTGTTGGAGTTGTCCACCTGAAGAAAAGTACATGTGAATAATCATGCCAGCTTTATTTATCATTCATACCATGCTCTCACAGTAAAGATAGTGTTTCTCCAGGACCACCGAGCATATTTGTATAAATATAATTTAGAATATAAGTTAAAAATATTAAAACATATACAGTAAAGGTCCATGATACACTATCCACTTATGTTCTGAGAATTCGGGAGCCTGTTGGCTTGGGGGTAAACCGTGCCCAATCTGTACGTAAGGATCTGAGTGCTACAGCAACTCCTACCAGATGGCAAAAAGGAGAACAGTTTACATGAGGGGTGTGTGGAGTCCTTCACAATGTTTATTGCCTTTTGCCTGCAACAAGTGGTGTAGATGTCCTTTATGGGAGGAAGAGAGCCCCCAGTGATGTTTTCCTCTGACTTCACTATCCTCTGAAGGGTCTTGCAGTCTGAGGTGGTACAGCTTCCAAACCAGGTGGTGATGCAGTTGCACAGAATGCTCTCAATTAATTCTCTGTATATTGTAGTGAGGATGGAGTGTGGGTGATTAACTTTCTGTAGCCTTTACGGGAAATAGAGATGCTGCTGGGGTTTCTTGGCTTTGGAGCTGGTGTTGGGTCCTGCTGAGATTCTCCGCCAAGTGCACGCCAAAGGACTTGATCAATTCAACTCAAGTATCAACGCAACCAACCACAGCAGTGGCTCGGTAAATCAGCTTGCCAAAATTTCCATTTATTGCTTCTTTGGATGTGATCGCTAATTACCATAAGTAGGTTCATTGTAATGAATGCTCTAATAAATTTTATATTCTGAGCTATTGTAGAAGACATTAAGGATCAACCATGCAGCGTGGGACTGAAGTTAGATCCTGCTATACCGAAAATATATTTCAGCAAGAAATTCAAATTCCAGATTTGTGCACCAGGTTTGTTAGTAACATTTAACATAACCAAAATCAATCCGTTCCAGATGCTTGAAATTTAAAAGTATCGGCAGAAATTGCTTATGAATATCACACACAAAGCATTGACTTTTATTGCTTTCCTTCCTTTTGCGCTGAAAAACTAGTGTTAACTTGAAGCTTTCAGTTTTTATTTTCAGGTTCCCCGATCTCAGTTCATCAAAGTAACCACATTTTTCTATAATATTGACTCTGGGAACCTTTGCCATTCTGCAAGTTTAAACATGTATCCATTGAAAATAGAAAATAATGTTAAGGTTCAATGAAGTAAGTACATGTAAACTAATTTTAGCCTGTCTTGAACTTGTGTTGCAGATCTGGAGAGTATACTGTTTTTTTGGATTACCACGTTATTCCTGGTATTTATTTAAGCATGCGCATCTTGATTTGTCTATTGCTAAATCCTAGGCATTCAGCACAAAACTTTTCACACTGATCTAGCTATTTGGGAAATGATTCACAAACTCTGGAATTTTAATTCCTTGTTTAAATTTATTTTTGTAAAATA
Source organism: Narcine bancroftii (assembly GCF_036971445.1). Lineage (NCBI taxonomy): Eukaryota > Metazoa > Chordata > Chondrichthyes > Torpediniformes > Narcinidae > Narcine > Narcine bancroftii. Next base: position 26,081,042 of record NC_091476.1, read on the forward strand.
ACAGATCATTTATCATTACTGAAAATGTTAGAAATGGGTCATAGTATAGCAGCATTGCACACCAACCATGCCATCTGTAAGTATTTAAGGATGGCAGGTTTTGCCTAAATTCTTCTGTTACACAGTGTGGAAAATGTCATGGTTTACTATAGACAGTGTGGAATATATTCTAATAAAACCATAGTGCTGAGGTGCCTGCAAGCTCACACCAAGACACCAAGTCCGTGAACTACTCTTTGCAGACGAATCCACTTTAGTTGCCCATTCAGAGCCAGCTCTTCAGCGCTTGACGTGCTGTTTTGCGGAAACTGCCAAAATGTTTGGCCTGGAAGTCAGCCTGAAGAAAACTGAGGTCCTCCATCAGCCAGCTCCCCATCATGACTACCAGCCCCCCCACATCTTCATCGGGCACACAAAACTCAAAACGGTCAACCAGTTTACCTATCTCGTCTGCACCATTTCATCGGATGCAAGGGTCGACAATGAGATAGACAACAGACTCGCCAAGGCAAATAGCACCTTTGGAAGACTACACAAAAGAGTCTGGAAAAACAACCAACTGAAAAACCTCACAAAGATTAGCGTATACAGAGCTGTTGTCATACCCACACTCCTGTTCGGCTCCGAATCATGGGTCCTTTACCGGCATCACCTACGGCTCCTAGAACGCTTCCACCAGCGTTGTCTCTGCTCCATCCTCAACATTTATTGGAGCGACTTCATCTCCAACATCGAAGTACTCGAGATGGCAGAGGCCGACAGCATCGAATCCACGCTGCTGAAGATCCAACTGCGCTGGGTAGGTCACGTCTCCAGAATGGAGGACCATCGCCTTCCCAAGATCGTGTTATATGGCGAGCTCTCCACTGGCCACCAAGACAGAGGTGCACCAAAGAAGAGGTACAAGGACTGCCTAAAGAAAGCTCTTGGTGCCTGCCACATTGACCATCGCCAGTGGGCTGATATCGCCTCAAACTGTGCATCTTGGCGCCTCACAGTTCGGCGGGCAGCAACCTCCTTTGAAGAAGACCGCAGAGCCCACCTCACTGTCAAAAGACAAAGGAGGAAAAACCCAACACCCAACCCCAACCAACCAATTTTCCCTTGCAACCGCTGCAACCGTGTCTGCCTGTCCCGCATCGGATTTGTCAGCCACAAACGAGCCTGCAGCTGACGTGGACATTACCCCTCCATAAATCTTCGTCCGCGAAGCCAAGCCAAAGAAGAAAGACGGATTGTCTTCAAGAACATGTTGTTCCATGAAAATTTAAGATGGTTTCTTAACAGCACCTCAAGCACTTGAAATATTGGGATAAATCTTGTTGACTGTTGCTAAGTGATGCTTTTTTGTTGTAATATTTATTATTTTAATATATTTAACAATCATTCCAAATGTAAAACATGAAGAAAACCCCTCCCCTCTATATGTCTTATTCAACAGAGAACGAAAAAAATGAAAAAAATAATCATCCCATTGTCAGTGCGTACAGTAAAACACATGGAGACATGATAATACCACATTGTTAAAATCTTTAGAGGTCTTCTGGCGAGCCAGCAGCAATCATAACTATATCTTGGCGCCATTGAGGTATTTTGTGCTCTAAATAAGGCTACCAGAATTTTAGGAAAATGTATCCTTTGCTGAGATTGTATATATCCTTTTCAAGTGGGATGCAACTATTTATCTCCGAAGAACACCTATCCTTGAGTAGATGGGAGTCAGACTTCCATGTTACCACTATGTATTTCCTGGCCACACATTAGGCAATTTCTATGAATTTAATTTGAGAATTAGTTAGTAATCTCCCAACCATGGTAAAATTGCCCAGAAGACAAAGCTCTGGGTCTACTGGGAGAGTGACTCCCATGATCTTAGTTAGGGTATCACAGAGGTCATACCAGAAGGGTCTCACCTTTGTTCAAAGCCAGGTAGAATGTAAAAAAAAAACCTCTATACCACATCTAAAACTTCTCTGATAGATTTATATTGGAATAATTTCTGTGGAGTGAGGTACAGTTGATGGAGAAAATTATAATGGACCAATCCATCCCTGGCATTGATAGTACCCATCAAACTTCCCTGACACAGATCTGACCAGAGTTGTTTGTCAATTGTTGTGGCTAGGTCTGACTCCCATCTCATCTATACTTGTGCAAACCTGGCTTTGGGCTCTCATTCATCAATAAAAAGTACATTCTTGAAGTAAACCTATACATTTTCTTTACGGAGTAGTTTCTCTTTTTTAGTGAGTCCAGGTAAAGTCATTTCAGGGCCCAAATTGGCCTTAAGGAAGGATTGCAACTGAAGGAAACAAAAAAGATCTTATTGAGCAAGTAATATTTCTTCTTCAGCTATTCAAATTGAGATGAAAAGTCCTTTTCCTTAACAATCCTCCAGACATTGTATCCCCTTAGGATACCAGGCTTCCAAAATGTTATTGTTCAAAGTCATGGGTAAAAGTTCATTTTGTCTTAAAGGAGTCTTCGAAGACCATCCTCTTTTCAGAGCCTCCACAGGTCTCGCCCCATATTTTAACCGAGTGTTTTAAAATGGGGTTGTCTATTCAGCTGGTTATAATTCTGGAATTTCATTGATACATAAAATCATTATACACCTTCTCTTTCAGAGAGTGCAATCCAATTTGTACCCAGGAGAGGGATTTGTCCCTCTCAAAAAAATAAAGAAATTAATCTCAATTGGGCTGCCAAATAATACTTTTTGAAACGAGGCAACCGGATGCCTCTTAACCTGTAATCCATGTTAACTTTTCCATGGATATTTTATGTACCTTACAGTTCCAAAGGAATTGTCCAACATGCATAACTAAGGGTTTTTAAAAAGGTTTGAGGTCATGGAATTAGCAAGGACTGGAAAAGGTACTGCAATCTTGGCAATATATTCATCTTTACACAATTGACCCTGCCAATTAGAGTGAAGGAAGTTCATCACCGTGCTCAAGTCTTGCTCAATTTTTTGCTACGTGATTTTGACCATAGCTGTTGCAGTACAGATTTTGAAACTGGTAAATTTTAGATTTTTGCACATTATGTCCAACAGGAAGTCTGATTTACTGACACATTTGGATCACAAAATGTGTTAATTTGTTTCATTACTGGGGTCCTCTTGGAATCCAATGATAATCTGGTATTATTGGGGGGATTTTGGATCCTATGCTGGGTCTGATCTGCTGCAAGTTTCAATACCTGATTGAGTAAAATGAAAATGATGGAACAAAAATTAAGATCTTTCAATCAGATTCAAGAATGTAGGAAATGCAAGAAGACCCAATGTATTTGGACACTGCTGTGGTCAGTAATTCTGGTGGAGATTTGGATCTCTCCCTGTTCTCTCCATTCTTCATGTAGCTTTCTTGTCATTGTTTATTCTCACCAAAGCTATTATTCCCTTAATGTCTTTGCATCCTTCCCAACTCCATGTCTCCCATTCCCTCACCTGGCTCTGTCTGCCCATCATACCTCCTCAGTTCCTCCAGCACTAATAGCCCATGTCTCACTCCTGCCTCTGCTTCTCTTCATTATTGACTATCTACGTTTGGCAATGATTCAGGGTTTCAGTCTGAACCATGGACAGTTCCTTTCCACTGCAGATCGAACTTGATGTGCTGTTCAAGTATTTTTCAAGCAGTTTGTATTTTTATCTAGCTTTCAGCAGTCTCTTGTGTCTTGCCCTCTGTTTGCTTTGTAAATGTTCTCTCGTTAACCCAACTTTTTACCCATATATTTCTAATTGATTCTGGAGAAGAGTGAAACACAAAGGCCTGCAGACCCAGTGATAGAAGTGAAAACACAATGTTGGAGAAGCTCAGCAGGTCAAACATTTTATCGAGCAAATATAACAGCATTTCAGGCTTGAGACCTTCATCAAGCTATGATAGGCACCTGAGTAAAATGGTGGGGGTGGGGGAGGACCAAAGGCCCAGAAGTTAGAGATAATAGATAGAGATAATAGATAGATAAGGGAAGGAGGGCTCAAGAGAAAATGGAGGCGGGGATAGCTCTTCTTGTCCATTTAAGAAGTGATCTTGCCTGGATACACACATCTCAATTGTCAGGAAGGTGCAATAGCAACTGCCCTTCCTTGGAAGACTGAGGTTGGCAAGGCAGCCAGCCACCATGTCAACTTTCTACAGGATCTCTACTGAGGATGTCTTGGCCAGCTGCATCACCGTGTGATATGGTTGCTGGAGAGCAGTGGTTTTCAAACTTTTTCTTTGCACTCACATACAACCTTAAGAAATCCTTAAGCCATAGGTAAATCACAAAATTCTGTAGTCACTGTGGTTGGATTAAAAAAACACAAAATGCAGGAGAAGCTCAGCAGGTCAAACAGTGTCCTTTATGTAGCAAAGGTAAGGATAAATAACCGACGTTTTGGGCTTGAGCCCTTCATCAATGTATGAGAAAGTGCTGGCAAGCATCTGAACAAAAGAGTGGGTGGGGGGGAATTCTGTGATAGGTGTTCTGTAATTAGTAAGGCATTACTTAAGATGATATGAGTGGGTAAAAAAAAGTTCGAAAAGCACTGTTTTAATTGTACTTAATTGACTCATTATGTGCACAGTTTCTTAACTCCAAAAGAAATGGGCCAGTGACCATTTTTTCTTAAGCAAAATATTTCAGTAACAATTGAGTCCAGAGCAGTGGTTCTCAACCTTTTTTCCCCACTCACATAACAACTTCGGTCATCCCTTTCTAATCACAGATCACCTGTGGCATTGGGATTACTTAAGGTGGTATGTGAGTGGAAAGAAAAGTTTGAACACCACTGCTGTAGAGCATTGGATTGGTGATCAATCCACAGGACCAGAAGGTGACAGAGAGGTTAAGTTCCTCCATTCCCCTCTAGCCATCCCCAACCATCCATATGATTTACTGGGTTCATTAGCTTAGAGGTTTCACAAAATCACTGAGGACCCTTGCCACTTCACATGCAGCATCTACCAATGACACCTGTTGGGAAAGAGATACAAGAGTATCAGAGCCAGGACCACCAGCCTCTTCCCACAGACAGTGAGACTGATGAACTGCTCATACAAACCCTCCATGACTATTTATTTAGCAATATATATATATATATATATATATATATATATATATAGATTGGTGGACTGCTTTGTTGAGCACCTTCGCTCTGCTGCAGTAGCAAGGACCACCCAGTGGCTAACCACTTTAGTTCCACACTCTATTGCCACAGTTATATCACTGTCCATTCTCTCATACACTGGCAATTTGAGGTCACTCTTAAATTGGAGAGATAACACCCTGCATTCCATCTCAGAAGTCTCTTACCAGACAGCATCAATATCAAGATCTCCAATTTCTGTTAACACCATCTCTCGCTTTCCCTCATCTCTTTGTCTCCCTTCCTCAAGCTCCCCAGCCTCTTCAACTATGAGAACAATCTTTTCTCAGCCCTCTGCCCACATTCAACCGCACCCCCCCCCCCCCCCCCACCCCCAGCTTCTTATTTGGGCATCTGTCTGAATTTTGGCACACCTGAAGAAGTGCTCAGGCCTGAAACACAAACTGCCTTTTACTTTCCGTGGATGGTGCATGACCCGCTGTGTTTCTCCAGCAATTCTGTGTACTGCAATATAAATATGGTTTTAGGTGAGGTCATTTAATACTTGGTTTCATTATTTAAATCTTATTAGTTTGCTGATAAAAGTATGTAATCATCAAACATTCTGAAATTGTGCAGAAAGCCAAACAGCTTGTGCTGCCACAAGCCAAACAGCTTGTGCTTTTGGAGAGATCTGTTAGCAGGAATTTAATTTCCTTTTCCCATGGCCAAGTTACAAAGTCATCACCTGCTGACCACAAAATGTTTGTGGCTAGGCGCAATCTGATCCAAAGGTTTGTTTATGCTAATGTAATAGAGCATGAGGCAAAATGGACGTGTAAAAATAAGACTTGTGTTCTCTCAAAACGTTTAGCAGGTTATGGCACAACAAATCTATGTTAATTATAGCACAGCATATTGGTTTTAACTACAGGTATGTTCAGGAAAGCAGAGGCATCCCTTGTGAAAGCCAAATAGAAAATGAATTGACATGTCCTATTTCCAGATTATTGTCAAAAATCTTAATTAGGTTTAACTTAAACATTAGCAAGATTCTGTTTGAAGAATACTGTATTTGTGCTCAAGTTCAAAAGACTCGTATTTTTCCCGTGAAGGATTTACTTTTTTGAATTAAAACGAACAATGAGTCTGTGCCCTTTTATTGAGGTGTAATTATTTGATTTTTTTCATTTTTTTTTGCAACACAATCGTTTACATTCTCTTCAACAGCCAACTTGCATGTAAAACAAATTTTCAAAAAAAAGGATTAGTTAAAAGCGTTAGGGAGTGAAATAGAACGACTCTGATATTTGAATTTCTGTTCTGAATTTTGAGTGTAGAGACTTAAAATGTGAACATGTTGTATTCACTGGAATTCAAGGCCTCACAAAACGTCTGCATACAAGACCAGGCACTTTGGAGGGGAATTGTGATTTTTTTTTTTTTCACACACCTGCGTGAAATCCCTTTAGCAACAACTACAATTTTCCATTTAAAAACAAAATGCTTGCACAATTGAGTATATTGGTTATCAATTTGTGGAGAAACGGATTATGCTTTATTTCGATTACTTTCTATCAGAGTTGAGAGAAAATGAAAGATTGCTTTTAAAAGGTCAATGATTACAGGGATAGTAAGTGAAAAATGGAATAGTGCATGGGCAGAAGAATCTAGTGTCAGAATATTTTGGGGGGAGGGGGGAAGAAAAGCACATAGGAATCAGTGCAGAATAGATACAAATGTGAAAAACAAATCCAAAATGATGTTGATTAATACTGTGTGTGGTGGAAATTAAAAAGTAAAAAATTGGAACTTCTGCTTATTTATAAAAATGTGATGGGTGGGACATGGAACATATAAAGTTGTTTGAGAATCTGGCCACTGAATTGTATTAGATGAGACCTGGCATTGACAATTCTATTTGAATAAAATGTAAGGAACCATTAGAGCCTTTATATTTGGGTATTGATTTGATAGAGTAGTTTTGAGAAGTCCGGTGTGAAATTGCAGTTAGGATGCTGGCAATGTGGGGCTTGTGTAATTGCAGAAGAACCTGAACTTGCTGTTGTTTACCCGTGAAAATACAAGCAATTGTACTTTTAATAGTTCACATTGGCTTGCCATATTCTATTCTTTCATCAATTTGCAATCATGAGGATTTGGACTTATTCTGATTGGGTTTTTTTTTCCAGATTTTCCTTTTCACAGGTCAACTAATTATGTTTTATTCATTTACATTTTCTAAAAATGAAGGTTTTTTTTTCAGTCCACCATAAATAGAAAAGCTGAATGCTGTTAAATGGAAAGAAAGACACAGCAGAATACAGATGAACAAAGGGAGCCGGCATCCTTGTGCGTGAAGCACAAGATTGGCAATCAGATTGAGGAAGGCGAATGAGAGATTTGAGTTTTAACGTAGGGAAATCTTGTTACAATTGGAAAGGATATTGGTGAGGTTGCACCTGGAGTATTGAATGAAACTTGAGTCACCTTATTTAAGTAGAGACATGCTTTCAGAAAAGGTTCTTAGAATAAGGTAATTGAGACAAAACTCTTTGGAAGAATGAGGCAATCTACTGAAAAACATTGAGGAGGTTTTAGAGCTGAGAGTATGTCAGAATTTGGGTGTGATGTGAGAGAAAGAGGGATGAGGACATCGTTTCAGAATGGGATAGAGATGAGGGGAAATTTCTTATTAAAAATACTATCCCAGAGAGCTGTAGAAGCTGAAGATGTAAGATAGATTTGCAGCTTTTTTTTGCTATTTGACTTTGAACATTTATACTGTTATGTTTCAAGCAGCTTGAAATGCAAAAATGTTGCTGTCTGCTCTTGCTGGGGCTAGGCAAAAAAATGGTTCGGGACAGACTAGAAGGGCCAAAGGGGCCTGTTTCTGTGCTGTTGTGTTCTATTTGAGTATATGTACTTTGTTACTTTGTCTTGAATCTTGTTAATAGCTCGATTGAATATCAGTATTAGCTTGCACACTTTTTCCACACGTTAGTACTACAGGCCAGAATCAGCTGCAGGTCTCTTGTTGCTGTTCTGTTTTTGTCTGTTTCTCCAATGTTTACTGTGCTTTCCCAACTCCCATTGTGCCTCTAGATGCCCCTTCCCATCTTTTGCCACTGTGGGAAAACCATTCTGCAACAGTAGGCAACCACAAACCAATACCTTAATGACTGCAGGCCCTCCAAATGAGCCTTGGGCCTTCTTGGGCATTTTAAGCTGTATAACTGGAGGTTTAGAGCATGTTAATTTTGCTGACCTTTTTAAAACCAATTAAATTTTTTCAATATAAGCACATTTTAGTAATTGTTGTAAGCCACTGATATTTCCCTCTTTAACTCTGCCTCTTTCATATCATGTGAACTAAAAGTAGGTTATTCATTACCAAGGTTTGTACAGTGCCATTGGCCCTTATATCTATGAGGAGGTAAGACTATTTCCTGATTCATATAAAGCTGAGTGTAAAAGAGCCTGAACTTTTACAGGCTAGCTGGGTGAGGGGTTGGGAAGGATGAGATGAACATAAATACTATAAAAAATGAAAGCAGCAGTAAATCCTTTCTAGGCCCAGGAGGAGAGTGAAATGTGAATCCATAAATTCAGACTGCACAACAACAAAAGCACAGTGAGAGCCATACCATAAAGGTATCGCATATACTCCATGGAGATGAACCTTCAGAGATGAACTTCTGCATTCACAAGAGGAAATAGTGTACAAAGACCCCACAATCTGGATAAATCAGAGTGCTGAAAACACTTGCCAGTCTCTAATGAGAGAAAATAAAGCAGACCTCTGAAGAATATCAATGACAGTCAAGGGTCACAAACTGGAAATGTGTATCAGGTGTCACTGTCTGGAATAACCTGGAGATGAAGTAATTTAGAGCCACGAGTTGAGGTTACAGCTCACAGCTCAAAATAAATTGAGAATTTTTTTTAACCTTTGCAATTCTCCATCCAGGAGATGAAATGAGATAAGAAATGAGAGTTTATTGTCACATACGTAAATACAATGTACAGATGCACTGAAATTCTTACTTACTGCAGCCACATTGGGTTGTAATATACACTAACTCCGATGGTATAAATTAAATTCCCACAATATGCCAACACAAAAAAGAGGCAATAAAAATAAAAGGATGATAAATTAATAATTCATAGTTGCAATTAGTAGGGTAAAAATAACATTTAATTTGTGCAGTCAAATCTTTTGGGCGTCCCTGAGTGACGAATAGGGCATAAAGAGAAGGAGAAGAGGAGATGACCTACGGCATTGTGACCACAGTGGCTGTTGGGGTACTCTCACTGGGCTGTGGGGTTAAAGGGGTACCAGGTATCAAAACTGTGATGCAAAGGGGTGCTGAAGGATTTCTGATCGTGTTGGGTTGCCAATGGTCTGGACTGTTCTCCGTGTGGCTACAGATGCGCTAGAGGCGAATCTACGGCTACTCGGTGACTCTGGAGAGAACTCTCTTTTGCTTCTCTTTGACTAAGAGCCATTTCAGGCAATTGCTACCAATGGTGAATTTGTTTGCCTTGCAGCAGGCAAAATCAATTTTGTGCAACATGACACTTTTGTTACATAATAATCAATTGAATCTTGAATAAAGACAGGTCCTTGACCTCCCCTTCCTAAAGTCCGCAGCGAGCTTATTGGGTTGGCTGAGGTTGAGAGCAAGAGGGCTGTGCAGGCTCAGTCACGGGGTGTATTCAAGGCATAGATTGATAGATTTTTGGATGCAAGAAGAATTGGAATATTGGGCAAGAGTAGGAAAATGCCCATGGCATAAATATGAGCCATAATCAGGCCAGGAATGAGAGGTTGAAAAGCCGCCTTTTTTTTTCCTGTTTAATCGCCAACACCTGTGAGCCCATTTGGCTGCATTTGGGGCAATGCTGTCACTGTGAATGTGAGGTCCAGGCTAGCCTGCTGAGTGATATAGGTTCCATGACACAAATCCATTATTGCACCACACAATCTTTCTGAGGTGTTATATGCAGAAACTGGAAGTGGCTCTTTATAATTCCAGCTTATGATATTAACCTCCTTTCTCCTGTGCAAGTGACATTGAAAAGGGTTGATAAATGGTTCAAAAGGTGTTTGTAGGAGATGGGTAAATTGTTATGCAAGAAATGGGAGTAGAAGTAGGCTATTTGGCCCATCGAGCCTGCTCTTCCATTCAATAAGATTATGGCTGGCTCTGGACTCCACTCCATTTACCTACTTGATCACAGAACCCTTGATTCCCTTATTCAAAATCTGTCACTCTGTCTTAACCTTTAACTGCTTCCTTGGGCAGAGAATTCACAGATTAATTGCTCTCTCAGAAAAGCAGATCCACTTTATCTCTCTCTTAAATCTTTCCAAATCTTCTAGTCTCACTTTCTAGTGGAAACAGCCTCACTGTTTATACCTTATTATTCCTTCAATAATGTTCTGCCACTATAAAATCACCTCCCCTCATCTTTCTCAACTCCTGTCTTTCCTCATAAGCTAACTTCATTTCCAGAGTCAACTTGGTGAACTTCTGCACTGCTTCCAAACTATGATTATCCATCCTTGAGTAAGGAGATCAGAATTGCATTGTTGGTTTGTGTAAAGCTGTGAATGTCAGAGCTGTGGTAAGTGTACAAGAGCAATGATTAAGACTGATGAACTGTTGAAACAGCTGTAAGGGCTGTGCGTGCACGCATGTTCAGATCTTGTAAGTTGGAGCAGTTGTGTGAGAGAAGCAATGCTAAAATTGTAAAATAAGATTATGGATGACTCCATTAACTTGGCTTGATGTGAGAAATTGTTAATGCTGAGACCAGATATATAGTGCTGCCTGCCTTATGCCACATTTGATATATAATATTGCCTTGTCAAAGGTTTCCACTGGAATATCCAATTCCCATATGTGGGGTTCTGTTCTTATTTAACAGTACTTTGAATCCAGTGGTTTGTTTGGCGCATGGTATTTGAAATGATGCACCATGGATTCCACAGCATCTAGTGGTCAACTCCCATTTAAGAGTTGTAGGCTTGATGTCAATTCATGTTCAATTTAATGAGTGAAGAAGTGACAAATATTCATCATGCAATAATCAGGGAGCCAACATGCTGGGCAGTTTAAATGTTCATATATTCTTGCATAAAGAAAAGTAGCGCCCCATTAGGTCAAATCTGCATAGCATAATTGGAGCATTTTTTAAATGAAGAATTTCCCCCACTAAATGACAAACAAAAATGATAGTTCAAAGCAAAATTAAAAGTAATGAGTTAAGAAACAAAAGATAGATCCAGCAAAGGTTTAATCATAATTAGAAATTATTGAATTCCATGAGCATCTGAAAAGCAGCCATGTGTTTTTAAAAAAGGAGATCCTGTTTTTATATTAGGTATAATTAGAACATTGTCAGAGATCGGTTGAAAAAGACAGAAGGGTTGTGTGGGGGGGGGGGGGTGGGTTTAAAATATGGAATAAAGTATTTCACTGTCATTGTCCTAATGTTTCAGGTTATGACAATGGATGAGCTGAATCTATTATTTCCTGCCTTGCAGTTTATGTCAAAGTAAGAGGGAACTAGTTCCGAGCGTAGAGTGAGCTTTACTGTCAGCTTCTTTCTGTGTGATGCACTGATGCTTAATTTCCTCTTAACATTAGTTAACAAATTTGTTCTCTGCTGTCAGAGCTAGATGTGTCATCTTTTTACTCTGACTTTTACAGGGCTTAACCAGTCGTCCTTTGATCGAGTAAACAACAAACCTCTGCATTTTAACAATTCCAATGGCCCACTGCTGAGGGAACATTTCATTGATCATAGCAACGAACCTGGAAAAACAAGGAAAAGAAAGTATAAAGCTGCAGGTAAGGACAAGAAATACAGAAAACATCCCAAGGTGACATTCTGTTTGTGTCAAAGGTTGCACAAGATTCTTGCCCTGGCAATTTGGAAAAGAGCTTTGCAATCAATATTTGAACTGATGTAAAACTAGTACTCATGATTATGATAAGCACACAAAACCAGAGATAACTTTTGGGGAACAGGGATAGTAAGAATTTAAATAAAATATGGAGCTGGAATATATTATTTCTAATCCAGTTCAAACTTACCAATATTTTTTCCAAAAAATAGACTTTATTCACAAAAAAATTATTTACGAAAGGAAAACCATTCTCTCTTCCCACCCTTACTTTCATATTCCCACCTTCCTATCACTATGCCTTGTTGCATTCAATTCTGTTTACACCATTCCCACCACTGTGGCACTTTGTAGTTTCTCTCCCCAACCCCTCCACCCTCTGTTGTTTGAGGGACTTCCCCTTGATCTCACCCACTCAATGTCTGGTAATGGGAGAACTATAGACCATGGACCTTCCATGCAGCGCCCTTGCATTGGCTGCATCAAGCCTCAGTGCATCCCTCAGTAGGTACTCCTGTGGGAACCACAGCTCATAATCCATCAATATTGATGGCATCAATATTGAATTCTCCAGTTTCAGTTAGCCACCCAACCCCTGCCATCTCTCTCTCTCTTTATTTTTCCCTCTATCTCCTTTCCTCCAACACTGAATTCACAGAGCCAACCTCCCCAATCAATTCTCACCTTTCCTCTCTAAAGTCCTATCCATATCCAATTAACACCTTTTGCTCTATACTTTTCTTTCTTTTAATTCAGGTGCTTGCCTGCTTTTTATTTCAGGCCCAAAATGCCAGTTATATATCTTTACGTCTTATGGATGCTGCAAGGCCTGCTGAGTTTCTCCAGCATTTCTTTTTTATTGACTTGGTCAATAATATAACTAATATTACATATTAGTTACTTGTATAATGCAATACAGAATTGTGACAAGAGTATTTAGAGGTGGTTTGGGAGAAATTGTTAGAACAACTTGCACACACACATTTTAAAACACAAAATATTTGCAGGACTTCTGCAGATTGCTTTTTGCAGGAGGTAACAAAGTATGGACAGCAGCTTGCCTGGGAGAGCATGTGATCTTTGCAGGCAGAGGAAAAGTGTTTTGCTCTCAGGGAGGGAGGGTGTGAAACGGAGAGGAGAAAGACAGAAATCAGTTCCAGAAGGACAACTGGCAAACTTTGGAAGACTGCCTGGTCAAAGGAGAAGATTGGCAATCGGAAAGATGACCTGAAAGAAAGAGGATCATCTGGAGAACCCTGAAGGGGGAATGTTTCACCAGCAAGACTGATTGAGAAGGAATCAGTTGCGGATGTCCTGGAAAAGGAATCTCTCTGAAGACCAACAAGAACCCTCCTGAGTGGTAACCATTTGCCTGTTAAGCACCAAAGACTGGTGAACTTTGTTAATGCTAACTTCTGTGCACAGTACAAGAATTGCCTGCAACCAGTGAGATTGGACTGTGAACCAAATAACTTTTCTAATCTTAAATATACATTACACAAACTTGCGCTTAGTATTAGAGGTGGGGGGGGGGGGATAAAATAGTTAGGTAGGTTAAGTAAATTCATAGTAAAAAGTTAAAATTTAATTGTTTTCTTGTTCAAATACAGTGAAAAACTACTTTTGTTTAAGTAACCCTGTGTTGTGGTGCATATCTATTGCTGCTGGTTTTGGGGGTCCTCTGGACTCTGTAACTGAATATGAATTGTAAGTGATTTATACATTGTCTTGTATACAATGCTTGAATAAAGTAGAAATTCCCTTATAAAAACTTAACCTCATATTCCAGTATTAGAGCATATTCATTGTTGGTTATCTAATTGAACTAATCTCTTCTACTTATAATGGAAAATTAAAGAAAAGGAACAGAGTCTCGGCTCCCTTACATCAGACAGGAAACCCCCAGATCACCCCCACCTATGTATTCAAATTGAGATAATGGTCCACGAAAGGGCCCCATATCTTGTCAAATCCAGTCTTGATCTCCCCCTAATTTTATATCTAATTTTCTTCAAACTCTAGCAAGACAAAATGTCCTGTACCCCTCCAGAATGTTCTGTACCCCTCCACCATTTCTGTGTTTTTATTACAATCACAGAATCTGAAGCTTGGTATTGACTCTCATTGAACTGCCAAATTTGGTAAGCTCAAGAACAAAGGAACATGATCAGGAAAAAGCCATTTGGTCCTGGAACCTGCTCGTTCGTTCAATTAAATATTGGCCTCAACAGCACTCCAACCACATTTTTTTAAAAATTCCTCACATATCTCTGTCTTTCAATCTGTCCTGTCCAGTAGTTCCCCACTCTCCTTTCCCTCGTGTACCCTCCACCCTTCACCTTATGCACATTAAACCTTTTTTTCACGTCTTCTAATTCTTCATCTCCTCAGTGGCAGCTGTTTCCCCCTCTTTTACTGAAATCTGTGCTGTCTCTATTGGCATTTCATTGCCTTCCGTATAGATCTATTTTTTTTCAGGTATATAGGAGCAGTTGTGAGGTATCTTGGAAGTTGAACCTTTATGAGCTATTCAATCTGAGATAGGCAGAAATATTAGTGGCTATTCATCTTGAAAATATGTATTGGTAAAGAGATGCAATTGATTGAGATGATTTAAGCACTGTTAATAATCACTGTTCAGTTTTGGGAAAAAAAACTGGCTGGCAGATTGAAGAGCATTGTCAACTCATTTTCTAACTGCAGACATTTACCTTGTTGACACACAGCTTCTGCTAGCTTTTTTGATTTCCTTAGTTGCGATGACTGAATCTCAGAAAAATGGGCAAGTGTTTTCAGTTCCCACTTTATGATAAACCACAGATTGGTTGGTTTTATGAATCGAAGGATTACTTCATGGTGGAGCTCTGCAAACAAAAGAAAAATGTATATATTAGACACCTTGTCTTGAACAATCAAAGATAATGTTACAGCAAAAATTGTCTACTTTTATCTGTCCTGTTTTATTTGGTATTTCTTTGCTGCATATATTTGCTATAAGATAAAGATTGAACAGACAATCAATTTCCAAGCCTTTGACAGTTTCTCTCTTGAGCTGGAGGAAAATGAAGCCACTATTTCTCCTACAGAACAAATTCAAATTTGCTGATAAATAAAGGAGGAGGAACAGGAGCAGACTTCATGGGCATGTGGCCTCAGGTCCAAGATTCTGTATTTTAAATTTGATTAAATCATGACTGATCGGAGCTTGGCTTCAACTCCCATTTTCCTGCTTGCTGTGTGGTTTATCTATTTAATTGGCAACAAATCTCAAACATATGAACCTGTTTAATCAAAAGTGAATGCTCCAGCTTTATGCTTGGATTCTTGGATCGCCGCTCAAAGCTGCTGGAGGATTTGTAACCGTAATGATTTTACCAGGGAATAGAAAGCAAGTTTCTTTTTCTTAATCTCAGTTTTGTTCAATTTTTTTTTAGTCAAATCAAGACATTTATTTATATTTTGTACCATGCTCGCATGGTAAAGATGAGATAGCATTTCTCCAGGACCACAGGGAATATTTACATAAATATGTTAGAATAGGTTAAACACATTGAAATATTAAAATATTAAGATGAATACATGGTATCCTATCCATAAATGTTCTGTGAGTTCAGGACTCTGCTGGATTTGGGGAGGGGTGGAGCTATTGCCCAATCTGGATGTAAGGGCCCTAGTGCTGCAGAACCTCCTACCAGATGGCAGAAGAGAGAACATTTTACATGAGGGATGTGTGGGGTCCTTCGTAATGTTTATTGCCTTTCGCCTGCATCGAGTGTTGTAGAAGTCCTTCATGATGGGAAGAGAGCCCCCAATGATATTTTCCACTGACTTCACTATCCTCTGCAAGTTCTTGTGGTCCGTGGAGGTACAGCTTCCAAACAATGCAGTTGCATAGGATGCTTTTGATACATCCTCTGAGAAATGTAGTGAGGATGGAGGGAGGGAGATGAACTTTCCTCAGCCTTCACAGGAAGAAGAGGTGCTGGTGGGCTTTCTTGGCTATGGAGCTTGTGTTAAGGATTCTCCACCAAGTGCACTCCAAGGATACTCTTCATGACCTCAATGGTGGAGCCCTGGACCTTCTTGATGTCGACAACCATCTCTTGTTTTTTTTAACGTTCTGATACAGGTTGTTGGCTGTGCACCAGTCCGTGAGCGACTGCACCTTATTTCTGTACGCTGACTCGTCATTTTACTGATCATGCCCACCATGGTCGTGTCGTCAGCGAACTTGATGATGTGGTTAGAGCTGTATTTAGCTGCACCGTCGTGGGTCAGCAGAGTGAACAGCAGTGGACTCAGCACACAGTCCATGGGGCCCCCTGTGCTCTGTTTGATGGTTTTGGAGGTGCTCTTTACCAATCTGGACTGTTTGTTAGTCAATCTAGCTAATATTTACATTTATTTTTATTTGTTTAATTTGTGTTAATTAGTTTTACATGTTAAATATTGACGATCAAGGATATTTAAATCCATTAAATCCTTTACAACTGGCAGTGTTGAGGGTGTAACTGGTTAATTAAGCCCTGATAAATACCATATTTGACCTACTCCCACCTTTTTTCAATAAAATTATCATCTTATCCCATACAGGTTCTTATCCTTTTATCCGAGATCCTTGAGACTGGACACTTCTTGGTATTAAGATTATTCCAGATTATGGAATTAAAATGGCAGCAATACAGATTCATATAAAACATAAGCCCTTTTTATGGAATGATGCCACATTGAAGCTGTCTTCATGACCCCTAATCCCCCCTGAAGCTGGGAACTGCAGAGCAGTTCTAGCTGCGTGGGGGAAATTGATCCCGCATTAAAACAAAAAGCGGCTCACCCCGCCGGGCTCCGCCGCACCCATGTCTGCTTCCTTTCGGCCTGGCTCGGCTGCCGTTGGGCTGCTTCCCATCATCTGGTCCCTCTGCACTGGCTTGGCTGCTGGGTGGCTTCCCATCACCTGCTCCTCCCTCAGGCCCTGCTCTTTCTGCTGCTCGGGCTTGGCTGCTCCCCGGCATTCCCTTGGTTTCTCTCCCACCAGTATCACCTTCTCCTCAGCTCACTTCTCTTTTCCTTTCTCCCAGGCTGTGTAGCTCAGTGCCCAGGTCCTTTTGCCTTTTAGCCATGGCGGCTTGGTGAGCTCTGATTCTCCTTGCTCCCGCTCGGTCTCCATGCTCTTCAAGCCGCATTCTCTCCCCACTCGCCGACCCAGTCACACTGCTGCTTTCTCCTTCCTTGCCCGCCTGAGCCATGTTCTCTCCTCACTCGCTGCCCATCGCATTGTTGTTCTCTCCTCGCTCGCTCGCCCGCCTGAGTCACGCTGCTGCTCTCTCGTCACCCAAACTGCATTCTCTCCTCACTTGCTTGCTGAGTTGCATTCTTTCCTTGCTCGACCCCCCTCCCCAAGCCACGATCTCTCTTCGCTCTCTCTAGAACACCTGAAAATACACTGTACATGCAGTTTTAAAAAAAAAGTTCTGTTTTTGGAGGTTTACGGAATCACGGCTAAAGGGATAAGGACCTGTATTTGATTTAGCTGGAATAATAGATGCTTGACCAGTCACTTGGACATGCTTTATCATTTTTGAATGAAATATAAAACAGGTTTTTTTAAAGAAATTGTAATTCTGGCACTGGTTTTTCATTTACAGCAGGCTCTTATGAAAGCTGTTTATCACTACCAACTCAGACTCCAGGATCCTATTTATTCCCATAATCTTTTGAAAGTTTAAGGTAATTAAAAATCAATGATCCCAACTTTTTCTGGTGTTTTATTATATTTCTGGATTCTAAGAGAACCGAGCGATTTTGGGCAGTACAAGAACATGGCACCAAAGAAGATCAGTCTCACTGATAATGAATGGCCAAGCAGGTTTGAAAGGCTAGATAGTCCGGTCCTACTCAATTTTTAATGCTCTTACTTGAGTGTCAGCGTAGCATTCAAGCTCAAGAACTTGAAGTCTTCTGACTTTTGGGCCATTTGCTACCACATGAGTCATAACTGAAATGAGATATAGATGGATCTCAACACCAGAATTCTTTCTACATGAAAAGCTTGATAAGAATATAGATTTTAAATCCTATATTTTCTGTCCAATCCTCTTGTAAAAATTGAATATACCTTGTATTGAAAACCATTCTGTGAAATTACTCTGTACACAAGGTAACAATATGGACAATGTAACAGATTACTTTAAATAATATTTCAAAATTTGTAAACTAAATAAATACTGGATGTTGTATTCAAATTTTTGTCACTCTTTTATATTTGATTTTGTTAGAAAATAGCCATTTGGCGATCTCGACAGAAGGAAATAGATGCTAAGCACTTTCTCATTATGCTAATTTGAATCACTGCTGGGTAAAATCATTTTAAAGAGCATTGCAAGTTTTTGATTTTTTTTTAAATTTGAAAGTCATGTGAACAAGATTTATATTTCTGCTGTACAAAGTTACAAATCAGTAGCTGCAATAAGAACTTCTCTGTGTGCACCAAAAAAAGTCACCCGAGGTATCTCCAAGACAATCAGAAACAGAATTGCCTTCTCTGCAGGAGTTGAAATGACAATCTGGAAAATGCTGAGCTACTCACATTTTTCTAATCTTTGTTGTGATCATGTAATGGCCTGCTGTTCCTAATGAACTGATTAGAAATGCCACCAGAGACCAAGATAATGGATTTCCTTGCACTAAACTAAGCTGATTGTTAATTTTGTAAAAATAATTTAAAATAAAGGTGATAATTTGTACTCATTGGCTAAATTAAATTATGACATTGTATGTTTGCATGATACTGAAAACAGTTGTGCTCTTATAATATGGTCTTTTATTCTGTATGTAGAATGTAACTGTGTTCAAATATTTTGAGCAGTGTGAATGTCTGATACCATCTTCCATACTTACATTTAAATACCATTGTTATCATGCTGCTGTATAAGTAACTGCACATTTTAAAAGTTAACCCTCAATGTGAAGAAATGCCTACACTATAATTCAGAACTATTAATGTTCTGTTTTCTTTTGGTTCGACAGGAAATGTAGATCCATTAAGATCTTGTAATATTTGTAACATTAAGATTGACAGTAGAGGAACAGAACAAAATATTGCAAGAGGTGTAAACTTACTGGATTGTTTTATTTGCATGCCAGTAGTGAAACTCAGGTCAATTAAACAATTTTAAATTCACACTGCAGGGTTGCTTTGTGCACGATGTGGTTTCACTTTTGATGACACACTTATGCAGAGCCTCTTATTTCCCCCGCCCCGAAGTCCATTCACATTAATTAGAACTTACTTATCTACCACGTTACTGATCTCTACAGTTGTATAATAATCTTGCTTCACGGCCCCAATCTATTTAAATGGCAAAGAGATTTCAGCAGTTGGTGAATACAATATCTGAGCCCTCAAATAAATTCAGATTGAAGAATTCTAAATGAAGCATACAAAATCTAAACCAATGACTGTAAATGTAAATATGCCCATCATGCCTAAGAAAATCTGTGACTAATTTACCAACATATTCACTAATGTCTTCAACATCTCACTCCAGCAGGGCGTGCCACCCACCTGTTTCAATCGTACCAAGGCCAAGAAGTGTGTGATAATGTGCATAAATGACCAGTAGAACTCACTTTAACAGGGATGAAGTATTTTGAAAGGGTGACGTTGAAGCATATGAGCTTCTGTCTGAGTGGTTTCATAGATCTGTTCCAATGAGCCTATTGCAGCAACAGGTCTATGGCAGATGCCATCTCACTGGCTCTACACAAAGCCTTAGAACACCTGGACAGCAAACTACAGTTTGGCTTTTAGCACCACATCACCTCAAAACTGACCAGCAAACTCCAAGACTTGGGATTCAACACCCCACTGTGTAATTGGATCCTGGATTTTCTCACTTCCAGATCATGATCAGTGAGGATTAGTAAAAACATCTCCAAAATCTCCATCCATACTGGAACGTCACAGGGCTGCGATCTTAGTCCCTGCTCTACTTGCTTTACACCTATGGATGGGTGGCTCGATATGCAAATTTGCTGATTATACCATGGTAGTGGGTTCTATTTAAAAAAAAGGACAGTGAGTCAGCATGCAGAAGGGAATGGTGCATCAACAACAACCTCGCAATAAATGTCACCAAAACCAAGGAGTTGATTGTTGACTTCAGGAAGGGAAAACCAGAGATAAACAATCCAGTGATCATAGGGACTCAGAGGTGGAGAGGGTGAGCAAATTTAAGTTTTTGGGAGCCACGATCTCGGAGGATCTTTCCTGGACCCAACACACGTGGTAACGTGAAGAAAGCACGAAAGTGCCTCTACTTCCTCGGGAATTTGCGGAGGTTTGGTATGACATCAGAAACCCTGGCAAATTTCTACAGATGTGTTGTGGAAAGTGTGCTAACCAACTGCAACATTGTCTGATATCGGGACACCAATACCTGGGAGCATAAAGCCCTGCAAAAGGTAGTGGACCCAGCTCAGGACTTCACAAGCAAAACCCTCCCTTCCATGAAGAACATCCATGGGGAACGCTGTCGTTGGAGAGCAGCAGCAATCATCAAGCACATCACCTACCAATGCTTTGTTCTCACTGCTGCCATCAGGAAAGAGGTATAGGTGCCACAAGACTCACACCACCAGGTTCAGGAACAGTTCTCCTCAACAACAAACTCCATCAGGAACTCATTTAAGGACTCTTGCACTTTGTGCAATATAGAGAGGAAAAAAACCATAAGTTTATTTCCGTTTATTTATTTGTTTACATGTTACACAGTTTTGTTTTGTACTACCTATAAGTGGTAATTTTGCCTTGCCCACAGGAAAAAGAATCTCAGGGTTGTATGTAATCTCATGTGTACTCTGACAATAAATCTGACATGTACCACCTGGAGTTCAGTTCTGTGATTAAAAATGCATAGAAATGCTGGAAGAACTCAGCCGGTATTGCAGATTTTCTGTGATGTAGGTTTTGTTCCTCATTTCTATGTTCCCAATGGGCCATTACACGCTTCATCAAATTGGGAAACTGTCCCATTGTTTGGTGACACCAGATTGAGGAATATGCCAGGCCCTCGCACATCAGCTCAGGCTTGAGTACAGTTTTGTCGTGTCTGTTCATCCATGTTATCTCAAGAATGCTCAGTTTTAAGTTGCTTCTGAATAATTTCCATCAGAGAATCGGTTGTGGAGACAATTGTGTAAGTTAAGATGCAGTTTCCTGTTTCCACTAAAAAAAATTTGAAAAGTGCAAACATAAGTAAGCATTTTTTGAGTTATGATTTTCTATAAGGTGGTTAGGCTATTTTATAGAATCTGATTCCTCTCATCTGCCACCCTTCCCCCACCACCCCACCCTCTCTCCTGCATTGAGTGAGGCAATTATGACAGCAGCAGCAAGAAAACCAGAAGAGATCAGAGTAGCAGTTTTAGATCATCTAAAATGTTCACATACATGAGAAGCAAATATTGTCACAATAGCATGGGGCTGCTTTATAAATAATGTAGGAAATGGCAAAGCTGGCGTGCAAACTTAAGCAAACGGCAGATGACAAATAGTTAATTGGGATCAATAGGTATCTGAATGGAATTTAAAAATATCTGGATAAAATAGATAAGACATGGACGTGCAAAATAACTGATGTGATGTCTATATATTCCACGATTCCATTGGAGAAATAAATGTACCCTTCGCCTTAGTTGCCCTTTATACTCATGAGACTTTAATTTCTGTGCACAACCAAGAGCTGAATGTGTAATAAATTTCAATGAATACTGCCTTGTCAAGCAGCCAAACCACTATTTGACATTATTCATAAACTATCTTAAACTTTGATGTATCATTCAATCGTTTGAGGGTATTATAATGCAGTAATTCATTTCCGCTTTTTGACAAGCAAAATAGATTTATTAAAAAATTTTAAACCTCTTGATTATATTATTTGCCATTTTTCCAGAAAATCTGTTTGATATTTGTATAAATGTGATCCTATTTTTGAAAGAATGGTGGCCAGCTAAAATTTCTGTCCTGGGTGTTTGCTGTGACTATAGTAGAGTGCTGACCATCCTCAACATCCATTGGAGCGCTTTCATCCCTAACGTCGAAGTACTCGAGATGGCAGAGGTCGACAGCATCGAGTCCACGCTGCTGAAGATCCAGGCACGCTGGATGGGTCACGTCTCCAGAATGGAGGACCATCGCCTTCCCAAGATCCTGTTATATGGCGAGCTCTCCACTGGCCACCGTGACAGAGGTGCACCAAAGAAAAGGTACAAGGACTGCCTAAAGAAATCTCTTGGTGCCTGCCACATTGACCACCGCCAGTGGGCTGATGACGCCTCAAACCGTGCATCTTGGCGCCTCACAGTTTGGCGGGCAGCAACCTCCTTTGAAGAAGACCGCAGAGCCCACCTCACTGACAAAAGGCAAAGGAGGAAAAACCCAACATCCAACCCCAACCAACCAATTTTCCGCTGCAACCGTGTCTGCCTGTCCCGCATCGGACTTGTCAGCCACAAACGAGCCTGCAGCTGACGTGGACTTTTTACCCCCTCCATAAATCTTCGTCCGCGAAGCCAAGCCAAAGAAAAAGAAGTAGAGTGCTGACCATCAGTGAACAGTCATCTCCATATTCCTCTCATTTTGATTTTCTTGTTGCTAGTCTGACTGCTTTCTTCTTACATTTGTAATAGGGCAGTCTTAATATTGCATGGGGATGTGACTGGGAATTCAAATTGTTAGTATATTTGCTGCCACACAGATTTTTCAGCCACTTGAAACAAAGTACAATTCAAGTTCCTATTTATTGATGGAGTACATACATGACATTATATACAACTCTGAGATTCTTTTTCCTGCGGGTCAGACACAATTTTAACTCAGCAGTGTAAACTGTACTCAAGAAAAACTGCACTAAAAGAAAAAAATGTAAACAAATAAAGAAATGTAAACAAACTGTGCAAGACAGAAAAAGATATTCAGTAATAAATAATGTGCAAAGAAAGAGTGCTTAATGACTTCCTAGTTGAATTTGTTGAGGAGTCTGATGGTGGATTGGTAGCAACTGTTTCTGAACCTGGTGGTATGAGTCTTATGGCACTGATACCGCTTTCCTGATGGCAGTAGCGAGAACAGAACATGTCCTGGCTGATGTGGATCCTTGATGGTTGCTGCTTCTCATTGATGGCAGCGTTCCATGTCGATGTCCTCAAAGGTGTGGAGAGTTTTGACTGATGTCCTGGACTATGTCCACTACCTTTCAGCTCAGGGGTGATGATGTCCCCATACCAGACTGTGATTTAGCCCGTCAACACACTTTCCACTATACATCTATAGATGTACGCCAAGGTTTCCAATGTCATCCCAAACCTTTGCAAACTCCTGGGGAAATAGAGGTGTTGATGTGCTTTCTTCATGATGGTATGTTGGGTCCAGGAAAGATCTCTGAAATAGTGACTCCCAGGAATTTAAATTTGCTTTCCATCTTCAGTTCTGGTTCCCCCAATAATCATTGGATCAAACACTTCTTGGTCTTGGTGACATTAAGTGAGAGGTTGTTACTACACCATTCAGCTAGGTTTTCAATCTCCTTCTTGTATGCTAACACATTACCCCTTTTTTGACAGCCCACTACTGTGGTATGGTCATCATATTGGTAAACGGTGTTGCCCTATAATGAGCCACACAATCATAGGTGTAAAGTGAGTAGAGCACGGGGCTAAGTACACGGCCCTGTGGTGCTCTGGTCTGATGGAGTTCTAGAGATGAGGATCCAATTACATGGTGGGGTATTGAGGTTCTGGTCTTGGAGTTGACTGATCAGTTTTGAGGGGATAATGGTGTTGAATGCCAAACTGTAGATACACACCACGAGTTAGCCACAGAAACAGGATGACAGATTACAGTTTGCCAAGAAATATTTAAAAGAACCTGCAGAAATCTGGAAAAAGGTCTTATGGTCAGAAGAGACCAAGATTAACCTGTATCAGAGTGATGGCAAGAGCAAAGTGTTGAGGAATAAAGGAACTGCCTAAGATCAAAAGCATATCACCTTTGCCATGTTTTGCATCTTGCAGCATACCCTCTATATTTCTCTTCATTAAGTCTCTGTAGACAGTAGTCATTAACATATCCACACCTGCCTTCTGAAGATTGTTTCTGATCTGTTGGATGTACATTTGGAGATTTGTCTTCAATGTGATGTGTTCTTCTGTCATCAACAGTGGAGGTCTTCATTGGAATACCAATCCCTTTGCGATTACTGAGCTCACCAGTATGCTTTTTCTTAATGATGTTCCAAAATATTGATTTTGGTAATCCTAAGGTTTGGGTGATGTCTCTTACTATTTTATTCTTGTTGTTCAGCCTTATAATGGCTTCTTTGACTTTAATTGGCACAACTCTAATCCACATGTTGAAAAATGGCAACTACAGACTCCAAATGTGATCAATAGTTTAGAAGCAAGCCTATTCATCACTTTATGTTCACTGATGTATATTACAACTGCTCCACTCTGGCTCGAACTAGTGGTGTGGGGATAGAGGGACAGAGATAACAGGGAAATTGACCCAAAGAACTGATCTTTGAAATTCACTTGAAAGAACAAATTTTGATTGAAAAAGAAGAAATGTACTTTTTAAATAAAAAAAATCTACTTAGCATTCACAACATGCAATATTTCTTCTGTTCTTTGTCAGCAGAACATTACAGAAAGCTAGCCTCAGACTCCAGCCCACTGGGGATGTCATTATCAGACCCGACAGCCTGGGCCACAGCCATGGACAACTTGGGAATGGGACCAATGGGAATGACTGGACAGTCACTTATGCCAGGTATGCATTTTGTCTGACAAAAACTGAAAAAGCTACAAATACTGAGCAGATCATGTACCTGTGGGGAGAGAAACAGTCGATGTTTCAGGTCGGAGACCCTTAAATCAGAACTGAAAAGGGAGCATCATACTTTCTGAGTGTTTTTATTAACTTGAAGAACTCTCCCTGTACCTTTCCCAATTATATCTCTCTTGATCATTTCTAATTGCTAATATTCTAAGAAACTTCCCCACTTTCTAAAAACAAAATGTATTACAGAAAAATATTTTGAATCAACTACTAATGTTAAAATTTTAAATGGTGATTTGCAAAATCTTTTATTGAATGTTTAAAATTTTAACAGATTTTGATTAGTAATAAGAGTTTTCTCTATGAATATAAATGTGTGTCTATTTTGAATATACAGTAGCTGTGAATTGTCTTTAATTTTAAAGCAGTTTTAAGATTAGTTGGGAAAATGTAGCATTAATTTTTTCATACTTGGTGTGCTTTAAAATCTTTTATAGATAGGGTGTATGAAAGGAATATATGTGAGCCAAGAGTGGCCTCAACTTTTTTTCCCCCAATGCAGTGCTTTTGCCGATCTTGCAAGGGAAGTTTGTACACTCTGTAGGAGCTTATTTATCCTGC
Organism: Narcine bancroftii; assembly: GCF_036971445.1. Classification (NCBI taxonomy): domain Eukaryota; kingdom Metazoa; phylum Chordata; class Chondrichthyes; order Torpediniformes; family Narcinidae; genus Narcine; species Narcine bancroftii. Next base: position 26,106,500 of record NC_091476.1, read on the forward strand.
TTTTTGAGCTGATTCAGTTTATCAGGGTAATTGTGGATGCACTTTTCCTTGATTCCCAGTTAAAATTGATTAAATAAAAATTTGTACAAAATGGCTCCTCCAACATGTACACCTGAAATCATTTAAAATCATAGATTTATAACACAGAAGGAGGCTACTAAATCCTTTCTGTATTTGCCATAAAGAGCTAACCAATGTAATCCTACCTTCCAGCACGAGTCCACAGTCCTGCAGGCCACCCTTGAAGTACTTTTTTAAATGTGATGCAGTCTTCAGGTCGTCAGCTGCAGTCTCTCTAACTAATTTTTCCATTTTCCTAATTACTTCAATTCTATTATTTTGTATAGCTGAGGGAGATCAAATACCATATTTCCAAGTTTAGTACTGATATTAAACTAGATGGGTTTGTTCATATGGAGAAATATATTAGTGTAGTTTAAGATCCTAGAATGTTTTTACCCAACAATACCTTCACCATTAATTGTTAGCAGTTCAAGAAATTCATCCAAATGCTCTTAATTGATGAGCAGAGAGGGGAATTGCTTGCTGGCCTTATCACTGATTCTCACAAATTGAGAATAAGAAACATTTAAAATTCAAGCAGAAAATAAAATATAAGAATTTGCAAACAAAAAGCATATTCCAACCTTTATGCTGTAATTGTGGAGATGTGCACATTTAAAATGCTGAATTTTTACATACTGTTTGGAAATAGACTACTAATAAAATTGGAAAAGTACCTTATTGCTGCTATGATGTGTTTTCACACACACTTTAATTCAAACAAATGTGACTGAAATTGCAAACTTCTGTGGAATTGTTAATGCAAAATGTTGAGATGTCACTGGAATTGATTTACATTCAAAGAAAGAAGTAACTTAAGCACAGACATTTTCATTCTAGTTTAAGCATGATTTAAATCACCAGATGTGGACTTATAAACATTTGAATTTCCGTCTGCCGCGGAAGCTGTGAGGGATGGGTAGTCATGTGGCAGGAAAGAACATAAAATCTTGCATTGGAACTCAATGATGAAAGTTGAACCTTCAGTTCATATATTTCTGTTTACTTTCCATTTTTGCAAAATCCTTCAATATGGATATTAAGTTTTGACATATTTGCAATGGGGGAAAAAAAACAATATCTCAAGAGGTTTCAAGAAGAAACAAAACTGGTTCATATCAACAGATCTTGGCAAGTTATTGGACATGGATGAGGTAATAAAAATGTGGTAAAGTAGGTTATACAGAGCTCGTACTTGTCACTGTTCACTGTAAACAACAGTAAAGGGAAGGCAGCACTCTAATTTTACTGAAAATACGGTCTTAGTCAATGAGAAGACAACCCATTGGGAAGTTGTGTTAAAATGCATCAACCTTCTGAATTATTTTCTTCAACAAATTGTCAAAGGGACTGCATTTAATTATGAAATCCCAACTCATTTGGTCTCAACTTTTTTTTTGCCATTTAAAACAAAATTTAAATAATCTCTGATTTCATCCTTTGGCTTTGCAATGTAAACTGAAAAGGCTTGAAATAAAAAGAAGTTATAGTAAGGTATCTTTCATTATTCTGAAAAGATCATGAAATGTACCACTGAAGTGCTTAATAGAAACTGGATTGATCCACGGTGAAAAGGGCTCTAGTTTTATTTTTCATTTTAGAAAGGTAACAAGTTTTTGTGACTGTGTGTGATTCAACATACAACTGAATTAATGAAGGTCAGCATGACCTTTATAAATGTCACAATTCCTTGGTGTCTTAAGCTTTGGAATTTAATATTGCTCGCTTTTGCAGGGAGTCATGTGTAATAGTCAAATTAAATGTAAACTAAAGATTACTTTTCAAAAGAATCTCCTCTCGTTTCTTACCATATGTGGCATATCATTGTTAAATGTTCTTGAAACCAATTTAATAAAAGACGTTTAAAGAATTCTTGTGGGTATTTCATTTCCTTCCTTCCTATTGTAATGGATTTATGTTAATCTTTAATTTAATGTTAAACTACTGATATATTTCTCATATATAAAAATGTCTTCGTGAAGTAAATTATAGAGTTAAAATATTGTATCTGTATACTTAGTTGTGGGTTGGTACAGGGTCACACACAGGTCACAACATGTTTATATAGAACCATTGTTTTCTGAGAAGAATGTTCTTCATTCTCGAAGTCAACGTGCCTGGCAAGGACAGAACTACTGGATTTGAAGTGGGTCTTGATTACTCCATAAGAACTGCTAAGGAAGCCATCTGTTTTTAAATTAAAACCACTTAAGCCTCTTGAACAGAGATGAAATCAGAAGTTGTTATTGATATGGAGTGGTTTTGAAAAAGGAACAGAATTTTGGCAGAAATAAAGCTGAAAGAATTTGGACTCACCTTGGAGAAATATATTACCGAATTCTGAACTTTTAAATTCAGTTTTGGAAGAATTCAGTTTGGAGAGTACAGAAGTCAAAACCCTGTGAAACAGGGTTGAAACCAAAACTGGTTCTGTTGTGTGTTACTCCTGGGAAAAGGGGAACACACAATCAGTGGCTTTTGAAATAAGAAAGACCATTTCTCTGTCTCTTTGGAAAAGAGAATAGATTTCTACTGGGTCTATTTTTGAATTTCTACTTCATTTAACCCTTGTCTGGTTTGTGACTTCATCGTGGAAGAAAATAACCACGTTTGTTTAATCCTTATCTGAGTTTGTGAATTCATCATGGAAGAAAATATCCTCTTTTTCTGGGTTTGTGACTTCATCATGGAAGGAAATGCCCACATTGTGAAGATGTGATGCTTAAAAGCACTTTATAATTATTTCTGAACTGAGAATGTAAGACCTTCAAGCAAGGCTAAAATGATGCAGAACTTTTAAAGATTGACTTTTCAGAGTGGACTTTAATATACATATACACACACACACACACACACACACACTTACATTTGCGCATAGTGGGGTAAAGTTTATGGATAAGGAAAAAATGTTATGTTAATAGTTTAATTAATTTTTTTTTACCATTGGTGGATTTTCCATTGCTGTTCCTGTGTTAGTGCTAACAAAGTCCCTTTAGTCGCAAAAATAATTGAAAGGATTGCTCGTTCATAACACTATGTGATGAGCAGATTATTCCACTTTACTCCCACCCATTCTCGTGAATCCTCTAAATGTTATTTTTATCCAAGTGCTCATTTTATTTACTCTAGGGGTTAAGGATAACTACTCCTTTCTCTCCAGGATATCTGTTAACATAGGAACATGATATACAGTGCCCTCTATTATGTTTGGGACAAAGACACATTCTTCCTTTATTTGCCCCTATGCTCCACAGTTTTAAATTTGTAATCAAACAATTCACGTGATTAAAAGTACACAATCCAGATATTATTCAAGATTTTTGTTTTTATTTTCTTTTGACCATAGAGAAATTACAACACTTTTCATATATATATTCCCCTCATTTCAGGGCACCACTATATTTGGTACAGAACAATGATATGTATATTAGTCATATTTAATACTTTGTTGCATATCCTTTCATACAATAGTTGCTTGAAGTCTGTGATTCATAGACATCACCAAATGCTGAGTATCTTCTCTGGCAGGCCTAAACTGCAGGCATCTTTAGTTCCTGCTTGTTCCCTTCAGTTTTCTCTTCAGCAGATAGAAGGCATGCTCAATTGGATTTAGATCGAGTGACTGACTTGGCCATTCATAAATGTTCCAGTTTTTAGCTTTGAAAAACTGCTTTGTTGCTTTAGTAGTATATTTGGGATCATTGCCTTGCTGTAGGATGAAGTAGTGTGTTGGAGACATCGGCTCAAACATGAACAGATGTTTCTATGCACCTCAGAATTCATCTTGCAACTGCCATCAGCAGTTGCATCATCGATTAGATCCATGCCCAGGCCGTAATAACCCTAACACCCTCGCCACCATGTTTCACAGATGAGGTGGTATGCTTTGAATCTTGGGTTTCCACACTTGGCCCTTGCCATCACTCTAATACAGATTAATCTTGATCTCATCTGTCCACAAGACCTTTTTTCCAGAATTCTGCAGGCTCTTTTAAATACTTATTGGCAAAATGTAATCTGGCCATCCTGTTTCTGTGGCCATCTAGTGGTCTGCATCTTGCATTAGCCTGTTCATTAAGTCTTCTGAGGACAGTAGTCATTGACACATCCACACTTGTCTGATGAAGGGTGTTTTGGATCTGTCAGACTTGCATTTGAGGACATTTCTTCATTATGATGAGAATTCTTCTCTCATCAGCAGTGCTGGTCTTCCTTGGCCTTCCAGTTCCTTTGCAATTACTGAGCTCAGCATCACGCTCTTTCTTTTTAATGATGTTCCAAACAGATGATTTTGGTAATCCAAAAGTTTGTACGATGTCTCTTACTATTTAATTGTTTTTCAGCCTCTTAATGGCGGCTTTAACTTTCATTGGCACAACTCTGGAAAAAGGCAACTACAGGTTCCAAAGGTGATCAAAAGTGTAGAAACAAGCCTAGATCTCTTATACCTGCATCAATGAAGCAATTAAACATACTTGAGTAATCACAAAATCCTGTGAAGCCAAATGTCCAAAACATTCTGGTGCCCTGAAATGGGGGCGATTTACTGTATATATTAAAGGTGCATTAATTTCTCCATGATCAAACCAAAATTTATATTTAAATAAAGTCTTTAAAAAAAAAACAAAATTTATACAAGTAACCTTTAATAGAATCTGGAATGCGCAATTTAGTCATGTGAATTGTTTGATTACAAATTTAGAACTGTGAAGCACGGGGGCAAATAAATGAAAAAAAAAGTGTCTTTGTTCCAAACATTATGGAGGGCTTCTATATATATATATTCCATGCATGATCAGAATTAGATTGCAGAACTTTTTGCCTTTTTGTAAATGCTGTTGAAAAACTAGTGGTGGGTCTATGTGCTGGAAGTTCTCCCAAAAAAATATTAGGTTGGAGTTAGCCACAACTCAGCCACATTGAATCAATTTTGCTATCTGTCATAATGTCTGATTGAGGGTACTTACTGATCGTGGCAATGTCATTACTGTTGTATTTCTAAACAGTAGAGGTCAGGGTTGGGGGGATTCTTCAAAGATTTCTTGCTGTGTTGCTACAATGCATCTTTTAGATGGCACACCTATGAGTTAGTATTGGTGCCACAAATGAAAAATAGCAGAAAAGAGTAGTGCAGGTGAATGCTTAGCTGTAGAGATACTTCTAGAATGTTTCTTGAATTAGATAGCAATTACTTGTGGAAGCAAAGTATTTGGCAGAAATATGGAGGGAAAGAAAGGGATGTGGCAATTTTGATCTGGGGAAATACAATGGAGAAAGAAAATTTCCTTGATGGGTCAAAGTCAAAATTCATATGATGAGTTAAGAAATAAAAGAAGCTTTTATGATTTTTTTTATGCTACCTTAATTATTCTAGTTTAGTTTGGACTAGAAGGGCCAAAGGGCCTGTTTCTGTGTTTTGTTTGATGGTTCTAAGTGTTGAAAAGGGGGAACCAGCCATCAGAGTGCAAGCTGGGGTACCGTCCTTTACAATGAGAGAGGAGGCATAGTTGGATCTTCGAGGCAGCTGATAAATGTCTGGTGGAATATTTAGAGATCAGTAACCATGACATTTTAAGGTGTAGATGAGCTGAGGAAAAGGATAAGAAGGAATCTAGAGTAAATAAAATACTGAATTGGAAGAGTGCTGTTTCAGTGAATTTAAAAAATAGATTTAGCAATGTAGATTGATATCAAGAATTGAGAGTCAATACTAACTGAATTAAAAGTGGCCATTAAAGAGGAGGGATGGTTTTTTTTGTGTGGTGCACATGCACCATGTAAAGATAATGAAAGAAAGATAGAATGAAGCAGAAAGGGGGAATCATAATTAGTGTCAGTTTGATAACGAGTGTAAATTAGAAGAGATATTAAATAACAATGAGAAAGAGAAAATAGGATAAAACTAATAATCTTAAATAAAATCAAAGTTTTGAAGCCATAACACTAATAAATTGTAGTCCTGGGTTGGATTTAGTTCAAGACCAACAAGATTACAAGCAGGCATCAAACATGGCTGACGTATTAAATCAGTTTAAAATTTTACTACGGAAGATGTTGCTAATACAATTTTTTTTAAAAATCAGGTCGGGTGTTTAGTACAATTTTTGGGAAATGGATATCACTGCCAATTCCATTATTTTGTACCTATCCCAGATTTCCTGAGGAAACAATGGTGAGCTATCTCCTTGAACCACTGTAACATCTGGTAAAGATTCATTTATGGTGCTGTTGAACAGGAAGGATGAACTGAGACCAGTGATGGTGAAGGGATAGTGATTATTCACATATTGTGTACCATAGAGCTATTGTTGATATACTTACACTGTACTTTAACTTCTTGAGAGGTCACTAGTTTGGCCAATACTGTTGAAGCATTGTGGGGTAGTTAACTAAAGAGTGTTTTGCATTTGGTATACTGTACACTATAGCCACAATGCACTTGTAGTGGATGAAATAAATGCATGAGGTGGAGCATCAATCAAGCAGATGTACTGGTTGGGGAAGAACATCTTGAGTGTTGTCTTTTGTACTCATCCAGGTAAGTGCAGATGAGGGTGATAATTTTGAATTCAACAATTAAAAATAGTCATTGATCAAGCAGATGGTTTTTCTCTTTCAAAATGATCATGAGAAAATGATCTTGCTTTCTCGTTTTTTCCAGAGTTTGACCGAGGCCTTGGCATGATAACCGGTATTCCACCTATTAACCCAATGATGCCTGGAATGGGCATCGTCCCTCCTCCAATTCCTCAAGACATGTTTGTGGTGAAGGAGATCATCCATTGTAAAAGCTGTACACTTTTTCCTCCAAATCCACGTAAGTTTGTAAGAAAGAACTTAATTATTAATAGGAATTTGCAGTTCACTTGCTGATTTTTTTTAATCTAATTTATCTTCCAATAGATTAATTTGACCATTGAGTACCTAATGCATTCATTGTATATAGATTCGCATATTTCAAAGTTCCTCCTTCTTTAATGTCATTCAGAATACCTATTCAAAACAAAGCATTTGAGTAACATCAATACACCGTCAAAGATGTCTGTACTGCTATTTAAATGCATGGGAAATGTAGCGACAGAACATACAGTATCTCCAGCAAGATCATGGCAAATATGCAACTTTCCACAGACCTGTTTTTCTCTATATTGATATAGAAACCTGTCAATATTCAACTTAAAGTTATCAGTTGACATGATGTCAATTCCTGTTTGTAGAATATAATTGCAAATTCTAACACACTCTGGATGATGACCTTGCTTGAAAAACCCTCACTTTAATTTACAACTAACAAATAATTTCTTTCCATTTCTCTTAACAGTTAAAATTACAACTGTTATGCATTTTGTCCATTTTGCTGTTCAATACCATCAATATGCTCAGTTTAAAAATCTATCAATCACAATCTTGAATGTACTATTTTATTGGTTTTATTCTACGTCTGATAAGGGTTCTTCTTCCTGAATGCTCAGACAATCCCATCAGGGATTCCAAGCAGAAAGCTGCTGTTATCTTTGATATAAGTTTTAAATTTGATTTGCCTGTTGTAATCAAGTTCTTGTTATTACTCTTGAAACCTGTTATGGTTTTTCTGTGAACATTTTTGTTTGTAAATCCAAAATGGCACAAGAGCATGACGAAACTGTGAGTTGCTCATACAGCAGACAAAACTACGTTTTTCATTGCCACTAGTTACAAACAAAAAACAATTCAATAAATTTGGTGGATGCTGCTTAATCTGTTGAATTCTTCTTACATTTTCAGTTTCTATTTCAGATTTCCAGAGTTTGCAGTTTTAAATTTTTTTTAATGGTTATCTTAATCTTTCCATTTCTAGATTAATTCTCTTTAGAACAGTGGGAGAGATCTGAATGAACCACAGTGTGAATCTCAAGAGCTAATACATTTTTTCTCTTACCTACACCAGTATTCTATTTATCTTTCAGGCCCAAGTAATCCCTTGACATACTTTGTAATGTTATTTATCATCAGAATGACTTTCCTATTTATTTTTTTTTCTTAAATATTAACTCTCCTGCATCCACATCTCTATAATATCAAATCAATCACTTTGTATCTATACTAAAGAAAAATTGTTCATTGATGAGCTTTTCCTGCCTAATTTTGTGTATTTTTACTCACTTTTCAAAATCATTCAATGATCTTGACCTTTGCCTTTTATCTCTTAATTTATAACTTCCTCATATCTAATGCTGCAAACCGATTTCCATTTACTTTTATATACAGCCTTGTCTGTTGTATTAGTTACTGGATTTTACAGTTTGACAATATAAATATTTATTGCTATTGATCAGTGCAGACAAATCAAACATTGCCTTAATTTATCATTTTGGGAAGCTATAATGATATATAAAACTATAATTATATGACATATTTTTAAACTAAAGGCATTGTCTGTCCTGAGATGAAAAAGTTACATTTGTTTGTGATTATATTGTATTTTTTAACTTTTGACAAAATGACACTTCTGCTTGATAAATTTTTAAGAATTTTATTTTAATCTGCCTCCTTTATTTGAATATATGTTTGACTTATTTGGTACAAAGAGAGTTAAAATTGAGATTTTTCTTACTTTTAAGAAGTTGATCTCAGTGATAAAGTTCAAAAGAATGCTTGAAATTGAAATCAGCAAACTTTATTGTAAGTGGAGATGGGAATATTGGGTGCAGTAAACTTTCATCAAGAGACAATGATTGAAAATTGAAGGGTTTTTTTAAAAGGCATGCATGAATGGCATAAATATTAATTCTATGAATTAAAAAGCACTACTTGAGGTAAAAACAAACGAGAATGGTCTTCAAATGATCCAAGAAAAAAAAGTTAAATAATTTGGTGAGTACAAAGTACAGTATTCAGGGATTTTAGAGATGTTGCCTTGCATGTAGAAGAAATTACCTTGAAAAATGTGTTTTATCCCACAAAAAGGCACCACAAAACCATTTGCTTACCCAAAGGTAAGACTTTGGATACCACTCTGAGTAAACAAAAACATTTCCACATGAAAACTAACTTCCTTTCAATTCAACCCATAAAAACATTACTTTTAATTAACTTGCTCCATTATTTATTGAAAGAACATATTTTGAACTGTACTGCAGAGAAAGCTGATATCACCAGTCCTGGTCAGGCAGTTGTACCCTTCAGGTTTTCGGCATTTCACATTATTGACATGGATATCCACCTATAGCTTCTGGACCACCTGACTTGAGAGGAAACTGTAACCCCTACATCCCTAATACTTGCCACAAGGAGCTGGATATGGTGCTTTATGATCTTGAGGTCTACATAAACTATGTGTCATTCTGCTTTCCATATGATTGTACAATTGTAAGTTCTTGCCCTGGAGCTTATGGGATGGTTAGTATTATCAGTAGTGAGCACAGGTTCATTCTAATTCCATCTCGTCATACTCAGCTGGCTTTATCCATTCTTCACCATGCACAGACATCCTCTCATTGCTGTGATCTGACTAACAGATAATGTATGATCAACAAAGCAAGCAAATAGTTAATTATTGGCATGTTCAACGAATTTCTAGCTCCCATTGGAATTTTGCTTTATAAATTTAAAGGTAGGTGTATGATCTTTGAAGTTTGCTTAAGTTTATGTGTTTTTAAGTCTGTGTGTATAATCTCAGTTTAAATGTTTGAAGCTTTTTTTCTTTTAGACCTTCCTCCTCCGGCTGTACGTGAAAGGCCTCCTGGATGCAAAACTGTCTTTGTTGGTGGCTTACCAGAAAATGCTTCAGAAGAGATGATCACTGAGGTTTTTGCTCAGTGTGGTGAAATAATAGCCATTCGTAAAAGCAAGAAGAACTTTTGCCATATTCGGTTTTCTGACGAACGTATGGTAGACAAAGCTCTATTTTTGTCAGGTAATATTTTTTTTTCAATTCATAATAATTTACTGGTAGATTTTCATTTTTAAAAATATTTTATTTTCTTGAGCATTTTCATCATTTCAAAAGATCATGAACTTTTAATCTAGTATATAAAATTTCAATCACAACAAAAAAATCATGATTAAACTTTAGGGTGTCTAATTTTTCTGTTATTTTGACTAGTTAATCTCTTGACAGTGAGATCACATGACTGTACCTGTATCTAATCACTCCTTGAAGTATCCATATTATCAAATGCTTTTTTTAATTTAACCCATTTAAACTTCAAATACTTTTAGCTCTGCTTTACTCAACATTAATTCATTCTCCATCCAAATCCTGAACAAAAAAAAAATTGGTTTCATCATTATCCTGGGACAGAATTGAGAATTCTTTATTTCTCTCTCCATTTGTACAGGTAAGGTGGTGTAATACTGAGAGCATTTGGAAATTCATGTAGTTGTGGATCCAACTTCACAAGGTCACTACAAGATAATTCCATCACCCATTATTTTTGCTTGATATAATTGTATCATTGCATTCATGCTTGAGGGCTGAAACCTGACGACACCAGAATATTTTGTCAGGTGTTCTGCAGTTAATAATGTTCAGTTCATTGCAATTCCTCATCTCCAGTGACTAAATGCTGTCAACATCCATTGTATTGTAAATGGTTGAATTTTGCAGCAGATTTCCAAGATCAGAGCTTGGTGTTCTGGTTTCCTCCCATGTTCCACAGACGCACAGGATGAACAGGTTAATTGGTTACATGAGTGCATTTGGGCTTGTGGGCCAGAAGGGCCTGTGAACATGTCGTATGTCCAGACCAGATGCTTTAAGTGCCATTTACCCTTAAAGCAGGAACATTCCAGTTCATTCAAGAAAAATATTCACAAAAGATCAAATAGACAAAAAGAAATAAAATACAACCAAAAATATTGAATTGATATGATTTTCCATTATTTAAGTAGAGTATTTAATGCATCATTTGAATAACAGTCCTTTTGTAAAATTCTCTGGGTCCTGATAGGTTACCGAATAAGAATAGGTTCCAGCACTGATAAGAAGGACACAGGCCGTCTTCATGTTGACTTTGCTCAAGCTAGAGATGACCTTTATGAATGGGAGTGTAAACAGCGTATGATGGCAAGAGAGGAACGGCATCGGCGAAGGGTGGAAGAAGAAAGGTTTCGGCTGCCTTCACCTCCACCTATAGTGCATTATTCAGAGCATGAAAGTGCAACATTGTCAGAAAAATTTAGAGGTAATTTAAAGTTTGCATCCTAAGTATTTGGTTTAAACCTCTGACACCATGATTTTATTGGTACTTCCAAAATGGGTATCCTGCACAATTTTTAATGCATGAAAACACATTCACATGCTGGAACTTGTGTCAGTTTTATTTGTTTCGTCAGGAGAACAAGAGTCTTAAAGTTGTGCATGTGAGAATTGGTCATTCTGATCTTTGTATATCCAAACAAGGATTAAAAGTCATGGGTGAAGCCTTGCCTTGGCTCTGCACTTTCCTCCCAGGATAGTGGTTTCCAGTGGAAATGATCATTTAAGCAACTGGAGAATGCTTGGATCAAATTTCTCTTTGAAATCTTTGATAATTGAAATGAGATTGGGTGTTAGAGTTGGGCATTTTAGGCAGAGATGTTGATAGTTGGGCCTTCCACAAAATATCCCAGTTACCATGGAGGAAAGAAAAAAAATCACAAGAATTGAAGGAAAATAAAAAAACTATGACTGTAAACTTTAATGCCAAACTCCAAGACTGCAAGTAGGTCCGTGCTCTTTTAGTAACACTGGCACAAGCCTTGGATCCTAACGTGGCCACTGTTATGGGCTGCACTGCTCGCGTACCATGTATAACGGTGGAAAATTAAATTTGTGAGATGAGTTGTAGTTGATACAGATGGGTGATAATCAAATATGCCCAGTGACCTTCATGTCCACGCACATCATACATTCAGGTTCATAATTGAAAGTTGACGCAACTGCTGTGGGTGCACAGAGGGCCAAATAGTATTTGGTCATTTGAATTTAAATAAAGTTCAGACAACATGTGAAAGTGATGCACGGTGGAAAAGAATTTCTGGTGCATCACTTTTTCTTACATCCACCTTTTGATCATGTAAAATTTATACTGAACAAATATTTATCCCACTTTACCTTTCACCCATTTCAGCCAATAAAAATAAATGACAACAAAACTCCTTCAGGAAAACCATTTTAAGAAATGTATGGCATTTATCATTCTGCCAGATTTGCTTCTTCTGATAACCTGGTCTTCACAGCTGTGACCCAAGGATCTTTAAGTAGCAGCTAGTCTACAAAATTCTCAGTTAATGAATTTTCCATATGAATTTTCCAATTTTACCCATTTCTCCTTTGGGAAATTGAAAAACATTAAAGCCAGTTTATAGTCAGCTGAACAGTAACTAATTCCTTGCAACAATGATCTCAAGCAAAGCAAACCCAGCACTGAAATATCTGACAATTTCAGGACCAGAAAAAGTAATAAATAGGATCTGAATCACAAAATTACCAGTAATATCTTTTTAAACGGGGAAATAGTAATTTTGAGTTAGCCCTTAATTATAATTGAAGCGTGAACAAATTCAAGTTGACCACTGAAAGTACCAGAGGCTGAAATATATCAGAATAAACAATTTCCACTTTTTTGTAGAATAGGAAGTGAAATTCCTGTGAAAAAAAATAATTTGACCTTGATAATTAAATTTGAGTCCAGAAACCTCTGAATAACCTCTGGATATTGAAAGCTATTGTGGCAAGATAGACCATCTGTTTTTCTCCAAGTCACTGTGAAAGTATATCTTTTGGGACTGTATTGGCAAAGGGTTATCCTAATGTAATGGTCATCCCACGAGGGTTAATGAGTGATTAAGATAGTCACAGTCTATCTGGGAGGTTATTTCCCAATGGAAAAAAAGTCAAAACGGGCACATCCCCAAATAAATCAAATTTCTTTTGGACTGGCAGCCACCAAAATCTCACCATGGTCAATTGAGACATTGAACTCAAAACAAAACAAAATTCCATTCCAATAAAACAAATAATTTACAATTCCAGCTGTTCATTGTAAAAATAAATAAATAAATAAATAGAATGATTCAGTGATTGGGTCATTGTCAAGTAAAAGGTTGATGGGCACATCCTGTTTCTCAGTAACACTGATAATTCAGGAAAACCAAGAGATTCCATTGGCACTTTTATCAAAGAATTGCAGTTGCAACCTTGCCAGACTTCCTGACACATTTAAATGAAATAGTTGAATAATTCATTTATAATATTCCTACACCAAATCAAATAGTGGCACAATAGACATGCAAAAATTCTGTTAAAATAAGTTTTTTTTTTAAATCATTCAATCTGTTGTTTTCCTTCCTGACATATTTGAATATATCGATGATTTTATTGCAGATGATTCAAAGTTCTCTGAAGCTGTTCAGACACTTTATACCTGGTTGGAGCGAGGTGAAGTGAACCGTCGATCAGCAAATGTCTTTTATTCCATGATCCAGTCGGCTAACAGCCATATTCGAAGGCTGATGACTGAAAAAGTTCAACATGAGAAAGAAATGGAGGAAGCCAAAGAGAAATTTAAGAATTCTCTCTCAGGCATTCTAGTTCAGCGTGAGTCTTTCTTCACTAATTGAAAATGACCTTTATTATTCAGCATGAATATTTCCCATCTTCTATCACTTAAATATTTTTAACTCCATTTAATTAAATATTCACTTGTATTTTGACAAAGCAAATGTAAAATATGACAAAAACATTACAAAACAGGATTAACAATACATTAGCACAGTAAAAGCAACATAAGAAATTAGATGTCCAGTCTACAGTTCCTAACTCTAGACATCCTTTAGGTCCTTTTATTGATCTACCATAATGCTGAATCCAGACATATTATTTGGTGTATCCTTTTAAACCTGCTTGGGAGTCATTTGGAAATATGAAGCAAGCAAGTAATCATCCTTTATAGTTTACCCTCCCCTACTGTTCAGCAAGGCATATTGCAGGGCAACAATACATATCATTGTTTATAATGCTGTAAATATCAAATATTCCAGAAATGGTAACTGGAATATGTCCAAAATGTCAATTGCAATCTGTTCATGACCCTCGTAATAATGTTCTTCCTTTTCCATACAGCTTCCATACAATAGGCTGGTTTAATAAGAAAGTTAACCTATGCTTTATCAGAGATTTGTAGACATTAAAAAAAGTATTAGCATATGACTTTTTCAAATTCAGTAAGTTTGTAAAATTAGTTCTGGAAATATATCTTGTGATTTTCACACATGTAAATTTTCACCCATGTTTTATGATAGAAAATATGTTCATTCTGTCTAATTTTTCATCTTGCAGCTTGCTTTGCACTCTTTGTTCTCTGTTGGTGTGCTTCACCGCAGATATGTAACAGTAGTAGGAACAAAGTTAAGATGATTAAGATAGCATCTGTAATTCTTTCCTTTATTGCTGAAGGCGTAGAATTTGAGGGGGAGGATCATGATAGAAATGTATAAAGCACATTTGGTGTATAGTTCCAGGCACATATTTCCTGATCTCATACTTCCATGGACAAAGATTAAAATATAAAAGCATAAAAATAGAGGCATTACTTGGCAATCAGCAACTTAATTGTGATCTGCAATTCAACATCATAGCCAATGTGGGCCTTCCAATTGGATCCCTCAGTGTGGATTCCTTTCATGTCCGTCTATTCATCTCAATCTTGAACCTTTGGAAGGGTGATCATCCAAAACCCTCTGAGATAGAAAAGTCAAAATATTTATGGCCATCCTTAAAAAATTGCTTCTCACAACAGTCCTAAACATCTTGACTTCTTACATGGTGAAGTTTGGATCATTTCAGGCAAAGGAAAGTTTTTCATCTTTGACAGAATTTTATGTGACGATGAGATTATCTCTCATTCTTCTAAATCCTAGCAAATGCATTCTGCTCTATACCAGGAATCAGTCCAGTAAATCTAGATTACACTGCCTAAAATGCAAGTAACTTGGGTCATGGAGACCAAAGATGCAAATGGTACTCCTTCACAACAGCCCTGTACAAGATTTTCTTGGACTTGTACTCCAATCCCTATGCATTGAAGGCTCACATACGATTTGTTGTAATAATTGTATGTTGTACCCCCATATTAATTTTGTATGTATCCTGAATCTACAGATTTATTACTTGGTACTCCAATGTGCTCTAGTAGAGCTGCCTCCAGTGGCCCTGATTCAATAGTGTCCTCCATTGCCGTCAGTTTGGAGGTTGCATGCTCTCCTTATGAGCACATTGGTTTCCCTTAAGTGCTCTGGCTTCCTCCCACATGGAAAAAATTGGTGGTTGGTGAATTGTAGAAGAATTGGGATGTAGCTGATTAGCATGTGAGAAAGAGTAAGATGTGGATAAATAAATGAGGGAATTGGATTGCCTGAATTGTTTTGAGACTCAGCATGGACTCAGTAGATGAATTGTAAGGAAAAACTGGGAACATTATATTATTTCTAAAATGTACCCTTTACATACCCTACCAAATGCATATTCTCAGTTATTTTTACAACTAATACTCTACCTGGCACCTTTTTGTCCACTGAGTCAATTCTCACTATTTTTTGGAGATCTTGCTTTCTCTTTGCATCTCCAGGGATGGAGAATTTTAGTTCTGAGGAAAGAGTAGCTGGGTTCTTGTTGTTTCCTCTTGATCTTTAATCGAGGTTTCAAAATTGAGGACGAGAGAGGGCAGTAAACTCGGACCTCTTCTTTAGCGGAAAAGGCAATATCTTGTTACATTCATTTAAGTAGTGGATTGGAATAGAGAGGTGTTAATAACTATTCTTTCCATCCAGCACTTTGTAGATATCTGGAGTTCACTACTTGAAAAAACTAAGGAAACAGAAATCCATACATTTTTTAAATAATCTGAATGCACTTGTGATGTCCTACCTCCCAAATCTTCAAGCCTGGAGTAGGGTTGTGAAATGAATCTTTATATTTCTGGATGCATGAATGGGTGGAATGACTAAATTGTGTATTTTTTTGTGTGTAGGGTTTAGCACAAATTTAATTTCTTGTGCCTTTTTTTTAAAAAAAACCTTTTGCTATATTTTCCATTCCATGCCATTATTTTGGGTTTTGTTTGTGCCAATTTGAGCATCTTTATCTTTCTTTGATAATGATGTCTCGACAAATCTTTGTACATTGCTGTGTTCTCCTGTGAGTTATTGATGTTCACAGAGTAGGTTAACTTTTCCGACCAGCAATATATATTTAGCTATCCAAAATTTCAATGCTGAGCTGAAATAATCTAAAATCAGCGCTCCAAGCTTCCTCAAGGCTGATTTGGTCCTTCCGTTTAGAATTGACACATCTTCCATAGCCATACTTGACTGGTCTGGAGGACCAATCTCATTGGCCACATCCAGTATGTTCAACTTTGATTGCTGGTAAAACCCTGCCCACCTTTACCAAATGGGAAAGTTATTATTTTCAATACATTTTAAATGTCTCTGACTGAAGCAAAGTAACTTTAGAAAAGTAAATCTTCTTTCCCTTTGCGTCCAATTCCAAGAGCCTTAATCCAATTAAAATTAGTGGGACCTCAGACATTCTGCCTGATCTAACCTGGGACAGGATCTGAGAGGTGATTTTTCCAGAAAAATAATAAAGGCCATAATACTGGCCTTAAAATCCAACAGGAGAATAAACTAACACCCAAAGTCTGACAGAAAATTATGGATTTTTGCTCTGGATGTTCTCAACATGGAAAAAAAAATCACATCATGAATCATTAGAGAATTAGTTAACTTGTTCAACAAAAGTCTCTTCTCCACATCATCCAATGTTTTAGACAGATTGCTCAGTACAGATCACCTCTATGGCATTTATAAAATGCCACAAACTTAAATGTCACACTAATGTTTTTTTAAATAGTGAAAAATGTACTTTTTTTAATGAGGATTATTAGTTTCAAATAATCTATTATTAAACAGTGCTGGGTAAATTACTCATCTCAAAAGGTTGTTTAAAGTTGTGGTGAGGTTATGTTTTAATTTTGTTAAATTTGCAGTATTTAGGATCCAGACCTAGGCAAAAAAAAAAGTACAACATGTAGATGATACCGATTGCATCTGCAGTTTCCGATGGTAGACAGAAAGAATGTTTAAGGTTATGGATGGGGGTATCAGTCAGAGTATTTTTGTAACAGCACTCATCTAGCCAAGTGGAGAGTATTCCATCACAGCAGCTATTTGCTATTAAGTAATTCACCTACAGTTTGCTCGTTCACTCAATATGGTGAAGGCGGGAATTGGCATTCTGGCATGGTACAGGTACATGATCCTCTAAAATCCAGAAAGCTCCAAAATCCGGCAAGTGGGAACCGGCGGTCGGGGGAGGCGGCCGAGGGACCGGCGGTCGGGGGAGGCGGCCGAAGGACCGGTGGTCGGGGGAGGCAGCCGAGGGACTGGAAGGGCGTGGGGGTGGATACGGCAGCGCAATTCGGGTGGGCTTTCCAAAATTTGGAACACACTGTCCCCCATGGGTTCCGGATAAAGGATCGTGTACCTGTAGTTTATTTGAATGTCAAAAGAATATGGATTGTCATTACACAAAACTTGAATAGTAAGAATAATATTTATCAGCCCAACTCTGTTTAATTCCAGCAGCTGCTCCTGGACAAAATCAATATACAATCATCAATAAAGATCCCCACTTCTTTTGATAGAGCAATTCAGTTGCTCTTTCTGAAATTATATATTTTTCAATCACAATCAATTTCCTGAAATATTAATCCAATACTTCCTCGGTGTGTTTTTTTTTCCATCTCAGCCTCCACATTCTTCCTCTGATATACCTTGTCTTTGTGTCTTTTGAAGTTTAAGTTTTGCTTCCAAATAATAAACTTTATTGGAATTCCAATCTATTATTGGGTTCAATTTGTATATTATATTTTGGGATATTGACTTAACTTCTCCTATATTTTGAAGTTAGCAACAAAAGATGACTGAAACACCATTATTTGGTTACCCATTCCAAAAATGTCTCCTTCATAGAGCTTAGTATGGTGATCAGAATTGTACACAATATTGCCCTTTAATGGGTTGTACAAGTACTCCCCAACTTATGACCTATGCGACTTATGACCATGTGCACATACGACCGAACAAAAATAAGTATATATATATATATATATATATATATATTTATATATATATTTTATATATATATATATACATTTTTTTTTATATATATATTTTATATATATATTTTATATATTTATATATATATTTTATATATATAAAATGAAATTTACACGGTTTATGTTGTATTTCACAAACTATAACAGAGGTACAAG
Source organism: Narcine bancroftii (assembly GCF_036971445.1). Taxonomy (NCBI): domain Eukaryota; kingdom Metazoa; phylum Chordata; class Chondrichthyes; order Torpediniformes; family Narcinidae; genus Narcine; species Narcine bancroftii. The sequence goes on from NC_091476.1 coordinate 26,124,862, forward strand.
GCATGTAAGAGCCAAAATTGCGTAGCTACCTTGTTAGTCGCATTCTGGGGCTATGCGTGGCCATCTTGATTCCTGTGTGAATGCACGAGTCTTCGGTAGGCACATGCACGATGGGTTCACGTATTGGTGTTCGATTGGCGCATACGCGAAAGTTAAGGACGCGAATTCAATATCATCAGTTTAGCACACTCACATTTGCGAATGGAACTCCAGTGGGCTCACGCATGGGCCAACTGAAGACTCGCGCATGCGCACAGGAGTCAAGATGCAGCCCCGAGACCCACCCTGGAACGCTGACTAACCAGGTAAACTAGAATGTGGAAAGATTCACCAAGGTTGATTGACAAATTCAGGAAAATTTAAGTTGTTATTGTCAAATGTATGATGAAAAGAGATTTAATTTAAAAGTTTGCTTTAAGCCTTCAGTACTCCATGCGTGCGGGCACAATTCTGACTAAAGCCCATTCTGAGATACGACCAATTCTTTGGTCCCCATTACAGTTGTAAGTCAGGCGCTACCTGTACTCTTTCTGTTTGCTTTGATCCCAATGTTAATTAAAGTGCCTCTTCTCATGCCAGCTTCTTCTATCCAGATCATTCATCAGTTTGTTTTGCCCATTTCCCCCATTTGCAATGATCTCAAAATTTCTCTCTATGGAATCACTTCCTTTTTTATAGGAATAGGAATGATCATGCAGTCAAAATGTATGTGACAATAATTTTTCAGTAAATTACCACAATTGGGCTTTAATTTACAAAACTTTACTGTTCAAATCTCACTGGAATATCCGTGCAAGGAAACACTGATTTTTGATACGATAGAGATATTTGATCTCTGTCACCTTGGCTATTCAATGCCTTCTTGGAAACATTTAACATAAGTATTGATACCAGTAGTTTCAAGCAATTTTTCTTCCTAACTTTTCTTTATTTAGCTCCTTATGTTTGCTCTGCTTAACGTGAGGATGTAAAAGGAATGGGAATTATAAAATCTGCAGGTTAATATAACTTAATTTCAAACAAAATATACTGATAAAGACAAATGTTTTCATGTGGATTCTAATATTTGATTACAGATTCTTCATGTTCTCAGACAAAACTACTGATGTTGCTTCAGTTTTCTACTGTCTTTCACTCCAGTACTTAAGTTTTGCCCTCTTCTTCATTCTATTTTTGGTTCATGAGAGTTTAGCAATTTTGAGCCTTCTCATAGAACTCTCCATTAAATCTCTTAACTATTACTTCTCTCCCACTTTCAAATGTCATTTTTGTTTACTTACCCCTGTGCATGGATATTTGATTTCTACTTTCCACAATAGATGCTCAATTTTCTTATTTTCTCTGCCTTATGATTTCTGCAACAAATGTCATTCAATATGTTATTGGATGAGCAAGTTTTTTCACTGAATAAGTAGTAAATTATCATCTAAAAGTTGTCCAACTGCTTTTGTTTAACTGAAGGTACAACTTTGTTGTGATAATCCACAATATAGTGTTGAGAAATTGTTCCAACTGGTGTCATTTTATTTTAAATAGATATTTTCTTCTGTCACACTTTTAAAATGTATTTGAATTAGCAGATACATATTTTATTTCCTGCGAATTAATACAAACACCTCTAGAAATGGGACTCTAGAAAATGGAAAAATTTAGGTTTGATTCTTTCTAATGTATAGGGATAGCAAATAAAATATATAACTTTTAAAACTCTGGGCATTGAACCTGAGGAAGTTACGTACTCACCTACAAATCCTGCAAAGTAAGTACAAGTTGGTTTCACTTAACACTGATCACAGAACTGCACTGATCACGGTCACCTGCTTGCCTGCTGACTCCCTTCCTCTTTTACTTCTCTACTCCTCACTTAATGCCTGGTGGGACCATAAACTGGGTTGTTTGACTCCCTTGTTCACCAAAGTTGAGCAGATTGTCTCCGTTTTCCATTCTGCCTCCAAGCAAAAGGCGTGGGACCATTTCTCAAAAGCTCAACGCAAGAATCTGCATATGTGGCAAAAACAAGCAGAGGTTAGTAATTTTCAAATTCTATCATTCTTTAGTGTGCATTTACAATTTAAGGAGAAATGTCAATTAAAATTCTTGCAAGTAGTTAAGAAGTCTGGTATTTTTGTGGGTGCGATGGACCAATTGGTAAAAGTATATTTTATCGATGTTTGGAGAATCAGTACTGAGGAATGGAACACCTTTAGAACTTGTGTTACCCTGTAGTAACATCAAGTCCTCCAAAGTCAATTATTAGCAAAGTTGATGTAGATACCCTCATTCCAACAACTTCACCTTTTTGGGAACATTACTGTCCACTGTGAACTTGATTTTTTTTCTCGCGTCCCCATGAATTTCTGACCTTTAGAAATGAGCTTGCTCATTTACATATCTGGGTTAGGATGTCCACAAATTACATTAAATCTATCAAAACCTGTACATGAAAAAAAAATTAAGTTATTGTTAGTAGTAGAATATATTTGAATCAAATCCGTTTTTCCAAATGTGAAAGACAGTCTGGTAACTCACTTTTTTCTGACATTAGTAATTTGGAACAGCATAAAAATTGTTCTTTTTTTTTTTGGAAATTTCTCCCTTGGTGCTTGTGCTAAAATGCATTAACTTCATAATATGTACAATGCAGCATGCAGATACTATTATGCATTTATTGCAAGCAGCAAGAGTAAATTTCTACCCCCCTATTCAGAGGGATTGTAACTAAGGTAAGTTATTACTTTCAATTTCACAGTAGTAATAATTATGGGGTAGGATTTCACACACACACACACATTCTTTGTCATAATTTCCATTAAACAATAGCTGCCTCTTATTTGTCAGTTATCACCCAAAACTCTAAATGTAGAGGTACCATCTGTAGGAATATTTAATTCTCGCATAACTGCTGCGGTCATCCTTCCTACCTCTACGGAAAATTGGTGAGTACAAATTGAACAAATTTCTTGAAGAGTTCAAGGGCAGAATTTATGGTGGATATATTGACCATATTGCTTTAAAGTAAGGTGTGTGTCATTCCATTTAATTCTGGGGCTTTCACCTGTGTTCCTCTATAATGACCTGTGCTCCAAAGGTAAGCAGATTTTCAATAACATTTGCATCCACAATGTTTGAAATGTCTCTTTTGGAAAATGTAGGATGAACTGAATTTGTAGGCCAAAGGAATGTGCGGTAAGCAGATTATCACAATGTCGGTCTGGAGTCGAGGACAAATGCTGAAGGACTGCAGACCTATCACAATTTAAGTTAAAACTAGAATAATCAAAAGAAGATGCGGCAAACATGATATTAGTATTCAGGAGAAACAAAGAGGAGCATGTCTCAAAAGTAGGCAAAGGGATTGATTTCTTAATGGTTTGTTCATCTTTTCTTTAAAAAAAACAATTCATTGTGTAATAATTTGTAAGAATTAAATATATTAGTTGTTTTTCTGGGAGATTGAAGTTTATCAATTTTGTCTTGACTACATACATCATTGGAATCACTGTTCCATTCAACCCATTGATATTTGAATTACCTAAATCATTTTGCTTCCTCATTTCACCTTTAAGCTCACAAAACACTTGTACAAATTTTGTCTTTAAAATTAACTTTTAACACATTAGGATCATATGGACATTTGTTGTCCATGTCACATCTGTTGCCTTAAATCTTTTAATTATTTTGCTTATGTATTCACAAATTGTACTGTAAAGTTTTCAGTGTACCAAAACAATTTGCATTTATTTTTCTGAAGTAGCAAATGTTAAATTTGATCCTTAAATGGAAATCACCGAAATTTACAGCAAGTTTGTGAAATGTGGATGGCAAATAGATGGCACTGTTGTTTCTTAAAGGTTCCTTGTGAAATCAATTAATTTTTTTACCAATCCTCAGGAAATTCGTAGCATTCATAATGATGAGCTTATGAGTATTCGCCGTGAAGAAGAAATGGAAATGTCTGATGATGATGTAGAAGAAATGCCAGCAAACAACATGACCGATGAATCAAGTATGATATCTTGTGATAACCAAAAATTCTATTTTTTTTTCAATTACTTTTAGAATTGATAGTTACCCCCCTAATGGTTAAGATCCTGAAGATAACATTGTGTAGTAGCAATAAATTGCATTGATCTTGTAGTTATATATGCCAGAGCATTTCACAGGAGTGTAACCAGTTAAAATTAGTATCTGGAAAATGTCGGCAATATTGGGCTTAACTTTTTGTTGTAAAGTAATTGTGAAGTTGTCAGTACTTACTGTTCTCAAATGTACTGTTCTACAAATGTAGCACATCTGAGAAACAGACATGCATAGTCAAGTGCAGAAACATTGAAGTTATTGTCATTGATTCTTTCAAAGTAAATTATATTCCCATCTGTCTCAATATTCAGTGAAATTATGAGAATATTTATGATTGAAATTATAAAAAAAACAAACTGTTGCACAGTTCCTGATATGAATGAGTCATATTAGAGTTTAATAACCTGATAACCCTCCACCCCTACCCCCAAAAAAACTGTTAAGAATTTTAGAATAATTTTATTTATACAGCTGATGATAGTTCACTATTTACCTTATTTTCATTTAAATCTTTATTTTGTGGTCTGCAAGATGATGAGTTCATTAAGTTATTCCATTTAATTTCTGGTTTTAATTCCGAGTATTTCTTCAGCGTGATCGGCTACCTAGCTTTGTGGTGTCATTGAGCGGTGTACCAGAGATATTCTCAAACTGATTTCTGATAGCAACCAATGTTTATAATAATGGAACTTGCCCTCAAGATCCACAGATGTTTGTTTCAAAAAACAAGTTGGAAGTCAGTGGTTCAGACAGCATCGATGGAGACAGACAGATGGTTGACATTTCAGATTAAAATCCTGAAACGTCAACTATCAGGATATTGAGTCTCTCTGTTACACCTCACCAGGAGTAATTGAGAGACGCATAAACAAATGTGTTAAGTTTAACACAAAATTTATTAACAAATTAACAATAATAAAATTACCTCAATAAACTTAACACCCAAATGTAAGCCTTTATGGCAACTCTACAGTAAAACGGATATACACATAAGGTGTATGTGGGGGAAAAACCCAGACCATTACAGTCCAAGCTCAAACTGCACCAAAAGAAAGCTCCCAAAACTTTACCTCAAGTCAGTCATGTCAAGTCCATCAGTCAAAAGGAACAACTCGCAGAGTCTGGTCTCCAGGGTTGGAATTCTATGTTTGGTTGCATGCCGGTCTTTTAGTTGGTTGTGGAGACAAATGGCCGTGATCACTGTAGACTTACGACTTTCTTGAATTTGGAATGTGGCAACAACCACATTTGATTTCTTCACATGGGAATTTTCATCCACTGATTTCCTAGTCACTACATGGAAGCCTCCAAAGCCCACTTTAGGAGTAACAAGTACCTTCTGTCACACAAGTCTTCCCCTCTGAACACCCTGTCTTTGGTCGTCAAGTGACTCCTGATACACAAAGTCCTCCTCTTAGAAGGGACTGGGGACTTTTTGACCTTAGTACAACTCACTGCTACCTTTGGGTAAGGTTAAAGAAGTCTGAAGACCAGCACCTCTAGGTTTCCTTCCACTGGCTTTTAAACTCCCCTTGATACTCTAATCATGGACTCTAACAACACCTTAAAAAAGGATGATCGTCACTTTTGTAATATCCCTTTCTTCTCTTGCACTCTGGTTATATTTCTGTCTATCTTTTGTACTTGTTTCACATTTAATTTCATGTATACCATTGCAGTTTACTTTTCCTCATTGAAGTACCTGTTTGGCTGCAGAAAGTAAGAATTAATGAACTTATTATCTTTGTTACATTTTTTGCCTTAATGAAAGACTACGCTTCACAGCATTTTTTTTAAAGAGAAGCAACTGTGTAGAAATTTGCAGAAATCTGAAGAAAATAAAATTCCTTGAATACTTTTAGTAAAACATTCCAGTGGATTAAGAAGGCAGCTACACTAAGAAATCAAATACCATTAAGAAATTGAAACCCCAGTGACTGCAACAATGTGCTCAATATTGATAGCCTTTTTTTAGGCACTAAATTAATCATGTTCCAAAAATTTTGTCTTGTCCACTTCTCTTTGTCAATTTACTCCCATTCCTTATTTCCTACATTGAATTCTACTACAATTTTTGTAGAATATGTACTATCCAGCCCCAGAATTAGTCACTAAATATGAGAGGAGCTGAACCAGTTTAACATAACAAATGCTGCAAAGTAACTTTAAATTAAGTAAATAATGTTTGATTGAGGACATCTGAAATGTGCGTAGATTGCATCAACTATATATCAAAATTAGATGTTTTCAGGCAAACTTCAAGAATAGGATAAGATTCCAAAATATATTATCGATCAACACTTGTGCTAATATTGCAGTGTCGTTACTAGTTTAAAATATGTGGTCTATTACAAATATGGACATAGAAATTAATAATGGAAAATATTTGCATGTGAGTACATTTCCATCATTTTTGAACTTTAACAAAATCAAGACCAAGTGGATTTCCCTTGATAATATATCCATTTTTATATAAATACTAGCAGGATACCCAGCATTGCCCAGAATCAAAACTCACTTGTTGTTGGCTCCAAAAGATATCATCTGAAATGCTGAGTTGTAGGCTCTGATCTTCTTTAGGACATGTTGGACTCTGCTGTGGTGACGTGCAGCAGCATTTTCAATGGCTGTGGAGGCTCGGCCAATAGAGGTATGCTAAGTTTTCCGTTGGAACAACGTATCGATGGTGTTTCACCTTTCCACTTATTTGCTTCTCAACGTTGGCATACCTTTGACATTGAGCCAATTACAACTGCAGTAATGGAAGAAAACTCAATGCCAACTGAGTAATTGAATGCAGCATTTAGCAGGTTGCCTGTAGTAAATGGTGCTGCCCTTTGGCTGGTGCCTTTTGTTCACATTGCTTGGAGTCTTGCTTGTTCTTCCTCAGAAGACTTGTTGGCTACCCATGGAATGCCTGGCAGCTTCAGCACTGAGGCAGGTTTGGTATTGTTCCTCAGTTTCCTACTTCCTGCTCCTTGTTTGTCTAGAGGCCTGAGCACGAAAGTGGACCTGGTGTTGCTTTGGCCACTTGTTTTTATTCTGAATGTACATTGATAGCATTGTATCTAATTGAGGTGCAAGTTCAATTTTTTTAAAACTCCATAGTTAGTCATGACATTCAGCATCAAATGTTTTCACATTTATAGTAAACAGTAATACAAGTCAGTGCTAGTAAATACTTGTCTAATAAACAGTAATGCAAGTTAATGGTCAAAAAACACTTTTGAACTTTATATGACCTTTAAGGTTAAATTCAACGTGTTCATGACATTCAGCATCAAATGTTACCCCAACTGAACTTCCTTGGACGTTTCCAAAGTGCTCCATATTGATTTGCATGGAGAACAGACAAAGACAAACATGCACAAATATATATTGGATTTCTGTCTAGCTTAAAATACTGAATATTGACCTGAGGCATTTATAATTGTGATTTCATTTTTACCTTATAGAGTTACAATCGATATCAATGATGGTATATTCTAGTTTTCTAAATTAAATATAGAAAGTAACTAACACAAAGAGCAGTGAATAGTGGATAGTGTCCTCCATGACGTTTGAGACAAATATTCTTTTTTCCCCTTTATTTGCCTGTGTGCTCAACAGTTTTAAATTTGTAATCAAACAATTCACAAGTGATTAAAGTGCACATTCCAGATATTATTCAAGGTTATTTGCATACTTTTTTGTTTGATCATGTAGAAATTACAGCACTTTTTATACATGGTCACCTCCTTTCAGGGCACCATAATATTTGGGACATAACAATGGTGTAGATATTAAAGTAGTCATGTTTAGTACTTTGTTGCATATCCCTTGCTTGCATTGACTGCTTGAAGGTTCTGGGTTTCTTCTCTGATGATGCTCTACCAGGCCTCTACTGCAGCCATTTTCAGCTCCTGCTTGTTACAGGGGCTTGTCCCCTTAAGTTTTCTCTTCAGCGTATGGAAGGCAAATTCATGATTTAGACTGGATTATTGACTTGGTCATTCAAGAATTGTCCAGTTTCCTTTCTTTTCCAATCTGTTTATTGAGTTATATCGAACACATATATATGAGGAGAGTTACATTACATTCATGTATTTTCAATTGTATAAGAAATAAAACATATTAGTATTGAACAAATATATATTACCATAAATTTCTTCTCCTCTTGTAAAACGAAAAGAGAGAAAAAAATTAATTTTTATTACAAAATCCCTTCTAACTAATCTTTAAAAAAAAGAAAAAGGGACTGGGCATTCCATTCTAAGAATAAAGTAGGAAAACAAAGGATTTCCTCATTTACAAACAAATTTACCATAAGGAACAGGGAGAGAATCCAGTATAAAATTATGATTCTTAAAAGGTGTATCAAATGTTTGACTTCCAATTTTCTCCAAACTTAAACATGACATGATAGCATAGAGCCATTGAAGTAAAGTAGATGGGTTAGGATCCTTCCGTCTTCCAAAGCTTGCCAACTTGTCCCTCTGGAACCGATGTCGGTCTCTTTCTCTCTCTCTCTCTCCCTCCAACTCTGAGAGCAAAGCCTCTTTTTTTCTGCTCTCTGCCTGCAAAGATCACATGACCTTCCAGATAGTAAGTTGTTTTCCAGACAAAGCTGCCACTGCATGTTGTTACATTTGTTTGCCTTTTGGAAACAACACTCAATTATTGAAGACTCTGAAAACTCTTGCAAAAGCTCCTGCAAAAATTCTGTTTTAAAGTGTTTGTGGGTGACCTGCTCTAACAAACCTTTCCCAATTTATCTCCCAAACACCTCTATATACTCTGTTACACTATAAAAAATTAAATTGGTTCTTTGGCTGTAAAAACACTAATAGAAATATTTTAATAACTTCATCGATATATTTACTGGAAATTGAACTAGCCTATCTCAGTGTTAATATTCATTTTTATTATTTTTAGTCATTAGAATCTAGTTATCCACTAATAATAATTAACACAGTAAAGATCTTTCCATTTCAGTTGCAAATCTGTTTTCAGTTGAGTCAAACTGCATTTATTTGCAATTTTAAAATGTTTAACCTGCTTTTAATAGAATGAAAATTAAAAATGCCACCTTATTGGGCTGACTGACATTTTAGATAGCTCCGAACTTGCACAGGAGTTTGAGTAAAGGTTCAAGGAAATAACCAAACAGAAAATTAGCTGATCAGACAGCTTCTGTGCAAAGAGAAACCATGTGAACCTTTTAGGTGAAAGATACTTCATGAAAACTGTGAAGTGTTAAAATTTAATTTAAGATGGATAAGAAGGTGAGGAGAGCAGGCAACATCAGAAGAGCAATTATGAGTTTATTGTCGAGTACAATATACAGATGAGCTGGAATTCTTGCTTAAAGCAGCCAGACAAATATGCAAGATATACACCTACAATAACGTGAATTAAGTTACCACAATACGCCATAAAATGGGTGAGAGGGAAATGAAGCATTAAAGAATAATAAACGGCAAGTTTAGAAGAAATGTGAAAAGCAGGAGTGAAACAATGATCTGAAATTGACTGAAGAATCGAGTATGCTGGATGTTTAAAATGTAAAAGCTGCAATTGCTGAATATTTGAAAGTGTTGTACTTGGTATTGGGTATAAAACATAGTAAAGTATTTTATCCAAAGGCAGGAGGTGTTCCTCAGGTCTATGGTGAGGTTTGTGGAAAAGAGACAAGCAATTGGATTATGGTGGTGCCCAGTGGTGGGGAGGTATTGGGGAATGGTGATGCCGGGGGTGGGGAGGTGCTTCCAGGGCCGACCAATATGCCAATTTGGCAATTCCAGGATCGACTTGTAGGACAAACTGTTTTTGATCTGAATTAAGGTCTTAAAAGTATACTTGACATATAAGGCAATCCTTTTTTTTTGAGTAATTTTTAAGGGCTTGATGACTCAACTTGTACTTGTGGTAATTTAATGGATATTATAGTACATTTTTGGCTGCTGCAAGTAAGACTTTCAGTGAGGACACATCTTTGGTTAATTGGTTTCACCTCTAGCATTGAACCTAAATGAAGTTAAGGCATTTTAAATTGTGCTTTTATTTCCTCAAATGATTTCATGTTGGTCACATATTTTTTAATGGAAACACATTGAAACTCCAGGCTATTTGATTTAAGAAATTATGTTTTTTTTTAAATCTGTCAGCCTCCAATTAAAATTCTTTACACTTATAGTTCTAGCATGCCAGACTGAGGCACTTAAAGAAGAAAATGACAGCTTGCGTTGCCAACTTGATGCCTACAGAAATGAGGTGGATTTACTAAAACTTGAGCAGGGTAAGCTCTATCACAGTGAAGAAGAGACAACAAAGGACCAACAATTAAAACTACTACAACAGACATTGCAAGGGGTGCAGCAGGTACTGAAAATTCTTTTACTTTTTTAAATATGCAAAGTAAGAAATTTAGTTTATAGTTCAGACATTCAAAGAGATTTTTAAAAAAAGACATACCAGCATTTCACTATCCCTCAGAGAACTAAGTAAATTTTCCAACAGAGATGGATGTATTTTGTAGCTGGCTTGATTTGTTGTATATTGGGTACTTTTTTCACAATAAAGTTCTATCCAGAATTTTATATATTTCAGTAAAATCTCACCATGAGAGCATGTGGCTGGGTAAAACCGATTTTGTGTTAGCATGTGTATGAGCAGTATTGAGAGTCATGATCAAGTATTTCAAAGATTGTTTTTAAGTGCCTCTCGATGCACATTTACAAGCAGCTACATTTTGAAGATATTATTAACTGTAGTAATTAATGCAAATTAAATCAGTAATTATTTTACTGCTGAGAAAAGTATAACTAAGATCTTGAGTATTGCCAGCATGAATAATTTGAGAATGTCATCAGTGATATTTTTGAGAATCTATCATGATTGGTGTAAATTAATTTGAAGAATTGCAATCATCTGTCCTTGCTGCACATTAGATGCAGGTGAAGGCAATTTAAAAGCCATCATCAAGATATTTGCAAAGAGATGGAATTTATTGCCATGGTTAACATACCACTTTCCAAAGATGTTCTTAGTTTTAAGTAGAATCGATCATGTCAAACATTGAGCTGCACTGGCCTTGCGCAAAGCCATGCAAATTGAACCTACCTTTATAAATAAAGCAGCTATTTCACAAAGCAGAGTGGACTACATTGACTGTATGTGCCAACAGTGGAAACTGAGGTCCAACCCGTTACTCCACTTTCTACTGTATTTTCTGGTTGCTTGAGACTTACTCTTACAATTCCAAACTAAAACTTATCTGTTCTCTCATAATGCACTGAATTCTGCTCACCGGGCAAGTCTAATATACGGATTTTTTTGCTGGTTGCTTAAATTCAGATACCATGGGTTTTACTGCAGTTAATACAACAAAATCACTGCTAATATAATACATTTAAGTTCATTAATTAATTACTGATGAAAATAAGTTTTAAAAATGACAAAACACATCTCTTCTAAATGAAGATAGCGAACCCTTTTAAATCAACAAACGCCTTACTTCTTAGTGAGATTATCAACTGCCCCTGGACTTAAGTGTTGAGCCAAGCATTAGCAAGAGATCAGATGCACTTATTACAATTATAGGTGATGGCTTGCATGGCCATCAATGGGCATGTCTTCACTAAATTGAAACTTAATGCTCACAAAGTTCTTCATTGGCATCTTCAAATATGTTTATTCTGAGAGTTGTTTTGCTTTCTTTTCCCAATATTGACAGCAACTTTTGAATTTACGAGAAGAATGTCAAAAGAAAGAAGCTGAATTCCAGAAGGCAAAGGAGGAGAAACAAAAAGCAGAAATGTTATTGGAGGCATTTAAAAGCAAGGTGGGAACTAGTGTTTTTTTTTCTGAACACATTTTATAAATGGGGGGGTGGTGAAACACGAAAGTCTGCGGATGCTGTGATTGTAGTGTGTATTCATTTTACACAGAATTCAACCTTTGGTTGATAATGTTTAGGTTATTTATCCCATTCTACTTTGGAAAGGTTTGCATATTCCACATTGGCCATTTTTGCCACTTAAACATATTTAAATGGCATATAAGATTATAAAGTGAAAGTATCAATTTCTGTTTTATGCTCTTTTTTTTCTCTAAGCCTCTTTTTAATTACTCTTTTGTACTAGAGGGTTGCCCATTTTCTTGTTATCTCTTTCCAGCTTCTAAATGCGCAACATTTCATTTCTATGAGAATTCTAGCTAAATTGAAGAATACTTTGAACAATTGTTTCATAATGTCTCAATCTGTACCCTTCCCCATCCCAAGAAAGAAATAATTCATTTATTTACATGATTTGTTCCGAGTTACATCTGTTGATTCAAGAAACAGGGAAACAAAGAGTGGGAAACTTGCCCTCTTGGTGTCTTGATAAAGATAAATTTCACCTGAACTTTGCCATTGCAGAAAAACTCACAATGAAAGAGATGTAAATTGTGGGTTTCATGTTTTCTTTCCCTCCAAAATTAATACTTTATGCTTATCTAGATTAAACTGCATTTCCTTTCTGCATCTCCTTTATGTCCCTCCATTATGGTAACATGCACTCCTTAAACATTCTGAAGTCTTTTTTGTTTTTGACCTACATCTATATTATTGGGAATTTTTGATGCTTGTTCAAAACAAAAGCCTGAATTATCTACAATGTATTTTTTTCTGTGTTTTTGACTTAAAATACTACTGCGGAGCTTGCCATGGACATCACTTCTATCATACAGCAATTCATTCTATTTCATTTTTTTTCCATTTTTGTTGTGACACATTAAATAAAGTTGTAGGAAAGCATGCTTTATTGGACTGGAAATTTCCTGTAGCCAATGGGTCAGCTTGAAAAATGTTTCTTTGTGGAAACTTTCTCAATGGAAACAAAATACAAGGAGTTAAAATATTTTGATATTCATTTGTTTGCAAAAAATTATTGAACTATGCATAAAAACCTAAGATACCAATTACCTATATAGAAAAAGCCAAAAATAACCTCAAAAGTATAAATATACAAGAAAACTTTGTGAAAAGTGAATATCTTCTGTTTTTCTTTCGATTAAAATTAAGCTGTGCAATTTTAATTTAGCAGGAGGGTGCAGGTGGAGATGATATGGATGAAAATGATAATGAAGGAAATGTGAGTGAATATTGTTTCAATTTAAAGCTGGGTTTTATCAAGTGTAAAGATTTACATTTATTTTGAAACATCTCCATGCTAATGTTCTGTAAGTACAACTTAATTTGCAAATGACAGTTTCAAATTCTGGTTTAATCCAATCTGAAGCTGATGCTTTCAGCTACTTTCACTCACAGTGTACACTGACTCGTTATAGTATGTCACCATTTTCATTGTGAGGTTTATTGTACTATTACATTCTTACTACTGGAATAAGTAATTCCTCAAAGATCGATCATCCTCATCCACTATTTGCACCCTAACCAACTAAAGTTAATAAATCCCTGTTTAAACAGATAACCAGAAACTTTAAAAAGTATTTGAAGTAATAAAAAAAGGAATTGCAAGGAGGGCTTGAATTCAAGAGTTTAAGTGGGTTGAAGAAAAAAAGACATTAACATTTATCTATTATCTTCCTGGAACTGAAAAATGAAAACTTCCTCAGTTTGTTGATACAATTTGATTTTCTTCCTTTTCCATTTTGAGTATGTCTTTTAATTATTCAAATATGCATGATTTTCAAAATATAACCCTTTTACTTTGTGCAATTCTTTACTACCTATATGTTCTGTGTATGATGACAGATTTCTGTCTATGTGCCCTTTCTGGATTTCCATGATCCCTTTATGAACTTCCAACACAATTTCAAAGAAAAAGATGACTCATCAGGGCTTTATAGATTGTAAAGGCACAGGATGTGGGATAAGGCGAGTGGTTTAGTGCCATTCTGATGAATTAGTGCTCCTGTGCATTACTACCCCAGCTCTGTCAGATTTTGGTGTTTGAAAAGTTAAACAGGTCTGTTTAGTATTACCAAGTTCAATGCTATTTTACTGAGTTTCCAGGAATCAACTGATATTTTCTGAGGGACTGTAAATTTTTCATTGCTGCTTATCAATATATTACTATATGCACACAGTGTGTTTTAAAAAATATATATTTTTATAAGATTTAAACAGTATTGCAAGAACAACAAATGCAAACACTGTATATATAAATAACTGTGTGTGTAATGTATATATATAGTCACCTATGACCATGTCTTCCTTTGGAATGACCAGCCTAAATAGAATACCTAAGAGGATTTTCTGTTTTCATAAATGTAGCACATTTTATTGTTAGCTGAGCAATTAAAAAAAAAAATCTGTGTTCACTCCACACAGAATAGTACAAGATGTATGACATTGAGCTCCAGTCAAGAGAAGGACGGTGAGTCGGATAGGGTCGTCAAAGGGCCTATTCGATCAGAGAGAGAAGCACTGCTTGTGGGTGAGAAACATTACAAATCCTATTGCAGAATGTATCTGATTTATAAATCCACTTGTGTTTATGAAATAGTACAGAGGATTAGAATAACATGATTTGAGGATCCACCAGATAACTATTTTATTGAGCAGAATGTTGCTCCCAAACAAAACAAAAAAATATTGCTGTCAATGTTGAAGAACTTACTGCAGATTAGTTTGGTTATATCTTGGTGCAGCAGAGGTGGTGCTGCCTTACTGTGGTTGTTTAAGGCCTTGGTGAGACTTCACCTTTAGTATTATGTGAAGTTTGGGCTACTTATCTGAGGAAAAATGTTCTTGCTATGGACAGGTTCAGTGAAGATCCACCAAACTAATTTCGGGAGGATAGACTGACATTTAAGGAGAAATTTCAGTTTTATTGTCAAGTGTATATACATGTCATCACATACAATCCTGAGATTTTTTTTCCTGCGGGTGAGGCAGAATTACCTCTTAAGAGATTAGGTAAATTAAATTTATATTCACTTTTTGTTGAAAGGGTATCTTGTAGAAACATACAAAATTCTTAACAGGACTGGATAGATTTGAAGCAGGAAAATGTTCCTGGTGGCAAGGATTCAGGACCAAGAGTCACAATTCAAGAATAAGAAGGGGAAAGCTATTTAAAACAGATGAGGATATCGGGAATTCTCTACCCAGAAAGCATTTTAGGCCAGATTGTAGTTGAATTTTCAATCCAGCCAAACATAAATATAACAAGCTTCTATCTCTATTACTGCCCCTCTCCCTATAAATTAACTAAAATGTGATTCTTGGTCCCCTCTTCCAAATATTTATGGTACACTATAAATTGTTACAGGTCTTACACTGTTCTTGGTGGCACTCACTTGCCACTGCCAACCAAAGAAACCTCATTTATCCCAACTCTGCCAGTCATATGTCTATGCTAATCTATTACCCTTCAACTCCATGCATCCATATCTCATGGACATCTTTTATGTGGCACCTTATTCAATGCCTTCTGGAAATCTACCTGCTACTCTCTATCCACTGTGCCTGTAATATCTTCAAAGACCTCCACTAAATTTGTCAAACACGACTTCCCCTTCCTGAGTTTATGTTATATCTGCTTGATCCAGATAGCTCGTTATTTCTTCCTGTATGATAGCTTTATTCATTTCAAGTTAATCCCAAGCACACTCACTGCCATGCCCCCAAAATTTTTTAATTTGAGGTATAGCACGGTAAGAAGCCCTTCTGGTCCCTAATCCCATACTCCCCAATTACACCCATGTGACCAAATAATCATCCAACTGGTACACCTTTAGAACGTGGGAGGAAGCCAGAGGAAACCCATGCAAACACAGGGAGAATGTACATACTCTTTATAGACAATGACAGATTTGAACTTGGGTCACTGGCGCTGTAAAAGCATTGTGATAACTGCTACGCTAACCATACCACCTAAATAGATTTATAGGTCCACTGAGTTTCCCCAGCAGAATGCTTTTTGCTCAGGACAATATGCATTTGTCTCAACGCTGACCACTTGTATCTCAAAGTCCTCTTTAAGCATCATCCATCAAGAGAATGAGAATTTCTGGAAGCAATGTACAAGAACATTGGCTTTGACGTTTTGAGAAAGTTTGGTTATTCAGTTAAACAAAGATATAGTGTAGTTTCATTTTTTTTTAAATCAGAAGAAATTAATTTTCAAAACAGGGCAATTATCAGTTTTCAGCAACAAAATTTGAAGTTATTGTTTTATGGAGGTCAAAGGTAACTTCAGCACAATGAGGGGAAAAATAAGTTTAAAAACTCCAGGAAAAATGGAGACTCTTTCTGAGGACTGGTTGACAGGGGTAGAATGAAAAGTGCACACTGTTCTGATTGTGTGACTCAGGAAGAAAGAGACCGGGCAAATAATTTAAGAATAAGAACTGAGATTTTTGTTTGGGCTATAGACAGAGAACTTAATTGAAGAGGAAGGACTAAGAAGTCCAGCTGAGAGCAGCAAAGTTTTCAGTGTTCTGGTCCTACATTTTTCCTTTAGCTCAAAAAGTAAAGAAAAGCAGACAATTATCTCTGTACTGTTTCTTATATTGTGCTGTGTATGAAACAACTGTTATTTCTACCTATCAGATATGATTTATTGTCATGTAATAAAACAGAAATGTAATATTACAAGAAATTGCCTTTCGTCTGCCATTAGATAAAGATTCGCCATTAGCATTAGTATTGCCTCGTGTCCCTTACAGTCAGAGAAAAAGAAATAAACAAGTCACCGAATGTTCGTGGATTCACATCTAGCCCTCCCGCAGTTTCTGCAGTCGCACAAGACTCCAGTTCAATTCACACCATCAATCCAAATCTCCAACACAATGAGGAAGCCTTTTGGAGCTCTCCCTGTCTTCAGCATCCTCTCAAATCCTGGTTCTGATATCTGCCAGTCTCCAGCAGCCTGGTGTGAGACCTTTGACCTTAAGTCACCTGCAGCCTGTCTGAGTTTCTCACTGGCAAGTCACCAACAGGTCACAGCCTGTGTGTGTCCTCCAGTCGTAGAACCCCTCACTGGTCTGCCACTGTGGTCACCATCCTTAGGGTCGTCACTTCTGCTTCTCCTTCTCAACAGCAGTGTGGAGTGTTCCCCTGCACCAGTCCACTGCTGCTCTGGAAACTGCAATCCATTAAACGAGTTTACCAAACTCAGGCATTGCAATCTTGGGCCCAGGCCTTGCCAGCACAGGATTTTAAATCACACACCATCGGCTCCTTTAACAGGCTGTTTGAAACCTGTATCAAGCTGTCAGCAGTAGGACTGGGCAGTAGTACCCCACAGGGGTGGGGAAAGAGAAAGTACTCTCTCTCCGCTCCCCACTCTTCCAAGTCTGCACCAGCAGCTCCCACTTAAAAAGACATATATTGAATTGCTACCTGTGGATTGGTTTCTTCTTTCTTTGCCTTGGCTTCGCGGACGAAGATTTATGGAGGGGGTAAAAGTCCACGTCAGCTGCAGGCTCGTTTGTGGCTGACAAGTCCGATGCGGGTCAGGCAGACACGGTTGCAGCGGTTGCAAGGGAAAATTGATTGGTTGGGGTTGGGTGTTGGGTTTTTCCTCCTTTGCCTTTTGTCAGTGAGATGGGCTCTGCGGTCTTCTTCAAAGGATTGGTATCCCTGTATCATAAAACAATATTTCCCACAACTCAGAGGGACTGGATTAGTTAAACATTTTCAAATAACCTGACGCCTTAGAGAAGATTCCATTATATTTTTAATGGTTATTTTTTCCCTGAGATTACCCCTGAAGATTATTCCTGCTTTTTTGAGGTAAACATTTTGTAACCTAAACAGTGCAGAAGCAACAGTGGCAAACAATCCATTTGTCTTCTTTCATAAATTATTTTGCAATATTTTAAAAGTTAAATAAATGTATATTGGGATTGTAGAGGCATGAGCAAAAGAAAAACAAAATGAAGTCTTTTGATCAATATTCTAATTTATACAAAGAATCCACAAGTTGCCAATAAAATGAATGGCGAGTTAAGATTTAGATTTATTTATATTAATCAGTTTGATTAAAGTCACTTTTTAAATCAAAACAAAGGATTTTCTATTTGAGATCTTAAAAAGGTAAATAATTCCCTACTATTGATGGAAAGAAAAGAAGCTGGCAGTATGATACTTAATGGGAAGAAAAAAAAGTTTTAATTAAAGGAAAATCTCTAACTCAACACCACTCTTGCCTTGCAAAATGTCTTTCCCAATCCCTTCAAAGTAGAGCAAACAATATCAATTTAAGAATAAAAAAAAAAGAATTTCAATATTCTTAACTCATCTAATGAATTTTGGGCATTCATTGAATTGATTTTTAAGTATGATCTATGCTTTGAAAAATAGATGCAGATATTAGAGAGGAAATTCAGAAAAACCTTGAATATGATCTGAATTATTGTTCTGCAAATTTGACTCAAAATACATGTCTATTGGCTACTGTCCTCGGGCAACTGAATGTAAACCAAAGATCAAACCTCAGACCTTCCCTTTCTGATGAGGTCACCACCATTCCATTATTGTTGTATCGTCCTTACGTCAACTTCTCATAATTGTTATTGTGATGTCCATTTAATTACATCATGGTATAAATGTTTGGAAGAATTTACTTTGATTATTCTTTCCATCATTAGTAACAGGTATTTTGTGCATGATTCCTTTAATCAGATATTTTTATACTGTACTGTATAATTTGGGTTTTTTTTCTCTCTTTTGGTTGTGAATGTCAAAAAAATAACCAATCCACAGTTGTTCTTTGTTTATATAAATTGTGACTTTTCTCCCTCAGGATTGTTCTTCAGAAATATGAGAATTTTTGCCCTAAAATAACATGCTTCTTAAAATTGCAGGTATTATTTCTACATTTCTACATGTCCACCCTTTTGGAGCCAGTATAGACTATATATGTTCTTATCTACAGCGATTAGATGCTAAGGTAAATCAAAATTGTTGGTTTTAATTCCCTGATTATTGACCTAACATTACTTCCATGGAGTTATCATAGTTCAGTACACCCTTTGTGTATAGCCACTCAGATTTAACTGAATGTTTTCCCTTTGGGCCTGTCTCTCCACTTCTCACTTTCTATCCTCTATTTTCATCACCTCTGGGTCCCTCTCCCAGCTTTTTTCCCTCTTTATACATGTAATTTCAACTCTTCTACCTTTGTCTTCACACCCGATACTTTGACCATTTCTACCTATGAATGTTATCTGACCTGCTGAGTTCCTCCAGCAATTCTTTGTTTGCTCAAGGTCCATACAAGGTTTTGTACAAGGCATGGGCATCTTATCAAGAGTGCTAAATTTCTGGAGGCCCTTTGCATCAACTTGCTTTGAATTAAATCCTATGATGCAGCAGCTGAGACCTTTTTGTCACTTAAACCCATGAGGCACAGAGTATTATTAGCTTGTCTGTCCTCTGCAATGGAAACATGAAGGCCAGTCAGAGAGTGATTGCGGGTGCCAAGTTCAGGTAGTTGAATAGGTTCAGGATTATTTTGTTGCTTGGAGTATCCAATTATTCACTCACCTTTTGGGAAATATTGTCTCTGTGCAGATCTCTCCTGGTGAAATAGAAGGTCTGATGGCTCGACTACATCATGTGTTCCAGCAGGAAATAAGTGGCGTTGGTGCAAGTTTGGAAAAGCGATGGAAGTTTAGTGGTTTTGATGGAATCAAAACACTGCAGAACCAGTCGCAGTGAATTCTCACAATATTACAGGACCACTCTCCAATGCTGTTCCTCCCTTAAGTAGATACAGGTTTTATTTCTGTGACTATTTTTAAAGATGAGAAATCTTCAGTCTTGAGCAATATGAGCAGTACCTGGAAAACAGACTTTGTAACAGAACTTTACTTCAGTCTCAAATACAAGTAACTTAATTGCTCACACAATTTTGGTTAAGACAGTGGAAGATTTCAAGGCTAAAATTAGTAGAAGTAAAATTATTGTTCTGGGACACAAAATAGAAAAGCCACAACTATAAAAAATATACAGGCATTCTTTTGCCAGGCTTGTGCCTCCTGCCCCAACCCCCACCCCATTAATCAGACCTTTGAACCTCTCCTCTAATCCATCTCAATAGTGGAATACATATACATTTGTCTAAAGTAAAAGGGTGTTTTCTTTCAGAATCTTTACACAGTTGTAGAAGTTTTGGTTGGTCTTATTGCTCTAATGGGAGTGAAAAAAGCATGAATGAATATCGTAATCATCCATCAACACATTATTACAAACAAAAAATTGTTAATAAGAAGCTACTGATTTTATTTATTTTGTGTTGTGGCTCATTTTCTGTGTGCAAAAGATCTGTAGATTCTTTCCTAATCTCCATCTTCTCATCTCATTTCTCCCAAAGATTGCCGAGAACATTGGCAGTTCTCCAGTATTTACATTTCAGTGGAAATTCTTTGTGTGAAGTTGAAGTTGGCCATTTGAACACAGGATGATATCACCATTATGCCTAAATTTTGGCATCCACAAAACTGCTGCACTTTTCTATCAGGGCTAAATACTGATTTGAAGTGCGAACATGACAGAAGTTGATGCTTTTTAGTCTGGAGACTGGGGTAAAGATCAACTATTACTGGCCCAGCTGAGATTTGCTAATTCAATGCAGACCACTAAATTAGAGCAGGCTTATTCTGTGCAGATCAAAACAACCGAGCAATCTTTAAACTTCTGTAAATCCACCCATGTCTCTGTAACACTTGGATGAATTTGCTCAAGCAACATTTTGCAGAGCGAACGACTCACACAACTTTTCCATCCACAGAGAGCCTAATTTCAGATAGGTTGAAGTTTTCTAATGTGAAAGGTTGTAAGAAAACTTCCTGCTTAAATTCTCTGTGACAGTGAGAGAGCACAGGTTTGCATTTCATTGTCTCTGGGTAGAGTTCATCATTTACAAACATATCTTTCAGATGAGTGAATGCCTTTTGCCCTCACCTCAATTGTTGATCTACATGAGAAAAGGTGTTTGCAATAGAATTAAATATAATTATGACCATGTTCCTTACATTAGAAGGATCCAAACAAGATTAATGTTTACTAACTGCACATGACAGATGATATGAAATAGGATGTGCCATTTTCCATGTTTGTTTAAAAGTGGGGCACTGAAACATACGTTTGAAAAAGGTGAAATAAGAACAGTGACATAATTCAGGTTTAAAATACTATCTTCAACAAACAAATAATATATACGGAGAAAATTTTGTTTACATTACAAATCTGTGATTAAAAAGAAAACATCGTCCCTATCTGGATGTTCCAGACTTTGGAATTGACCGAGCAGTACATTTTGGATAATATCTCTCGTTTGTACAAGCTAATCTGCACTATATTGATAAAAGTTGTATTTTTAGAGAAATTAATTTTTACAGAGCTTTAATACTTGAGAGTTTACTTGATCTTCAACTTCCTAAAGTGAAGAACATGGGGAGCAAAATCAGTTAATTATAATAAGAATTAATTCTGCTGTGTGTTTTTAATGTACATCTATAAAGCCACCTCTGTGATGGATAGTAGCTTCCTGCTGCTCTGATAAAATATGGATTCAAACAAATGCAATATGCTCAATGATACCTGTTAGTCCTAGAAATATGTATTTATTTTTAATTTACTACAAGTTGGGCACAGTATAGAACAGTATTAACAGGGGTTTACATGGTATATTATTTTCCAAGTAATGGTGAGTTGCCAACATTATTTTGGATGCAATAACCCATAATTCTTAGTGGTGACATTTATCACAAAATAATAATTAAATTTGAAGACTTCCAATAAGATATTTGCTTTATTGTATGGGCACAAATATTTTAAAAGCAGCCTTCACCTTTTGAAAACTACCTGAGTGGTGATTATTATGTTTGCTTAGCCCAGTTGTGCAAAGAAAAATGGGTAAAGGTATGAACATTTTTGTGGAATGAATAGATAATTGTACCTGGATAATTACCAAGGATATGGTTTGATGCTGAACCACAGGCTAAATTATGCCAGGAGTCAGTCTTGTTTGTGTTAGTTGATCTCTACTCCTTCCATAGACTGGTGGGCTTTGATGGCTTAGGAGGGATACATCGGTTCACTCCAAGTTATTCCTGGGCTAGGGATTATAGAGAATTAATGAAATTGTAGTGCAGTAAAGGCTGTTCATTCTAAGTGCTCTTTATACTTCACAATAGCATTCTCCCACTCTAATTCCATTTTCTCACCCTACCATCTTTCTCTCTGGTTCTTGCTTCATCCACGATTCTCCTTAATGGCTAGCTGTTTTAAAATGCAAGTATTGCCTCTGCCATCAAATACTTCATCAGAAATCTTCACTGACCAATATTTATTTCTCAATCACTCATCTTTTTTTGGTGGGAAATTGAATAATTACACTTCAAAGTGTTCCTTGGCTAGAACATGCTTTGTGACTTTCTTAATGCCTCAGAGGTGCCATTTGATCTTGTTTCTTTGGTAATAACCCAGCTGGCTTCAGTCATATTTTGAAAATATATTAAAACGGCCAAATATGACATAAACTTTGTGACTCTTTTGAAGAATGCCTACTTTAATAAAACAATAAATACCTGGCAACAAAACTAGCTTTTAGCTGGACTCATGGTCTTCATTAGAAGGCAATAAAATGGGAAATAAAGTTATATTAATAACAAAGGAATTAACTGACAAAATTTTTCTATTTGTGTCTGTTTTATTCATTGCTGGGAATCAAACTTATACTATTAGCTTGTATCTGATTAAATTTAGATAAATGTGACAGTGCTGGATTGTTATTTAAGCAGTTATCTATTTGGCAAATTTACAGATCTTTTTGCAATTGTGCAATGAAAATTATAGTTAATTACTGGAGAGCTCAAAATTTGTTTTAGGAACACTTTACTAATGTAAAAAAAAATGTCATTAATGCCCATGGACTGAAAACCATCTGATGTGGGATACTTTGGTTATCTTATGTCTTTCTTTCTAGACAATTCTAAAAGAAATTTCAAGCAGGGAGAATTATTGTTCCTTTTTCTGTATATTCAATTTTTCAATTTATTCTTTCAATTGGCAAGTTGTATTTTAATCCTGTTTTGTGATTTATTAGAACAGATTTTTGAAATTTTATAAAAAAATATTAGAAAAAGTTCATGGTTGTTTTGAATTTGATTAAAATACCGTGTTTTGTGTCAGAATCTTGACGTATTATTCTCCATTAAGTAGGTGTGTGTTAATGTAGTAGAATTAGTCCAAATTAGTATTTCAGATGTAAAAGGCCTAAGGAGCCATTTGATCTTACTCTTTTGAACCCAATGCTGAACAGGCACCACCACACAAACATAACGTGACTACCGTTGAACGATCACTGAAGGAATACTTCACGAACTCTACTGGACTGGATGTGCCACAAGCTCAAGCAAGCACCAACAGGAAAGCCAATAACTCAATTAAGATGACATGGATTCCAATTAAATGCAAGTATGGAATATTCATCAGAAACTTTCAGTATAAATAACAGAAGCTTTACAATTGCCAGAACTATCAAGTGATTCACCAATTGGAGAGTAAATTCAAATATTGACCTTAAAAAGCAAAATAACTTGCACAACATCAACTCAGATGGTTGAATAATTCTCTTAAACTATGGATTGTGTAATATGATAAACACCACCCGAACGTCTCAGAGTTGTTCAAATTTAGATTTGTCAGAATGATTGCATTTAATTAACAATATTTTTTCATTTCAAACAGCTAAATTGTCAATACTGCTATTAAGCATGAAAATAAAAAGGTAATTGCAATGGATGATTGATGAGAGAGCCTTATGATTAAAAGCATATGCCTGACTAGTTTGTTAATTATGTTGATTAAATTATAGTAGACTTTGCACAGAAATGTAGAAACTAGTAATGATTTTCAGATTTCACAATATATTGCTTTGCCAAGGGGAAGTGGTAATGAAGCATCAGGGTGTGTGTTTACAGAAACAGGTGCTTTTAAGCTGCAGCACCCAGGAGGCCCTCCTGGGACCTTGGTGTGATTAGTGGGGCAAAGGTGCCTCCACGACCTTTTAAGCTGAGGGGGGATAGCCCCACTAAATTGCCAACCTGGCGTTTTAAGGGGGATCCTTCCCCTGCAACGACACTAAGTGGCGCATCATGCAAACTAATCTCCCCCGTCCACCCCACCAGCTGTCAGTCTCCCTCCCACCATCAATCGCATTTCCCCCTGCCCCCACAGCAGCCAACCCTCTTCCGCTGATTGTAGCACACCCCCCACCCCACAACGACAATCTCTCCCCCCATGGCAGCAACCTCACTACCCCCAATTGTGGCCCCCGTCTCTCCCCCTCACGGCAGTAACTTCTCATTCCCCCCCCCACCTTCTCCACCCCGGGCCCTGGCAGCGATCCCTCTCTCCCCTGAAACCCTTCAGTCAGGGTTTCCCTGCGATGCCAGCGCTTAAGGGCTGATGTCACAGGAGTAACTGTGTTGGCCATTTTGCTGTTCAAGCCACCGGTCAACACGTCCTGGGTAAGTTTAACTGTGTTCCCTGACTACCTCCAAGGTAGAGCAGGGACCTGTTTGACTTTGGACGACGCTGACCAGGTCTGACCCTTTCAAGCTGCCTTGTGAGTGGGGTGCTAACTGGGCAAATTGCTTGGTTAACCCCATTTTACAAGGCATTTTGAAAGCACAGAGTGATGACAGTTTGGGATTGCCATTGCACCGATTTAAGTCAAAAATCACCATTGTTATTGGAAAGCAATTAAATGCTTGGTTGCAGTATTACTGATTATAGAATCTCTTGTGAATTTTGACTGGTGGATTTGACTGCTTGTCATGGCCTGGGTTGCACTGACTGCTGGCTGACAGTTCAGTGCAAAACCATTACTGCCTGCTGTGCATTTTTGAAAATTTAAATTTAGACATACAACACAATAACAGGCCATGAGACGGTGCCGCGCAATTTACACCCAATTAACCTACACCCGTGGTATGTTTCGAATGCAGGGAGGAAACCCCGCACAGACCCTGAGAACATAAACTCCTTACAGACAGCGGGGCATTCAAACCCCCGTTCCAATTGAGGGTGCTGTAAAGGCATTGTACTAATCACCACCAACCGTGCCACTCCCTCTAACCACTATGCCAACACGAGAGTCCAGGGGTACTCCATGAGGAATAAGGCAACTTGTGCTATATTTGTCCCTTCAGCTTTAAGCCAGTCATAAAATGTTCATACAGAACAGCTCCATTCATTTGAAATGGATTGCTAATGTGGAATTTAAAAAATTCAGGTCTTCAGAAACAAACTTGGAAGGTTAACTTGAAACGAGAAAGTGGAGATGCTGGGGTCGAATAAAAAATAAATGTAGAATCCATCGGAAGTGAAGGGCAACCAGAGTTTCAGGCCTGAGCCCAGTACATTGGAAGATTATAAGGGCAGACAAGGGCCAGGAAAAAGGAATCTCAGAGGAGTTGTATGCGATGTATGAAGGTATTCGAACAATAAATCTGAAGAATTTAATTTCCATTACCTAGCTCTTGCTTCGCCCTGCATGTTCCAACAAGACTTTGGAAACATGATCACAAAAGGTATGCGAGACCAAAGGCAACCTTGGGAGTTGATTCAGCCAATATCTACACAAAAATATTTAATTAACTCTGGAGCACTAGGTTCCTGAAACTAAATGGTGCTGCATTTGTATCTGTGCCTCTGTTGGTAGAACTCATGTCACTGGGCACAGGAGAATTGTTAAATGATGCAAGACTAAAAGTTAACCATCTTACTCATGCTATCTAATTTTGATTAGTTTCTAACAATTAAGTAACAATAATTGAGTTGTACTGCTAAAGATTTTTTTTAAATGGTGTTTTAATTTTGAAATCCATATAATAAATTAACAGACTGCTCAGTGAACCTTTTTAAAGCCACGTATTGCAATATTTTACTTACAATTTTAGTGCCATTTTTATTTGGTTAGTTATTTCACAAAATTCTCAGTATCAGTTGCAAAAAAAACTGCAGAGGAAATGCAATGAGAATGTAATTACCCAAGGAGAATCCAACCTTTCCTCTTGAATTAAAATAATGTTACGAAACTTTATAACACAAAGTCTACGTACAAATTCAGCACTTAACCTTTTATTAACATTTAAATATTTCAAACTCCAAATTGAATAAAAGTGCTAAAATGCACCAGATGGTATCTTGCCACAAAATTACTGATCAGATAAAACTAGATCTTGAAGAATACAAAATTGTATCATATTAGAAGTAGACATTTGTTTCGGCCTAGGATGAGTGAACAGGATACGCCCTCTCTTGCTAATCCGTCGTGGGGAGACTGAGACTTCCCATCAACCCTTAATTCTTTGAATGCAGTTCTGCCACTACTCAGAGAAAAACATACCAAAAGGATGAACCAAGTAGGTTCACAAATCATGGGACCAACTTTCTTATAGACTGATGTCCATTCAAAAGCAGAGGTAGATAATACCAGTTCATAATTTAGTACAGACAGTCACAGAGTAACACAAGTTCTGTGCCTAAGACTTTTCTCCGTTTAAAAAAAGTACAATTTCAATTGCCAATTAACATGGCCATTTGTTTCCCCTCCTTCCCCCCCCACCCCCTTGCAGTTACAAGGATACAAAATGAAAGCATACAAGGTTTGTAGGATAATTGGTGTATTTGGGCAGCATGAGCCAGAAGAGCCCGTTACTGTGCTGTATCCTTTTTTTTTTAAATCAATTGATTAGAGACCACACTCTCAAATGTTTCATTATTTTGTTACTCCTTAAAACTATTTGTCATTCAAAACAGTCTGGTGTGTTTTTTTTTTAAAAACTGAATTATAACTTTTCATTCCATTTACAACAGTCTGATTGATACAAAACCATTTAATCAGAAGTTCCAAGATCACACTTCCTGCCTTTATCAACAAATAAAAAGTGAAATCCCACTCTTGATTTCTATTGCTCTTGACATCAAACAGCATTTGGCCGTGCACTGTGTTGAGGATTGGAACGAAACACTTCACTGGCTGGACTTCTACATGCTCAAAAGGAAGATGTTGTTGAAAGTCAATTTATCTCCATGGAGGTGATCCTCGAGGCAAGGTTCCTGACCCAGCCAATAAATAATCTTTATAAATAATCTTCAGGCAGAGTATGATTGGCTGCAAATTAGACTTGCACTGTACAAACACCAAACATTGATCACTTTCAACAAGAGAGAAAGCCAATAACTTATTCTAGACATCAAACTCATTGCATTTCCTACCAGCAGCAGCCAGGGAATGACTATTCCAAAGTATATCAGCCATAAAGATAATTACATAATATGTTGGATATCTGGGAATGAGTCACTTAAGTAATACAAATTCTAAAGTCATTCCATCATTGAGAATGTACAAGAGGAAGTTGTTCACTATCGTCTTTCATACATATGCCAAGAGTGCCATTTATCCACTATCCTGAGCAATAACCATGCTTTAAAGCAGATGTGAATAAACATAACATGCATATACACAAAATGTATTAGTACAAACTTGTCTTTTTCATTATTCGAAGAAACTCTTGCTCATTCACTTCCCCATCTCCATCTCGATCTGCTTCATCAATCATTTCCTGTGCACGGAGAAGAAAAATCATATAATATGGAAGCACAAACAATTATTGTGAGTGTTGTTCATGTAAAAAGCCTCTTTGTAACAGAGGAAAATCCAGTAGGGGACGGGGAGGGTTGGAGTTTCAAATCTAGGTTTTTTTTTAAACTAAGTGTAAATGAGAAAGTTTTCTGATGTCACCATTAAACAGCCTGATTTTAATTTTAAAGTCTTAAACTACTCCAATAGTGGCAAAAGGTAATCTCAATTTTTATTCAGGTCAAAACTTAACTTTCTAAACTTCAGAATATAAAGATTTGTTTTTGTAAATTCTCATCACAATCTAACCAACAGAGCATGCAACAGCCTTGTGAATCAGTGCTGCATTCCTTCCAAGACCCTAACTAGACTGTGTGAAAAGAAAATTAGCAAAGTACTGAAATCCTTCAATTGTTTAAAATTTCAATTATAAATATTTCAGTCTTCTAGATCAGGCAATAATGCAAATGCATGTAACAAATTTGGCATTTTGTAAAGAAACCAAGGAACTTGCCTCAGTCTGCCTTTGCCCAATGGTCCCAAAACAAATCAACAAGATAATCATCTAGTTTGATGTTTGTGAGGTCTGATATTGTGCACATTGGCTGTCATTCTTTCCTGCGCCAACAGCGGTTGAACTCAAACAATAATTAATTGCCCATCTAAAGCTTTGAAACATCTAGAGAACATTAAAGGCATCATCTTTTACCAATTTTTTTTTTTTTTTATAAAATTCACCTGTAACTCTTCATCTGTAAGATTTTCTCCAAGTTCCTTTGCCACACGTTTCAAGTTTTTGAATGAAATACGCCCAGTTTCATCATCATCAAACAACCTAAAGGCTTTCAGAATTTCCTCTCTTGTATCTTTCTCAGCCTAGAAATTGATAAATGATTCAACTCACAATTCTTCTAAGGCCAGAAGTAATTGCCATGCATCAGTTAAGATCTCAAGGCATTGTACAAATGTTAAGATCTTCTCAAGTGGGATTAATAACAAGCAAATCCAAATTCAATTGCATTTCTACACACTAAAGCAAATTTCCTGATGAATGCTAACATCAGGAGAACATTACAAGCCCTATACAATACTCAAGTCAACTCTCCTTTTCAATGATGTAGAATGGTCCATAACTCAGTGAGAGATACTGTGATGACTTGGAGTTTAACTAGCCACCTCTGATCACCTTCGACTGTTCCTCCTGAAATTTAATACATTATAGTTTTTCAGTACTGACAGAGAAGATGCTGGAGAAAATAATTTAGAGCTGAAGGGACTTCGCTTTAGAACAGTGGTTCACAACCTTTTTTCCCCACTCACATACCATTTTAAGTATTCCCTATGCCATCGGTGCTCTGTGATTAGTAAAGGATTGCTCAAGGTGATATGTGAGTGGGAAGGGAAGGTTGAGAATCACTGCTCTAGACCCAATTGTTACCGAAATATTTTGCTTGAGAAAAATGGTCATTGGCCCTTTTCCTTTGGAGTTGTGAAATATACACATTACAAGTCAATTAGGTACAATTAAAACAGTGGTTTTCAACCTTTTTCTTTCCACCCACAAACCACCTTAAGCAATCCCTTACTAATCACAGAGCACCGATGGCATAGGGAATACTTAAAGTGGTATGTGAATAGAAAGAAAAAAGGTTGAAAACCATTGCTTTAGAATTTTTAAAAATTGTTTACAATGGATATGGAGGAACTAATTAGAGATATTAGAAACATTGGAAGTTATTGAAACAGGTAAAAATCCAGAAGTACAAAAAATATCCAAAAATGGGATCATGAATAGCCATAAAGCCCAAATTATGAACAAATTTTGTGACATATTCATGACCATAAATTCTGATTCTTCTTTAGACTAAAAATTACCATCTTTTGTGTAATCACAGCCAAAAATTCATGGAAGTCAATCTTCCCGGTGCCATGCTTATCAATTTCTGCAATCATTTTCTTTATTTCTTCTTTCTTGGGTTCAAATCCCAAAGCTCTCATTGCAACCTGGAAAACAAATTGAAGAAAGTACCATATTTATTGTGGTCAAATGAATGGAGCAAAATGATTGAGTGATTGCATTCATACAATCAGCCAAGTGGATTGATTCAACAACTGAACCTTATTATTTCTTTACTGAAAATTCAGCACAGGAACAAAGAAAATCCATATTATTGTTTATTGGAAAGTCAAAATTCAATGCATAGAATAGATGTAGCTATTAACAAGTTATTGGTGAGGCTTTCAGTCCAGCAATAGTTTGTATGTGTTTGATTAAATTCACCATGGATATCACATCTTCATCATAAAATGCATTTTGCAACACTTACCAAGTCAACTCTGGTGCAAATATTTCACAGGTTGCCCAGATGAACCACTATAATATTCAGGGAAACACCATTCATACAAAATAATGACCTTCTAATGGCAATAATAATTTCCTCCAAGACCTAGGAACCAACTGAAAAAGATTTGGGGTATATGTTTTATACCTTTAATTCTTTTACATCAATCGATCCAGTGCCATCTGTGTCAAACAGATCGAATGCTTCTCTTATTTCTTGCTTCTGTTCTTCAGTAATTTCCAGTTTTGGTCCGGGCTTCTTCCTCTGTGCTGTTGCACTCAAAGATGTTTTTTTATACACAGAGGTCTACAAAATTGCAATATAATCACTTTTAAATTAGAAAAAATTACTTTTCAATGAACACTTTTCCAATGTAAGCAAATATCCATAAGTGACATTTATAACATTCCTTTCCAACCCAAAGCACCAAAGAAAGATCCATAAAATAGGAGCAGGAAAATTAAGAAAGGTAATGCGAACCTCAGATGGAGAATTTAAAGAAAAGTTTTAAATAAAAATTGAAGTGACACTGGAAGACTCTGCGACATTGATAAAGGGTCAAGAAAAGTGGAGTGAAGGAAGATCAGCACAGAGAATAGAGAATTTGGATAATGGACTGGAAGAAGCCATGAAAAGAGGCACAAGCCATGAAAATATTGCAAACCAAAGATGATGTGTGTGACAAAACCGGTTTGGTCAGTCTCAAAGGCAAGGACTCTGGACACACAGTTTTGATGGGGAAGGATTTTATTTACAGAAGACAAGAGTGGGAAATGGTAACATACAGCACACACCATTTACAGCAGCCATGGGAAAGTAATAGCAGACAATAATGAACGTGGGGAAATTAGCGTGGGAAAATATAAACAGATAAATACAATGAACTGGTACATACAAAGAATCAAGGAAAAAAATCACCAACATGCCCCCACCACCCCTTGACTCAGTGTAGGCACAGCTCTATGCTACAAGGGACACTAATTAAACATTCCCAACCCTTTCAAACCATGCACATCTTACCAATAGTTTCTCCAGCGCCCTTCCATGTTTCTAGGCCTGAAGTGAAGCAGAGAGGTCCCAAACTGGCAAAGAGGGAGAACAAAGAACACATGGCACCTTTATAGTGCTGGAGGGTCCAGCCCAGGTTATTAGCAGGACCCAATGGCTCAGTGCCAGGAGGTTTAATCCAATAGCCAATGGCCCAAGGCCAAGTACAGGTGGGCTGGAGAGTCCAGTCCAGGTCATTTACATGGTTCAATGATGAGGTGTGTACTAATGGGTGGGGAAGAACCAAATCTTGATTGTCAGCTGGTGTGTCCTCTGACTAGGTAGGGGGCAGTGCTGTCACGAGCCAATCACAACCCTTCTCAATACAGATGATCATTTCAGATTTGAAGCTTTGTCGGTGTGTATGATAGGGGGTGGAGGGGATTGGGGAGGTGGATTACAGGGTCTAAGGCACAGCCAACATTTGATCTGGGTTAGAATTCAGACTTGTTTTGGATAGGCTTAAATTTTAAAGGGGCAAGGGAGACAGGTTGGTTGAGAATGTTTTAGAATGGTTTAAACAGAAAATACAGAAACTCAAATGAATGTTTCAATGGTCTATAGGGCAAAGACAAGTAATGTTCATCTTGGATATTGCAAATTCTCACTTGTTAAATTTTGTTAACTAGGATAAAAACAACACTCCTCAAATATGAAAAATGGCAACGCTTTAACGGCAGTACTGGCGCTGGTGCGGACCCACAGGGAGCAGAGATACAGCACTCCCGTGGGGGTCCAACCACCCAGTCAACTGCTGTCAGCTCCTCCCAGGCTTTGAATTGCCCGTTAAAGGAGCTGATGGTAGTTTTATTTAAAATCCCCCACCACCGTGGGGTTGGTGCCCAAGGTGATGGCATCTCTGATTGGATGCAGCATCAAGGGGCTTCAGACTCCAGTGGCGTAGAGGACGGGCACAGGGCACCAGAAAATGGAGACCATCTCCCGTCTTAGAAGGAGAAGCACAGAAATGGTCCACAGGGATGATAATCATGGTGGCAGACCAGTGAGGGAGCTCTGAGGCTGAAAGACCAACGCATGCTGCAGGATGCTGGTGACTTGAGGTGAGGAACCCATGGAGGCGGAGGGCTGTTGGGAGACTGCTGTCTGAGGACTCACGCCAGGCTGCCGACTGCTGGAGACTGGCTCAAGGGGTACCGGGTATCATAACCAGGAGGCGAGGGGGTGCTGAAGATTCCTGACCACGTCAGAGGTTTGGTTCTGGAGCTCGAGTTGCCAATGGCTTGGACTGGACTCTGTGGCTGCGGAATCATTAGGAGGCAAATTCACATTCTGACTCCCGGCGTGGGGAGGTAAACGGACTCTCTTTTTCTGACTGTAAGAGGCACTTCAGGCAATTTCTGTAGGCAAAAGCTGGTTCACATAACATGACACAGTTTTATTGCAATGACCATAAATTGAATCTTAAAAGTGAAGAACGTGTAGCAATGTACTTTAAAACGATGTACAAGTCTCGAGAATACTCCAATTCATAGGGGTGGGAAAATTTTAGTTTCATAAAAAAAATTCCTCTAGAGAACTCAGCTGCATTGGAAATAGTATTGCTGTATCCAGAAATATACTGTCCAAAATTAATAATGCATTTCATAATGTAAGAACATTTATTTTACTTTCAAAAGTAGTGAACACTTCAGGGACCCATCAGTCCCTCCCTCTCTCCATTCCCAGTCACAATTGCAGGAATCCTTGTTGCACCTTTTTCAGATTAATGACATCCCAGAGCCACAGGACCTGCACACACCCCTCCAAATGTGGCCTTTACCAACATTCCTCAGTCTCTCGGTTCTCCCAGATCAACCTGCTGGAGCATTTTGTCCTGTCTTGCTTTGCTCGCGCTTGCTTTAATTAAATTCCACCTCCGATTCCTCAGCCCAGTTGATCTGGATCCCATTGGGGCCTTTTACACTGTCCGCCACGCCGCCAATGTTCTAAACGAGAATGCAGAACCTTTCCAGCCACCCCACTCTCTTCTTTCCATTATTGCCCCGCGGACCGACAGGTTCCCAGTGTAAAGGACACGCACGCAGCAGAAGACGGGAGCAGGTAGGTCGACACTCACCTTTGCAGCCATTTCGCACCCGGGAAACAAACTATTGAGGATTCGACCACAACTCCCGCACGGGCAATCGTTCCGTCCAACACAACTGCAAGACCATCCACCTCCAACACCAAGTCGAACCCGGACACGTTCCTGCGGCTCCCGGTCACTCCCACCAATCCATCCAGCCTTGAGAACGCAGACGCCAATCAGGGCACGTTGTCGAGATTCTCCGCCAATCATGCTACCTATCCCGCCTCTAATAGGCATCGGAGAGCACGGATTGGATGGCTCCTCCGGTCACTTCCAGCTGGTTGGTCAGTTTTGTGGGCAGCCGAAGACTCCCCAGACCTGCTCGTGCTTTGAAGCCAGGGAACCCTCATTAAGCGGCTCAAGGGAGTACTTTTGCAGAGTT
This sequence comes from Narcine bancroftii, assembly GCF_036971445.1. Classification (NCBI taxonomy): domain Eukaryota; kingdom Metazoa; phylum Chordata; class Chondrichthyes; order Torpediniformes; family Narcinidae; genus Narcine; species Narcine bancroftii. The sequence continues at coordinate 26,158,396 of NC_091476.1, forward strand.
AAAGTTGTAGAATGTGATGGGGTGAAAGTTGGATTTCACACGTTCTACCATTTCGTTAGAATTATGTTAATTGTTTGTTTTGGTTTGAGCCAAACTAATTGGTTGATTCCAAAATATCTGCAGATGCTGGAAGACTAACTGTGTTGATATGTAATTACATGACTCGGCCACCAGGGGTCATCCTGGTGACCTTGTCTATAAAGCAGTCCAGAGCTACAGTCTAGCCTTCCAGGTTCGTCTTGCAGAGACCTCAGTGTTAGTTTATTAAAGCTGTCTTATACTCGCATTGCTGGTGTGGTTATTGTCAGTACACTAACAAAGTCCACAACTTTTATTTTTATATATATATATATATATATATATCTTCTTTTTTTTCTTTGGCTTGGCTTCGCGGACAAAGATTTATGGAGGGGGTAAAAAGTCCACGTCAGCTGCAGGCTCGTTTGTGGCTGACAAGTCCGATGCGGGACAGGCAGACACGATTGCAGCGGTTGCAGGGTAAAATTGGTTGGTTGGGGTTGGGTGTTGGGTTTTTCCTCCTTTGCCTTTTGTCAGTGAGGTGGGCTCTGCGGTCTTCTTCAAAGGAGGTTGCTGCCCGCCAAACTGTGAGGCGCCAAGATGCACGGTTTGAGGCGTTATCAGCCCACTGGCGGTGGTCAATGTGGCAGGCACCAAGAGATTTCTTTAGGCAGTCCTTGTACCTTTTCTTTGGTGCACCTCTGTCACGGTGGCCAGTGGAGAGCTCGCCATATTACACGATCTTGGGAAGGCGATGGTCCTCCATTCTGGAGACGTGACCCATCCAGCGCAGCTGGATCTTCAGCAGCGTGGACTCGATGCTGTCGACCTCTGCCATCTCGAGTACTTCGACGTTAGGGATGTAAGCGCTCCAATGGATGTTGAGGATGGAGCGGAGACAACGCTGGTGGAAGCGTTCTAGGAGCCGTAGGTGGTGCCGGTAGAGGACCCATGATTCGGAGCCGAACAGGAGTGTGGGTATGACAACGGCTCTGTATACGCTTATCTTTGTGAGGTTTTTCAGTTGGTTGTTTTTCCAGACTCTTTTGTGTAGTCTTCCAAAGGCGCTATTTGCCTTGGCGAGTCTGTTGTCTATCTCATTGTCGATCCTTGCATCTGATGAAAGCTCCAAGAAAAGTGCAGAGAACAAAGCAAAGGACTCTACATCACCTTTGTTGACCTCACCAAAGCCTTCGACACCGTGAGCAGGAAAGGGCTTTGGCAAATACTAGAGCGCATCGGATGTCCCCCAAAGTTCCTCAACATGATTATCCAACTGCACGAAAACCAACAAGGTCGGGTCAGATACAGCAATGAGCTCTCTGAACCCTTCTCCATTAACAATGGCGTGAAGCAAGGCTGTGTTCTCGCACCAACCCTCTTTTCAATCTTCTTCAGCATGATGCTGAACCAAGCCATGAAAGACCCCAACAATGAAGACGCTGTTTACATCCGGTACCGCACGGATGGCAGTCTCTTCAATCTGAGGCGCCTGCAAGCTCACACCAAGACACAAGAGAAACTTGTCCGTGAACTACTCTTTGCAGACGATGCCGCTTTAGTTGCCCATTCAGAGCCAGCTCTTCAGCGCTTGACGTCCTGCTTTGCGGAAACTGCCAAAATGTTTGGCCTGGAAGTCAGCCTGAAGAAAACTGAGGTCCTCCATCAGCCAGCTCCCCACCATGACTACCAGTCCCCCCACATCTCCATCGGGCACACAAAACTCAAAACGGTCAACCAGTTTACCTATCTCGGCTGCACCATATATATATATATACTGCAAATGGCCTCTCCTACATTACTAAGTATTTTTTGTGTACCTATCTTTTCATGAGTAGTTTTTTTTGTTTTGCTTACCATAAGTAGAAATTCTGCCTGGCCCTGCAGGAAAAAAGAATCTCAGGGTTGTATGTGATGTAATGTTTGTACTCTGACAATTAATCTGAACTTTTAACTTTGCGATGGTACCACACAGAAAGTTGTGGGGATCTGGAATGACTTGCCGGGGAAAGTGGTGGAGGCTGAAACGTGGGTGACATTTAACAGACTCTTAGACAGACACATGTCTGTCACTTGTCAGCCACAAACGAGCCTGCAGCTGACGTGGACTTTTTACCCCCTCCATAAATCTTCGTCCGCGAAGCCAAGCCAAAGAAAGACAAAGAAAAGACAGACACATGGATGAAATAAAAATAGATGGGTATGAGGTAGGGAGGGTTTAGTACTTTTTTAGTAAGGAATATATGGGTCGGCACAACTTCGAGGTCCAAAGGGCATGTACTGTGCTATATCGAGGGCCAAAGGGCATGTACTGTGCTATATCGAGGGCCAAAGGGCATGTACTGTGCTATATATGGTTCTATGTTCTATGCCTCTCTTCACTCACTGATCATATAACTGTTTCCAGCTTATCCTCATGGCCAGTCTGGTTTTACCCCATCAAAGTCGCTTGTCACCCTTCTCACACTTAACAAACTACTTTCAGCTCCTCCACAGTTCCGATGATTTTGACATGAAATGTTGGTGTTTCTTTGGTTAGGTGTTGGTCAGGGCAACCTTGAGGAGGACTTCATGGAATGCATCGTGATATTTTTCTTAAACAGCTGTAATGGAGGATTTAAACCATGCTTTTGCTTATGCAAGGCTGAGTATCAGTAACCTACTTTGAGAACAATGTTAGAATCAGCAGGCATCAGCTAAATTCCACCAAGGGGCCCAGAGATGCAGTTATCTGACAAAAAGACATCTGGTACCAAGAACGTTTAATCTTCCTGCCGGTTGCTGAAGTTTGAGATTGATGGGATTGTTGGTTGCAGACTGTCAGATGAGACCTTGAAGCTAAGTAAACCATTGTATTCAAAGTGATAAGCTAGAAAGTTGTGGTATTTGATAGAAGCCTAGGCGTGCTCGGTTATCTTTTTTTGCACAGGGAATAGGTGCTTGGGTAAGCAATTTTTGGGTAATATAAGCTGTGGTCCCGCTGCTGAAGTTTCAGACTCTCTGAGGGATGGCAACATCTCTCAGCAAGAAGAATTTCTAGAGTCCAACCAACGTCCCGGTCGGGGGAGGTGGAGTGTGCGGTCGTTGCCTCGCTTCGGCAGTTGGGACCAGTCCAGGCGTTGATAAGTATAATTGGGAAGGGCTTGCATATTGTAGTTTGAAATCAGCTTAAAATTTTGTAATAAAGATTTGTATAAATTGAAGTGCTCTCGGCTGGTGTCTCTGTTTTCTTTCGGTAGCTCAAACACTGTGACCAATCTAAAACGAACAAAGTGAGAGGTACAAGTTTACCCAGGACAACACCATGCGACTGAACCTGCAAGGGAACATGCTAACTTGGACCTGGTCCTGCGCAATGAGATAGGTAAAATTAGCGATCTTGTAGACAGTGATCACAGTATGATTGAGTCCACATACAAATGAAGGGTTCAATAGTTTGGTGTAAAACCCATGATTTATACCTAAATAAGGGAAATTACAAGTAGTTGATGGGAGTTGGCCAGTGAATATTGGGAGCACAGAATGTATGATGGGATGGTTGAACAACAGTGGAAAACATTTAGAGATTTTTCACAGTATGAAAATTAAAGGATATGGGGAAAAGGCAGGTAGCTGAAGATGACCATATCATCAGATCAGCCATAATCTTATTAAGTGGCAGAGGAGGCTTGACAGGCCAATTAGCTTTCTGCTTCTATTTCTTATGTTCCTCTATTGTAGTGGCTCTCAACCTTTGATGCATGCCATCACCAGATGCTCAAAGCATTTCATAATGGTGGAGGTCTGTGCCACAGGATGTTTATTGAATCAGATAAGAGGTCATTTAGTTTTTAACTTCCATACTAGTAAAAACAAAGCACAAATAACCTCATCTATCTTCCAGAATTGGGTCTGTAGCTTGCAGGTTGATTCTTCATCTACACATCCAAGTATGTTTCACATGTAATGAGGATTTCTACATCTACCATTCTTTCAGGCAATAAATTCAGTCATTGAGGCCTGTTATTGTCACTGTCCCCATTTCTCCTTTCCTCTAGCTTGGTCTGTCTCTCTTTCCTTTCTTTCCCCCATCTCCCTTCCTCCAGCTCTGCATTCAGAGAGTGACACTTTTCCCAATCAAATCAATTATTTGTCTGTTGGTTTGTGCTCTTTCCTCCCTCAGTCTTTGAACTTTGGCGCCTGGCTGCTTTTACTCATACCTTGAAGAAGGGCTCAGACCCAAAACAGCTTTACCTATGCAAGCTGCCAGACCCGCTGAGTTCCTCCAGCATTTCTGTTTTTACTACAATCACAGCGTCTGCAGACGTTGGCTGTTTCTCTTTTTATCTCGTAGCTGAGTCCAGTTGTCGAGCACTCAGTTCGAAAACACTGCATAGCCTAAAATAGTTATTTTCCTCGCATGCATCAAATGCTGCTCCTTTTCAATTGCCCCTGATTTTTTTTTCAATCAGTTTCGATACATAACACCCCTTGAATCCATGTTATTTCACAAACGTGTCCTGGAGCATCACTTCATCAGTGAACGCAAAGACACGGCACGGAGACTGCTCGGACATGAAGTTTAAGCCAATCCCAATTGGCTACTGTTTCGTGTGTCACCACCAGCCCATGATCATTCGATGCTGTGATTGGATTATGGACCAATCACCAGAGTTACAATCACACTAGTGTACACCAATCAAAAGGGAGAAATGTAGCCTTTGGACCAATGGCTACATTCTGTTTTGTTTGGACCGCCTCCGCCCGGGTCCAGTGCTTTGGGGATGAAATACATTGTGCTTTGCTACAGGGGTGATGGCTACACGTTTGCGGGTGAGTATATAATTGAGTCCGGGCACAGTGGCCGAAGATTGTAGAAAGAAACAAATAGGAGAGCAGAGAATAGGGGAACCTGGCAGATGTGCTGAGTTTTAATATCCTTGATGATGATCACCTGTTTGTCTGAAAAAAATATATGCGATTTATTTTCTATTTTGTTTTATTAGCAGAATAAGACATGTACTGTGATCGGGGGCTCGGGTTTTTTGGGCCAACGTCTGGTGGCGAAACTTTTGGAGAAAGGATACATTGTTAATGTTTTGGATATTCAAAAACCACCGGCAAGTGAAGGAGTTCAGTATTTCAGTGCTGATCTATGTTGCAAAGAGGTGAGTGGAAATTAAGTTTTGAGATGTAATACTCAATTGAGTATGCGTTTTTTCTTAATTGCCAAAACAAAAGCTGCATTAAACTAAAACACTAGCAATTAATAACTCTGGAAATAGGAGAAGAATAGTCTGTGTATTAGGTCCTGAATCGGAGGGAAGAATGATTTCGGTCTGCTAAACAGGATCTTGTAAAAATGGCTTGGGAAGTTTAATTTTTCCAAAAATAGACTTTATTCACAATAAATTATTTACAAAATTGTCCTAAGACTATATTCTTTGGTCATGTCCATATATTTCTTCATTTATACATAGTTACATGCCTCCCTATTTACACCATTCCCATCACTGTGGACTTTAGCATTACTCCCCACTCTGTTGTTTGAGGGGCTTCCCCTATTGCTCCTTTTCCACTGGTATCCCAGTTAATTGGCTCTGCAGTGTCCCGGGATAGGAAGCCGTTTGTGTTGTTTCCATTGGGCTACCTTTAACCAGGACACTGGCTGCTTTTCCACTGAACACAACTCATCCTCTAGGATCAGAGAGTCTACCTTTGAATGGAATGGATGGAAGGTGTCCTTTTTCCATTGGTTTAATCAATGTGCTGGTGTCAGCTGATGGCAAGGATATGAGTAGGGTTAGAGGTTGTAAATCCAAGGCGTGATTTAACGTCATTTGACGCTGATGCCTTTTTTTTTCCATTTCCACTGGACCGTTAACCAGTTAATTTCTGAGACAAGGTGTCAGTGGAAAGGGCTTCTGTCTCAGCCTGGTGATGGAATGACTCTTGATTGTGTTCTTTCACCAAAGTGCTCTCGTATTGATTGCACCAAGCCTCAGTGTGTCTCTCAGCATGTACTCCTGCAGCTGGGAATGTGTCAGTTGAATCTATTCCCTCTCCAACATTTCTGTGTGCTAAAAGTCAACATGTTTCAGGCATAAAGGGCCTTCACTGAGTTGATAGTTTTCCAGCAGTTCTGGATGCTTGTCTCTGCACACATCCCTGAGAACAGCCCATAAATAAAAGTACTATGTCATCCTGCTGCTGGGAATAAACTGTGGCAAGGACCCTTGCATCCCTCTCTAGACACGCTTAGCAAATCTGCATTCTGCAAAGAGGTAGGTGATTGTCTCTGCTCCAGTGCAATAATCTCAGGGTCAAAGCAGAGGACTGAGACCTCCCCTACCATCCATACTACTGCAGGATGTAAAATTCATGTCCTCAGGGCAAAGCTGATTTATCAGAAACAGGTGAAACAAATCTAAGTTGTTTGCTGCATCCAGAACTGGCTAACAACACAGTGGACACTACAATCTGACCAGAGGGTTTCACTGTTCCTAGACTAGATTGGAACTCAACTTCTGGCAAAGAGGGGGTGGTTTGTGCTTTTTAGTTAATACTGGCTGGTGCATGGATGTTGGGGGTCTTGTCAACCTCCTGCACTACCTTGGAACAAATCTTGATTAAATGTAAACATTTTTATCTACCTTGTAGAGTAAACCTCACCAGAGTTTGTATCCCTTCTGATGCCGAATACAAACAGAAACTTGCACAGGCATGATGTAGACAGTAAACAAGAGACGGCCCACCCAAATGCACTACAAGTTATAGTCGGTGACTTCAACTTTGCCTTTTTCAAGAAAAATCTGTGCAATTAACAGCAGCATGTAACCTGCTACACCAGAAGTCCTCGCTGCGCCGGAGGTCCTCGCTGCGCCGGAGGTCCTCGCTGCGCCGGAGGTCCTCGCTGCGCCGGAGGTCCTCGCTGCGCCGGAGGTCCTCGCTGCGCCGGAGGTCCTCGCTGCGCCGGAGGTCCTCGCTGCGCCGGAGGTCCTCGCTGCGCCGGAGGTCCTCGCTGCGCCGGAGGTCCTCGCTGCGCCGGAGGTCCTCGCTGCGCCGGAGGTCCTCGCTGCGCCGGAGGTCCTCGCTGCGCCGGAGGTCCTCGCTGCGCCGGAGGTCCTCGCTGCGCCGGAGGTCCTCGCTGCGCCGGAGGTCCTCGCTGCGCCGGAGGTCCTCGCTGCGCCGGAGGTCCTCGCTGCGCCGGAGGTCCTCGCTGCGCCGGAGGTCCTCGCTGCGCCGGAGGTCCTCGCTGCGCCGGAGGTCCTCGCTGCGCCGGAGGTCCTCGCTGCGCCGGAGGTCCTCGCTGCGCCGGAGGTCCTCGCTGCGCCGGAGGTCCTCGCTGCGCCGGAGGTCCTCGCTGCGCCGGAGGTCCTCGCTGCGCCGGAGGTCCTCGCTGCGCCGGAGGTCCTCGCTGCGCCGGAGGTCCTCGCTGCGCCGGAGGTCCTCGCTGCGCCGGAGGTCCTCGCTGCGCCGGAGGTCCTCGCTGCGCCGGAGGTCCTCGCTGCGCCGGAGGTCCTCGCTGCGCCGGAGGTCCTCGCTGCGCCGGAGGTCCTCGCTGCGCCGGAGGTCCTCGCTGCGCCGGAGGTCCTCGCTGCGCCGGAGGTCCTCGCTGCGCCGGAGGTCCTCGCTGCGCCGGAGGTCCTCGCTGCGCCGGAGGTCCTCGCTGCGCCGGAGGTCCTCGCTGCGCCGGAGGTCCTCGCTGCGCCGGAGGTCCTCGCTGCGCCGGAGGTCCTCGCTGCGCCGGAGGTCCTCGCTGCGCCGGAGGTCCTCGCTGGCCTACTATTCTTTCCTGAGACTGCATTTTGGCAAATTGGATCACCTGGATCTGCTCCTTCTGTATGCATACAGACAGAGCTTAAAAAGAGAGACTGCAGTAATCAGAACAGTGTGAGATGAAGAATGGTTACGGGACTGCCTAGAGTCAGTGGATTGGGTGGAGTTCAAACACTCAGCAGAAGATCTGAATAATTACACCAGTGCATTTGCACACTTCATCAAAACAACTGTTGACGAGTGTGTCCCCACCAAATTGTTCGGGGTTTCCCCTCTCCAGAAGCCCTGGATAAACGAGATCGGAAACCTGCTGAGAGCCAGGTCACAGGCATAAATTTTTGGGACAAAGACACTTTTTTTTCTGTCAGTCATATCTTCTATGGATAGTAGTCATTAATATATCTACATCTGCTTCCTGAAGAGTATTTCTGATCTGTCAGACATACGTTTGGAGATTTTCTTCATTATTATGATGAGAATTCTTCCGTCATCAGCAGTGGAGTCTTCCTTGGAAGACCAGTCCCTTTGCGATGACTGAGCTCACCAGTACACTCTTTCTTTGTAATGATGTTCCAAACAGTTGATTTTGGTAATCCTTGAGTATGGGCAATGTTTCTTTATGAATTTCAGCCTCATAATGGCTTCTTTGACTTTCATTGGCACAACTCTGGTCTTCGTGTTGGAAAATGGCAACTACAGACTCCAAATGTGATCAAAAACTGAAAAATCATCCCATCTCTCTTATACCTGCACCAATGAAGCAATTAAACATGTTAGAGTACTCAAAAACACCTGTGAAGTGGAATTTCCCTAACATTATGGTTCCCTGAAATGAAGGGAATAGGGATAAAAAGTGCTGTAATTTCTGCATGGTCAAACCAAAATGTACACATATATCCTTGAATAAAATCTGGAATATGCTCTTCAATTACATGTAAATTGTTTGATTGCAAATATAAATCTGTGAAGCAAGGGAAAATAATGGAAAAAAAAGAGTCTCTTTGTCCCAAACATCATGGAGGGCACTGTACCTGTCTAAATGTCTTTTGAACATTTGCAGTTGTCCTTGCTTCTAACACTTCCTCTGGCAATTTATTGCACGTACTTAGCACCCTCTGTATGAAGAGGACACCACATGGGACGCTAAAATCTGTGCCTCATCCATCGCTCTTCATCTCAGCGCTCCACTCATTTTTGTTTTTAAAATGGCAGCCCTGCTGAAGCTGCTGTAATTGCAGCGAAGAACACACAGGATGCAGTTTAAATTCTCCTGCTCTGGGGAGGGGCAAAATTTGTGACCTTTACCCATATCTATGCACCTCATGATTTTATAAACCTCTATAACCCCTCCCCCCCTCCTTTATTTATCGCCTACATTCTGGGAAGAAAATTTAAGTTTAACAGTCTCAAATCTTTTCTGCACCATTTCCAGATTAATGTTATCTTTCCTATAGCTTGATGACCAAAATAGCACACAATACTCCCAAGTGCGAGCTCACCAACAACTTGTACAGTTGTAACATGACATCCCTGTACCTGTGTGCAAAGCTCTGTCAAATGGAGACCAGTGTGCCATATGCACAATTCTGTAAGAATAATTCCTGTCTACTTATGTCGTCACTTTCATGGAACTATGCTCCCGCATCCCCAAATCTCTTTGTTCTATAATGCACCCCAGAGCCCTATCATTCACCTTGCATGTCATGCCCTGTCTTAACCTACCAAAATGCTACATATCATACTTGTTGACTGAATTAAATTTCATCTACTTTCTTTACCATTTCATCTAGATCAGTATTTTTCAAACTTTTTCTTTCCATTCACATATCACCTTAAGTATTCCCTATACCATAGGGCTCTGTGATTAGTAAGGGATTACTTAAGGAGGTATGTGAGTAGAAAGAAAAAGTTTGAAAACCATTGTTTTAATCATACCTAATTGACTTGTTATGTGCACGGTTTCATAACTCCAAAGGAAATGGGCCAATGACAAATTTTCTCAAGCAAAATATTTCAATAATAATTGGGTCTAGAGCAGTGCTTCTCAACCTTTTTTTCCCCACTCACAAACTACCTTAAGTAACCCCTTACTAATCACAGAGCACCTACGGCATAGGGGTTACTTAAGGTGGTATGTGAGTGGAAAGAAAAAGTTTGAAAACCATGATCTAGATCACGTTGTAATCTTCAATAACCTTCACTGTGCATTATACGTCAATTTTGGCATCATCTGCTAAACATGATAACCACATTGCCATTCAAGTTGCTAATACTGATGACAAACAACAGTGGATGCAGCCCTGATCCCTGCAGCACACCACTGGTTGTAGGTTTCAAATCCAAGTAACAACTCCACTAACATCTTCAAACTCCCACTATCATGTCAATTCTGTATACAATTGGCTAGCTTGCTCTAGATCCCATGCAGTCTGATGCCAGAGCAGCCTTCCATGTGTGTCTTTGTTGAAAGCCTTGCCAAACTCTATGAACTCTATCTTCTTTGTACCTCCTTTTTTTTAAAAAACTCAATCAATTTCGTGAGACTTAATTTCTCATGCACAAAGCCACAGTGACTACTGGTATCCTTAATCAGTCTTTGCCTCTACAAATGCAAGGAGATTGTCTCCCAGTAACTTACCCATGACTAAATGAATGCGCAACATTAGTCATCCTCTAGTCTCCTGGCACCTCACTCACCCTTAACAATAATGCAAATATCTCTGCCAGGGCTTCCACAGCTTCTTCCCTGACTTCTGGAGAAAGGAGGATGGGATGTATACTTGGCTGCTATGGGAGGCAAATGAGGCTTTGACAGCAATTTTTCAATGACAGTATAACTCCTATTATCCAAAATTAGGTTATCTGAAATCCTCATTTATCCAACTTTTTTTGGAGCCGAACTGACCTCACAGGTTGAAAAAAAAATCCACCCGACATGAAATTAGAATAGCGATTGTGCTCATTTCAGGTAATTCCCTCCTCTTTTTCTTTCTATTTTTTTCTTTACATTCTCCTATTGACTTTTCTCTCCAACACTCCCTCTCAAACTGTGTACCATTGTCTCCCAGCCACAATCAGTCAGAAGAAACCCTTTTCCCAGCATCATCAAGGAGAGCGGCCTCTTGGGCAGGATCAGGACGTTTGGCTCAGTGGTTTTCCCTTCCACCCCCTCCTATCCTTTTTTGTCCCTCCCTCCTTGGCACACAGGATGCCAACGCTGATTCCGAATCTTCTCCTCTGCCTACTTCCCCAGTGTACTTGTGTCATAGGCCTAGGGGAGGATTTGAAATGGGGAGCTTTGGTGACCAGGGAGACAGGAGCCCACTGACTTGCCAGTGAGTGTTCCACCGGCTTGGGAAGCCTCCCCGGAGATCAGCGGCAGTAGTGTGTTCATGTTGGGGATCGGCAATGGCGGTTGAGTGATCATTGTGATCAGCAGCCGCACTGGATTTGTTTCGGGGATCGGCGGCGGCCAGCATTTTTTTTTATGGCGAGAATTAAATATTATTTTAATGCTTAAGAAATGCTCCCTTATCCTTTGTTCTTAAAACATTGATACAAATAATTTGTATCAAGCTACTGGGCTGTTTTTTTTTTAAAAATATGACAATTTCTCCGAATAAACCATTTATCTGACGTTGGCCCAGTCCCAACCATTTTGGATAATCTGAGTTGTACTATATTTGGGCAAATAAAATGTGCTAGATGACTGGCGTAACAAACAAATAAATTATGGTCCTTTAGGATATACTGCCAGCGTTCAAGGATGTGAAGATTGTATTTCACTGTGCTTCTCCACCACCTTCCAGTGACAACAGAGAACTCTTCTACAAAGTCAATTACACAGGGACCAAAACCATAATTGAAGCATGTAAAGAATCTGGTGTTGAGGTAAGAAACCGTTCACTTCAGTTTAAGTAGCTGTGACTTAAGGGTTTAAAAAAAGAAGAAAAAAAATTTAAAAAAGTAGCTGTTTGACTTCAACACCCCTTTCATTATCTTTAATCTTTCATGACTTAATAATGCTCTATTCTCACCACAGAAATTGGTGCTAACTAGTAGTGCGAGTGTTGTATTTGAAGGAACAAACCTGAAGAATGGCTCTGAAGACCTACCATATGCTAAAAAACCCATTGACTACTATTCACAAACCAAGATCTTACAAGAAATGGTAAGTTTAATCTTTGAATCACAACTTCAAAAGTAATGATTATCATTTATTTCTATAGTTATTGCGAACAGATTCACTTTATTCTTTTTGAGTAAAACATTTCAGATTTGTAGTAAAGATGAAACTAGTTGTTTCATGAAAATTATTGTCTTCATGCAGATGGGTCCTTTTTTCTCCCATTCTATGTAGTGCATCAATGTGCCTCCAACCCAATTCTGGGAGTTCATCCCTTTGTTCTAATGGGATATGTTTCTCCCATTCTCTTCTTAGTCTTGCAGAGATTGCCAATTTGTCCTACTTTATCATTACAGTATTGGCCTAATGACGATCTAGTTGAAAAAGTAAGACATTTTATCTTCTGTACATACAGACACTCTTTTGATGATTGTGAAAATCCAATGTTCCATCCAGTTCATCTAATAATTATTTTCTGAAAATTAATTGTAATCCTAATTTCCACATGCAGGTCATCTTATTTAAACACTGCTCCCATATGCTAATTTCAATGTTTGTTTGTTCTACTAATTTAAAAAGATAAAACATTTACAGATGCTCCTCAACTGACGATGGGATTACGTTCCGACAAACACATTGTCAGTGGAAAAATTGTTCAGCGGTAATTACCACATCGCAGGCCATTAACCTTTCAGACCATTATAACCCACCTCACACCATCATCAGCCAAGGAGCATCTGTATATGCTGCCCACCCCAATTTGAAATCTCTTTCTCCATGTTTTAAACGTTAAATTGTGCAATGTTGATGTATTTAATCTACCAGTGATGTGACTAGGATTAAAAAGAAATATCAATGAACAGCTACTTTCAATGTAAATTTCTTGCCTTATTCTTTGCACAGTTTCCCTAATTTTGAGCTGTGCTGTTTTAGCTATTGCAATCGAACTGAAAATAGTGTGAATATTTACTACAACACTGTTAGAGATCAGTTTAGATACCTACAAATGTTTGATATAAATATTCCCTGGATTGAAAGAAGTTTCAAGTGATACAGGACTTAAACTTTTTAAGTAATTTTGACCTACATTTTTTTCATACCAAAATGTTGGTTATGTATCTATCTTTGGTATATAAAGTACACTTTTACAATAAATTACTGTACTTTTTTTAAATGTAGTTGTATGTCCTTTGACCATTATGGTATTCTTGACAATCCAGTAATTGAAAACTATTCTAGGTGATTTGGCAATTGTATTAGTTGAACACGAACATTGGATAACGCAGATTTTGCTTCCTGAACCCCTTTGGATGTATTTTATGGATTTTGGGCTGTTGATATTGAAAATCACTTTAAAAATATGCCATTTTTAGATACAACCTGTTTTTGTGATTTACTGTCATGCTTTTAACATGCTTCAAGCATACAAAACCACGAAGTGCAATATCATTGAAAATTTATTTTCTGCATTTGCACCTGGACTTCTTCCCTGTTGATCTTGGTGCAGCCAGTTAGGAACTTGGTGCAAGTTTTGCGACCATGGAAAATTGGTATCAGGGCAACTGGAATCCATCAATGCTGGCCAGCTATTGTTTTGAAACTGACAAGAGAGGCATCAAATGCTGAGCACAAACGAAAATAAATGGCAAAATATTTTTAGTCAGTTGCAATATGTTCGTATCATTATGTGATGAAACATGCTAAATTCAATAAAACGTAATTTAATGTTTCTTCAACTTCCTATGTTATGCAGCAAATCTGTATTTATCTTTGTATTTTGCTTGAAGTTATCTAAATAATCCCCATTTTTCTTTTCAGAAAGTAAACTTTTGTGGGGAAAAAAATGTCCAGTGTAATTTAAGTAGCTATGGAGAAGGAGCTGAGAGCTTTTGCCCATTGCAAAAATGGAAATGAAAATTTTTTAGAATCAGAATTTATTATCATGAACAAGTCATGAAATGTGGTGTTTTGTGGCAGCGTCATAGAGCAAACTTGCTGCACATATTCAGAATTGATCATTTGTCCATTATTCCACAGGAAATTCTCAATGTTAATGATCCAGATCAGAACTTCATGACTATTGCAATTCGTCCTCATGGAATTTTTGGACCACAAGATCCACATTTAGTGCCCGTCCTTGTACAGGCTGCGAGGAGTGGAAAGATGAAGTTTGTGATTGGGTTGGTCATATATAGTTATAGTAATTAATTCAGCAATAAATGTTGGCTACTTTCAGGAGAAAAATGAGAAACAAGAGGATAACTTTCTCCTTGATTAGCTGCAGATAATAAGTGAGATGGGAAGATAGTGAATAACACAGCGATTTGCTTGCCAGCAAAATACTAATATCCATTGTTAAGTATATGGTTTTATTATTTTGAAAATCGTAAAATTATTAGATGTGGTTGGTGTGTTTTCACAAAAGGGAAATCCTTGTTGACAAATCTCATAGTTTGAGGATCGCAGGGTATACAATAAGTGGGAGAAGAATAAGTTAATGTAGCATTTCTGAATTTTAAAAGCTATTTGATAAGGTTTTACAAGACAAAGGATCACAGTCACCAGTTCATTTGGCAGAGTTCCCAGTATAATGAATTCCTGGGAAACACAGCAAGATGTTACATTGTCTGATGTTTAGCTGCAAGATATTTCTGGAAAATTGCTGGTGAGTATTCTTCAGGAAGTTTGGGACCTCTGTGTCTTTGCATACTTCTGCTTCTAAAGTGTTACTTGCATAGTTTCAAGGTGTAGGATTATATCCAATGGCTTCTTTCCCTCATTCAAAGAAGAAATACAGCTCCATTTGTGCTTTGTTATTGATAAAACAGTACCAATGTAGAAATTCTTTCTCAAATTGATTTCCATTTTTTTTGACCACCTGGTCAGTGCTCAAAATTTCCAAAGATTTGGAAATTCGGATGGTCCATTTATGTGTACATCACATAACTTTTGTGAAAGTGAGTTGATGAGTTTAGCGTGAGATTGGTGTTGTCTATGTTTTGTTTTATTTAAAGGTTTTCTTCACTTTTGATTTCCACTCAATCTTTGTTTAAAATGATGGTTCAGTTTTAATTATTGTTTCTAGTGCTTTGTTGGATGTGACAATGTTTGCCTATTTATGGGTTGGTAACTGTATTTATCTTTTACAGTGATGGTAAGAACTTGGTAGATTTTACCTATGTTGATAATGTTGTACATGGGCTCATCCTGGCAGCAGATAAACTTCATCCAAATTCACACATCTGTGGAAAGGTATTGATTGTTATTGAAAATCTACTTAGTTATTTCTAAAACAAACTTGCAACCTTCCAACGATTAATTCTTTTTATTTCCAACAGGCTTATCACATCACAAATGATGAACCAATTCCCTTCTGGACTTTCCTGTCTGAGCTTTTAGTTGGATTAAATTATGATCGTCCAAAGTATCACATACCTTACCTGTTGGCTTATTATTTGGCTGTCTTGCTTTCAATTTTAGTATCGCTGCTAAGGCCATTTTTGACCATTAAATCTACATTCACTCCCATGCGAGTCGCATTAGCAGGAACATTCCATTATTATAGTTGTGAAAGAGCAAAGAAGGATCTTGGATATAAACCTGTTGTCTGTCTGAGTGAAGGAATAAAGAATACAATTCAAAGTTTCACACACCTTAAAAATTCAATTATCTGATGTACTGTTGATTGTTAATTGTTGATCCAGATGGTAATGAAAGTTCAATTTTGCTATGATTTATGACGCATCTGAATATTTAATCATTCTTTGCTGCTTTCTAACCACGGAATCCAGGGAAAAAGCATCAAAATAATGAAGTGACCTCTCCCCTTCAAAATGAGGAAAATGTAGTTTAGGGGCTGCATATCTTTTGGAAAGGAGCAAAAGCAAATCTTGTATTTCCTGTGATATCCAGACAAGTAGAAGATGTTTTCTAGTGCAGTGTTTTGATGAATTCTTGAACTAGAACTGATGTGTGAAACAAATTAAATTTTGGGAAAAAAATCAACCCTGCGACTGAAAAGATATAATACTGTTTAGATTTCTGTCGTATGCATGTTTAAACTTTGGTCAGAAGTCTTCCATGGGGGAGGGTGGATATTTTATTTTTCTTGTTTGTTCTATTTTCTTATTTTCCAAAAAAAAAGGACTTTGTGGTTTATGTGCTTTTGATAAAATTTAACATCAAGTTTTAAAATAATTTGTTGGGCTCCCCAGATGACTAACCTGGATTTTACTTTGATGTATCAACAGTGTGTGCATTTATTATATTAATAAATGAGTTCTGCAGTGGGGTTTAACATGTAAATATTTTGGAATGGATCGATAAATGATAATGCACCTGTTATGAAATATTGTGCAAGCATTACCTGTTAATTAATTTTCTTTCAGCAATATTGCACAGTTTCTACATTTTGTGATTTTTATTGACTTTGTTAAATTTAAAATGTTATATTATGGATAGGGATAATTAAAATAAAAACTGATTGGAATTTGAGAAGACCAACTCATATAGGATATTAAATGTTACTTTTCCCCTTTGAACGTGTAAATACTTTTCTTATTACTTTGTCTGCTTCAAATGATAATTTAATGCACAAATACAAATCATAATTTGTAAAAAAAAAAACCTCTTATAAGACCAAGAGGGGGAAAGATTGTCCCTTCATTAGAGTTATATATATTTATGTACTTTTTTTAGTTAAAAAGTTCTTATCCTTTTTATTCCCAAATTTGGCTACCACAAATTACATGACTCAACAGCTATGGTAATGAGAAAAATAAAGACATTACTAGAACATAGTTTTTAAAAAAAAAACCCTCAGGAATTTACATCTAATAACTACATTGTAACAAACAACTGCACTTTTTGCACTGTCTCTACCGGAAACAGTCCTGAACAAGAAATGATCTCATGTTAATGTTGCAGTGACTTGACTCTTGATGGGTAAATAATTATCAGAAGGTCACATTTTTATTGAATTAGAGCAACAATACTTGTTTATTGAAACAGTAAGGGACCATAGCCTGGTCCTTACCACAAAGAATTCTTTATTATTCCAATCAATATTGTTCCATAAATTTACAAGCAGTAACAATACATCTGCCTGCCAGCTAGAGTGGAGATGTTAGGGGAATTACACATAAATTAAAGTTTGAGTGCCTGAAATAGATTTTTAATATGCAACTATCCTTCACTTTCTTTCCCCCAGAAATTGATCCTGCTTATCCTGGGAGAGGTTGCCATCATTTGTTTCCTTTAGCTTTAAATAGATTAAGTTGTCACGTGTCTGCTGTTGAGTTACAGTTTAGCAATAAGTACACTAATCGTGCATTTTGACAAGCTATTAATGTTCCTTTCATTACTCCAGCTACTAGTTTACTAGCTCCAGGAACACATAAACTATTTGCTTTTATTTCTCAATATGATTCTTCTTGCTCCTTTTCCATTTTGAATGTTGGTGGACAAGATTTTCCTCAGGTCACTGGGGATATTGCATTTCTTTGGCTGAAGCTGGGTGGATTCCAATCATAAAAAACGAACAGCCGATGTTAGAGATGGATACGCATGATTGGCTCTAGCCCTAAGAAGGCTGACTTCTGAATTATGCTGAAGCAAACGCAAGAGCTTTTGTCTGAAAGGTTGATGATGGGGAGTGGAAATACAGTTTGGAAAAACGCCGATATTTTGAATGACAATATAATTCTCTCAACACTGAACATTGTACAAGCAAACAAATAAATGGAAATAACTGACTGCAATACAGAGAGGAAAAAAAATCAATTGTGCAAAAAGTTGTCATTGATTGAATTTATTGTTGAGGAGTCTGATGATGGAGGGGTAGCAGCTGCTCCTGAACTTGGTGATGTGAGTCTTGAGGTACCGATACCTCTTTCCTGATGGTAGCAGTGAGAACAGTGTGCTGTGTGGTGTGGATTCTTGATTGCTGCTGCTCTCTGACAGCAGCGTTCCCTGTCGATGTTCTCAATAGTGGGGAGGGTTTTACCTGTGATGTCCTGGGTTGTGTCCATTATCTTTTGCATGGATTTACACTCAGGGGTATTGGTGTCTCCATACCAGACTGTGATGCAGCTGGTCAGCACACTTTCCACAATATATCTTGAAATTTGACAGGGTTTGATGTCATACAAAACCTCTCCAAACTCCTGAGGAAGTAGAGGCACTAACATGCTTGCTTCACGATGCCGTTAGCATGTTGGTCCAGGCAAGATCCTCAAAGATAGTGACTGCCAAGAACTTAAATGTGCTCACCCTCTCCCCCTCTGATTTCACCCAATGATCACTGGATCGTACATGTCTGGTTTTCCCTTCCTGAGGTCAACAATCAGCTCCTTGATTTTGGTGAAATTGAGTGCAAGGCTGTTATTGGTGCACCATTCAGCCAAATTGTCAATCTCCTGTATTTTGACTCATTGCCCCTTTTTCTACATTCTACTACCATGGTATTATCAGCAAATTTGTAGATGATGGTGTCGTGCCAAGTCACACAGTCATAGGTATAAAGTGAGTAAAGCAGGTGGCTAAGAACACAGCCCTATGGTGCTCTTGTACTGGTGAAGATTGGGGAGATGTTCTTACCAATCCTCACTGATTGTGATCTGTGAAAGAAAAAATCAATTCCTCATTAATGAGGAATTCCTCATCAATGCGGAAAACATTAGTTCATTATTGTTAGTATTTATTAAATGTCTTCTGAAAGTCCGCATTAGAAGTCTCAATCCTCACTGGTCCATATGCCAACATTAGTGATGACCTAAATAGTTAAATACTGATCAATGTTGCAAAAGAGTCCAACTTGCTGATACCAGTAAACAATTTATTAATCATAGGTGTGTGCAAAGTACCCTCAGGAAATGCAGTAAACAGAGGGTGCACTTGATTCACTGAAGGATCATACACAATGAAAATTATTAGCAAATAATATTTACTTGCACCAAAGAAAACTTTAGCCATCTCTATGTTGCCATTGCAGTTATTGTTGGTTGAGTTTTGAATTACCTTAAGTTGACACAGGTACAATATGGAAGATGAAGAGAGTGAGTTTCAAAAACACATTTAAACATTTCAGCATCAAATAACCTGAGATAGTTGAGAGGGTGATTGGGTGGCATGGCTATGTTATGAATGTAGGAGTACAGCCTTGATGATGGAGAAGTTGTTGGTATTAAAACATGGTGGTAAGGTAGTCACTTGGGCATACAGCAGCTGTGGAGAGTGAATCAGAAGGAACTTTTCAGGCCAATTACATTATCAAAGGTGAGTACAAGTGCCTGGAAAATTAGGAATGTGGGATAGCCTCCACTGACCATAGTAACAGGGAAGCCATGTTTCTTGAAAAAAGGAGATTTCCTTTGGAGTTATGAAACCGTGCACATACCGAGTCAATGAGGTACAATTAAACCAGTGGTTTTCAAACTTTTTTTCCACCCACATACCACCTTAAGCAATCCCTTACGAATCAC
This sequence comes from Narcine bancroftii, assembly GCF_036971445.1. Lineage (NCBI taxonomy): Eukaryota > Metazoa > Chordata > Chondrichthyes > Torpediniformes > Narcinidae > Narcine > Narcine bancroftii. Next base: position 26,177,779 of record NC_091476.1, read on the forward strand.
AGAGCCCCTACGGCACAGGGAATACATGAGAGGAAAGAAAAAGGTTGCGGTCCTGTGATCTCGTGGTTCACTTACCTGCTCACGTGGTGCTTCCGATGCGCTATCCTGATTGGCTGTTGTCGACATTTTGATTCATCTTTCAAACTGCTGCAGCAGCTGGCGCCAAATTCAGCCAGTGGGAACAACGCAGGCGCAGACAGCGGGCCGGGCAGTGCGCATGACAGCGGGCCGGGGGAGGTCAGAGGTTGTCTTTATGTAAGATGGTGGCGGGAGTGATGCGAGTGGTCATGGTCGAGCTGGGTTTTGGGTATTGATCGCGACCAATGGTGGGACCCAGCACGGTGGAGACGGAGGGGGGAGCTGGCGACGGGGCCCCAGTCGACCCGGGGAGCGCCGGCGCCATGGTGAGCGCGCTGCCCGATGCCGACACCGAGGTGAAGAAGCTGCAGGATCTGGTGAAGAAGCTGGAGTTGCAGAACGAGCAGCTGCGGGTTCGGAGCGGCCGCGGAGGGAAGGCGAGCGCCCGGCCGCCGGGGCCCACGGGTTTTGGCGGCGACGGGTCAGACGGGCGGCTGTGCCCCGGCGACCGCTTCCTATCTGAGTGCGAGGCGTTGTTTGCGGGTTGGGAAGCGGAGGCACCCGGCTCCGAGGAGCAGCAACAAGCCGTATTCCTGGAGGAGGATGTCCTGGACCTGGACCCGGACCCGGCCGTCCTGGAGGAAGACAGTTGGTGAGGGCTTTTGATGCCCCACTGGAGGGGCTCCCACGGGCTATAGTTTAACTTTCTTAGTTCATTCAGTGCAGTTATCAAACTCGGGATTGGAAGTGACCAGGATAATTTTGGAACACTTCTACATCAGGAGGATGTGTCGGGCAGTTTGGGATCTCAAATTGTTGAAAACTTTCCACGTTATTTTCATTCCATTTTGCAATAAGCGCGTAGTTTAGAAGTTCATTGTGTTCAAGTATTTTAGGTGCTATTAGATATTGAGACCAGTGAGATTCTGCTTTCTAAGCCTCGTGTAATGGTATGGATTGTATATGCTAATTGACTCGGGCAGGCCCGCCCCCGCGTTGACACTTAGCTGGACACCTCCCCTGGGACCCAGGCCATAAAGGTCGGGCTGTAGCGGAGGCTACAGTGCTCCTGCAATAACACACGCAACCAGACGGGTTGAGCTCAGTGAGCAGACTGGATTATTGCAGGCTGCAGGGCTACACTTGTACTCCCAGCCCGGACCTGGCTGAGAACTGCGCTGGAGGGCACTGACGTCATCTGGCCGTCCCGTGGTCCCCCAACGGGGTTTCTGAGCCCCGGGCTGGAAGGAAGGGAAACCCCCCCCCCCCGACGGGCACTGATAGTGCCCAACACCTCGTTAATTAGAAAAATGATAACTTTACGGTATCGTTAATCTCAATCAATGTTGTTGGGGATCAGACCCCGCGGCAATCAGTGGTGTTGGGGATCAGACCCCGCGGCAATCAGTGGTGTTGGGGATCAGACCCCGCGGCCAATCAGTGGTGTTGGGGATCAGACCCCGCGGCCAATCAGTGGTGTTGGGGATCAGACCCCGCGGCAATCAGTGGTGTTGGGGATCAGACCCCGCGGCAATCAGTGTTGTTGGGGATCAGACCCCGCGGCAATCAGTGGTGTTGGGGATCAGACCCCGCGGCAATCAGTGATGTTGGGGATCAGACCCCGCGGCAATCAGTGGTGTTGGGGATCAGACCCCGCGGCAATCAGTGGTGTTGGGGATCAGACCCCGCGGCCAATCAGTGGTGTTGGGGATCAGACCCCGCGGCCAATCAGTGGTGTTGGGGATCAGACCCCGCGGCAATCAGTGGTGTTGGGGATCAGACCCCGCGGCAATCAGTGTTGTTGGGGATCAGACCCCGCGGCAATCAGTGGTGTTGGGGATCAGACCCCGCGGCAATCAGTGTTGTTGGGGATCAGACCCCGCGGCAATCAGTGGTGTGGGGGATCAGACCCCGCGGCAATCAGTGGTGTGGGGGATCAGACCCCGCGGCAATCAGTGGTGTGGGGGATCAGACCCCGCGGCAATCAGTGGTGTGGGGGATCAGACCCCGCGGCAATCAGTGGTGTGGGGGATCAGACCCCGCGGCAATCAGTGGTGTGGGGGATCAGACCCCGCGGCAATCAGTGGTGTGGGGGATCAGACCCCGCGGCAATCAGTGGTGTGGGGGATCAGACCCCGCGGCAATCAGTGGTGTGGGGGATCAGACCCCGCGGCAATCAGTGGTGTGGGGGATCAGACCCCGCGGCAATCAGTGGTGTGGGGGATCAGACCCCGCGGCAATCAGTGGTGTGGGGGATCAGACCCCGCGGCAATCAGTGGTGTGGGGGATCAGACCCCGCGGCAATCAGTGGTGTGGGGGATCAGACCCCGCGGCAATCAGTGGTGTGGGGGATCAGACCCCGCGGCAATCAGTGGTGTGGGGGATCAGACCCCGCGGCAATCAGTGGTGTGGGGGATCAGACCCCGCGGCAATCAGTGGTGTGGGGGATCAGACCCCGCGGCAATCAGTGGTGTGGGGGATCAGACCCCGCGGCAATCAGTGGTGTGGGGGATCAGACCCCGCGGCAATCAGTGGTGTGGGGGATCAGACCCCGCGGCAATCAGTGGTGTGGGGGATCAGACCCCGCGGCAATCAGTGGTGTGGGGGATCAGACCCCGCGGCAATCAGTGGTGTGGGGGATCAGACCCCGCGGCAATCAGTGGTGTGGGGGATCAGACCCCGCGGCAATCAGTGGTGTGGGGGATCAGACCCCGCGGCAATCAGTGGTGTGGGGGATCAGACCCCGCGGCAATCAGTGGTGTGGGGGATCAGACCCCGCGGCAATCAGTGGTGTGGGGGATCAGACCCCGCGGCAATCAGTGGTGTGGGGGATCAGACCCCGCGGCAATCAGTGGTGTGGGGGATCAGACCCCGCGGCAATCAGTGGTGTGGGGGATCAGACCCCGCGGCAATCAGTGGTGTTGGGGGATCAGACCCCGCGGGAAAGCTTCTGGTTCCTGGCATGGTAGCAGTTTAGTTCTGCATTTTTCCTGCAATCATTGTCTACAAATTCCGTGTTTCACTTAAAGCAAACTTCACTGAGAGAATGAACTCTTGTTTTAAATAAAGGTTGTATGTATCAACAAAGAAGGCAGCAAGAACAGATCGAGATCAGAAGATTCAAAACCCTCTGAAATGGTGCAGGCAGGTGCTTGATCATCCTAGCCCAGAAACTGAAGCTGCCTGTCGTAGTCTTATGTGCCGACTTGATCAAGGTAGGCTGTTTTTTCAGGCGCTGACGTGCTTTCTTCCTGACGCCACTGGTGTGTTGGGTCCAGGAAAGATCTTGGACACCCAAGAACTTGTATTTGCTCACCCTCTCCACCTCTGATTTCTCCCAATGATCCTTGGATATTACACCACTGGTTTTCCCTTCCTGAAGTCAACAATCAGCTCCTTGGATTGGGTGATTATAGAGTGCGAAGCTGCTGTTAGTACATGATTCAGCCAAGTTTTCAGTCATTCTCCTATTTGCTGACATCACCCTTTTTGTGTGCAATCAAGTCACCTTTATCATTCATACCATGCTCTCACAGTAAACACAAGATGGCTTTTCTCCAGGACCACAGAGCATATTTGCAATTAGAATAGAAGTTGAACACATTTAAAATATTAAGACTAGTCCATGATACTCTATCCACAAATGTTCTGGGAATTCATGAGTCTGATGGCTTGGAGCAAAAAGCTGTTGCCCAATCTGGATGCAAGGGCCTGGTGCTGCAGTACCTCATACCAGATGGCAGAAAGGAGAACAATTTACATGAGGGATGCATGTACTCATTTCTGTGGTATCTCCAGCAAATTTGTAGATGGTGTTGTCGTAGCGAGCCACATGGTCATGCGTGTTGAGCGAGATTTTAAAATTGCAATTAGCTTCTGTAAACTTTTGTTGGGCTGTCAGGTTATTACTAATCTTGCTTTCAAACAATGCTTTTTTTTTCCTTGACTTTTCTATTTTGTGTTGTGTTTGGTAGCATGGTTAGTGTAGCAGTTAGCACAGCGCCAGAGATCAAGGGTTCCAATCTCTCTCTGTAAAGAGTTTGTACTTTCTCCTTGTGTTGGTTTCCTCCCTCTGTTCAAAACGTACTGGGGGGGGGGGTTGTAGGATAATTGGGTGGCGTGGGCCGAAAGGGCCTGTTACAATGTTGTATATCTAAGTTTAAAATATTTCATGATTTCTTGCAAGGTATAGTAATTTCTTGCCAGCTCTATATTGTGTGTCTTCCTTCAACCATCTAAAGACAAGTGTTCACAAAGTAAATTTACGCAATCTATGATCCTTGTTAAATTCTTGAATCTGTGCTGCGACCAATGTATCTTTGGAAAAATGTAGTATCACGTTTTTGGAAACTTGAAGGAAAAGAATAGCAAGTGATGGAAGCATTCTGTAGATCTGGTGAGGAAAAGTCAGAATACTTTAAAAAGAAATCAACTGAAAGGAACTATTCACAATGGGGTGTAGTTCTGGGGCTGTCTGAGATGACCTGTTTGTTGATCATAGTCAGTTTGCCTGGAGGAAATGAAATTAATTGATCAGAGTGAAAATACTAAATACAATTTTCAGATGCCTCTGTTCCACATAGCATGATGTAAAATGCACTATTTAGATTTGGCTTGATTATCTGCAAAATGGCTTGTTTACCATGGCAGTATTTATAATTGTTTAATCATATTTTTGAAATGTGATAGTCTGGTCTTCGTTCCTATACAATTTAATTATATGAAGTAGAGATGTATCTTGGCAATGTTGTATATTATAGGTACAATTTTATTCTATTGATCTGAATCCAGCTTGCTAAAAATATTAGGCTTGCTACATCAGTCTTGAAATTCCAATGTTAGTCTTGTTGCAAAATGTGTGGATCTGACAAGTTGCCGAAGGTAGATTAGATGGAAGTGGGGACCACAAGATCCAGCGTCAGAAAACTTGTTTGTACATTTAGCTGTTGTTGTTGTCCATTTAGTACAGTACCATCTTTTTCTATATATAAGGGGTTGAGACCACTGAAACTCTCCAGCACATAATTCTGGATGGTTAATATTTTTCTTTGGAAAAGTAGGCAAAAATTTCAGTCCAGATTTCTCGAGGAATAAATCTTGAGTGAAATTTCATTCTGTTCAATGATTTCAGAATGGAATCCAGGGGAAGTAATTCTTTTCATGTGAGGATGGATGCACTGGTATTAGTGTTACCAGTGAGTAGTCATACTATAGTTGACGATGTACATTGCATTTCTGTAAATCAGCCGTATTCATAGTCTTGGTCTGGCAGCAGTTATTCAACAGAATTCCAACTACAGTAATTCCATGTGAATCCTGAAGAAACAGAATTGTCATCAGAAAAAAAAATCTAGGGACAACTGGTTCCTTTCACACTATTTTGAAAGCATCTTGTTCTTTTTCCATGTTAATAAGGTGCATTGCTACTATGCTTCAATGTGAGCATGGTAGCTTTGTCACTGAAAATATCAATCTGCACTAAATGTTCTTAATTATGATTATCCAAATCAATCAATTTTTCACAGCATTTTTCCCACAATGTGCTCTGCTCTCTTCCCTAGTAACTCAGATTGACTACGATATTGAAATCCCTGGCACATAGTTAGCCAGTTGAGCTTGCTTAAATCAAAAATACCCTTCTACTGGTATGAAGAGTTTGGAAAAGGGGGTACGGTCTCAGATTGTTAAAGTTCCATCTTCAACCTTCTTATTGAATTCAGTGTTTGTGTTATGTAGAAAATCACTGTGTTGATTGAATATTGTTCTTGGCTTACTCTGATGGGATTTGCCTTCCTTTCCATTATTTGCAACAAGGCATGTCCCATTAGGGGGTAAATACGGGAAGCTACAAAAAATAGAGGGAAGGAATTATCTTTCCCTCTCTAGCACAGTTTGTTGGAGACTGGTAGACCGTTACTGTTGGCTTAATGTGACCATCGTACAATGTCTTAATTTTTTTTACGTGGTAAAGGTTTTAACTTCCAGTAAATATGGTGCAATGTACATGACTAATGACATAGGTGATGCTGATCTGTCTGCATTTGATTGTTTCTGACAAAGTTTTGCTCAGTGTTTCTTCCAAGTTCTGAGGGACAACAACAAGATTTTCATCTATTCATAAATAGGTCTAAAAAAAATTGAACTGATTCTTTACTGTTGTAAGTCAGTCAATGAGTACCTCCACTGTAGTCTAAATGTGGATCCAAGCCCAGGCAAGTTGTCGTTTAAAGTATCGTGGCGATATAAGCTTCATGGCTTTTGCATTTGTGTCTAACTATGCATGCTTTTCCACTCTAGCCAACAGATGGAGAAACATCTATTGCACTCCGCTTTCCTCATCCTGTGCTTATAGCTCCAATACAGATGCCACTTCGTGTAGCAATCTCTTAAACTCTACTGGTTTCCTCAAAACATCTACTAAAACAGTACTAACCTATGGCAGTTCAGGTACGGTACAACTGTCCATTAATGAAATGTATATAATGCACCTTTTTAAACTATTAATGTTGCTTTTCCCTTTATGCAGATTGATGCATGTTGTGTTGGACCTTCTTCCAGGTTTTGTCCATGTAAGATTTGAAAATAATTGCATGATTTTGCATGGCTTTCATGAAAACTTGCTGGTATGTTACTCTCAGGATAGTCCAGCATTTATTTTTCAAAATGGAATGTTGGAATCTTAGGTGGAAATGAAATTTGCAAAATCTACCTACAAGTCATTTGGGTTCAAATTTCATTTGAATTCTAGTGTTTAAGAATTTATTTATATAGTACACACACACACACACACACCACCTTGCCCCCTTGTTCCTGCTCCACCAATCAATAAAATGGTGCTTTTAAAAAAAAACCTGTGTCACATTCCCTTGAACTATTCCCATTCACCTTGGTTTTCTTAATATCCAAATATCTTGCTCTGAAAGTCCTGACTGATACACTGCATTCCTTTTGGTGTATAAATCTGCCACCTTGGTGAGGACATTTATTCTCCTTATCCTGACTTTCCGGGATTTGTTTATTCCAACATCATAACTTCTAATTCCAGAAACAAAAAATGCTATGTCAAGCAGCATCTAAGTAGTTCTAATGAAGGGTCTAAACCTGATCATAGACAACTCATGAGAACTGGTTGCTCTTTCCACAAATGTTACTTGACTTAATTTCTTGCAGCATTTGTATTTTTATTTTAACTTCTGCAATTTTGTTTTCTGACCCTGCTCAGAGCAAACACCATTTTTGTATCTAGCCTGTTAAACCCCCCCCCAAGACTTTTTTCGAGATTACTTATCATTTTATCTAAACTTGAGTATAGCCCAGTTTGCTTAATCTATTTTTTTTTAACTTTTTTTTAAACTTTTTAAAAAAATTTTAAATTTTTTTAATTTTTCTCACTATAAACCATATTGATCAAGATACATACATTTTCCTTCTTAAATATATACAGTGTCGTTTTCTCCCCCCTTCCCTCCTCCCTTCCCTCCTCCCTTCCCTCCTCCCTTCCCTCCTCCCTTCCCTCCTCCCTTCCCTCCTCCCTTCCCTCCTCCCTTCCCTCCTCCCTTCCCTCCTCCCTTCCCTCCTCCCTTCCCTCCTCCCTTCCCTCCTCCCTTCCCTCCTCCCTTCCCTCCTCCCTTCCCTCCTCCCTTCCCTCCTCCCTTCCCTCCTCCCTTCCCTCCTCCCTTCCCTCCTCCCTTCCCTCCTCCCTTCCCTCCTCCCTTCCCTCCTCCCTTCCCTCCTCCCTTCCCCCCTCCCTCACCTCCCCTCCCATTTATTTAAAGTTCAGCTTTCATCTGAAGAATAAATCCTTTGCACCTGTTCTTTTGGAAGTAGGCTCTTCCTTGAGTCGCTCAACTCACTCTTCTTGGGACTCCATGTAATTGTTTTTACTCTGCACTTAAATCTTCAAAGGCTACAAAATTCTTTGCCTTACAATCTGTGTGCATAGTCATGTTAATTCATCCACATGGACATCAGGTCCCTCAGATATGGGATGGGCTCAAGCCTGAAATGTTATGTATCTGTACTGTATAAAGTACACTGTTTGACCTGAGTTTCTCCAGTGTTGTTTTCACTTCAGCCATGTTATCTGCATACATTTATTTTACTTTTTTTGAATATTATAGTTTTGATTTTCCAAAGCCTCATGCAAATCCAAAACAATTACATTTTTGCCACATAATATGATTTAGAGTCCTTATTTCCCCTTATTTACACCCTCCCCTCCCTATCCCTTAAATTATACAAATGGCAAAATATAAAAATACAAAAACCACCTAAATATGGCCAAGACAATGATCCTCCTCGAAGCTGGAGGACCTCGGATGATAAATAAAAATGGGTAGGGGCAAAAACTCATGATCTGTGCCATGTTCCCCATTTCATACTATTAATCCTTTACCTGCTAGGATGGATCTCCTTTAAATTTCTCCTTGGTCCTTCAACTTGTGCTTGCTGGTTCTAGACCTCCCTTCCCTAGGAAAAATACTAGTCTATTTTGTCTATGCCCCACATAATTTTATAACCATTTTCCAATATGGTTACTCCAGCTGCTTCCTAATTCCAATGAGAAGACAGAAGAAAGCTGTTTACTCTCTGAGGGGTGTCAAAGATTCCTTGATGCCACTTGAGCAGGGGATTTAACCCTGTGTATCCATCGATATGTATCCTAGAAATGAATTATCTGGGCATTATCTCATTGTTATTTTTGGGCCTTGTGCATAATTTGTTTACCATCTTTTATGCATTACAACATCAACTACGCTTGAAAAAATACCTCATTGGGTTTTAAGTATTTCAGGGGACACCTGAGAATGTAAAAATGATTCTGAAACTTGTAATTTTTGAATGACTATCATCTTTATTCTATTGGGAAATTGGGTAACTGGCTCAGAGCCAAAAATTTTTTTGGTCTTCAGAACTAAAATTGTTAATTTTAGAAAACATCCTGTTAAATCTCCTGTACCCTTTGAATTTGAATCTTTTCTATAATGTTCAGAAATGGTCACTGTACTCCAAATAACCAGTGGATAATTAACCTACCATGGTTCTTGGAGGAAGCCCACATGGCAACAGGGAGAATAAGCAAATCATGGTCGAAATTGAACCAGAGTGTTTGGTTCTGTGATACGACGGCTCTAGCTGTGTCACTGAGCTCCTGCAATGAAATCCGTCAGGACTGGGTAATTAAACAGCAGACAGCTCTAACCACTTGGTCTGTTGCTTCCCTGGTGATTGTCGTTTTCTTGATCCTCACTATTCCTTCCACATTTAGAAATTTTCTTTCCCATGGTTAACAGGAAACAATCCTGAGCACTGCCATGTTCATTGAAAACAAAGACTGGTTTGATCCTCCACATTCACATTGTTAACTATGGCTGTTTTGAGGTTGATTCCAGTCATGTGGTATGCCATTGGTACCCACAACTCCACTGTGATTGGCTGTGGATTTGTCTGATGTGCATCTAAATTAAAAGATCTTGTGATAGCAATCGTCTGCTCCAGTTCGAAGAAAACCTACTGGGGGCACTTGGCAAGTCGAGAAGCCTCGCACAAAGTGCCTCCAGGTTGTTTTTTCTCCGTTTCCAACATCTGCAATGTCTTGGTTAATCAGTCTGTTTGGACTCAGACTGAAAGGCAAGTCTCTAACCTCGTGCACCATCCACTTGTTGAGTTTCAGTGATTTAAAATGTGTTGATTGTTGTGTTAATGTGAATGCTATGCCAAAATGCTTGCATTCTATTAAAAGAAAGTAAATGGAATCTAATATGTTCAAAAAATTCCAGACTGTGCACTAAATGCATTTACTGTGTATGCTAAATTTTTATTAATTGTTTAAAAGGCTAATTTGGGGAAAAGTAACAGTATTAAACAAGCAAAGCACGATGATTAAATCCATTAAAGAAAAATGTACATTAAGTAGCACGTTCACTATCAGTCATTCCAAACTACTTTATAGTAGTTTGTTAGGTCTGCTTTGTTCGAGAATGAGTGAGTCAGACACCAGACTGAGTCGAAATCAAAGTTCTTTATTACCGAATTGTAACACTTGCAACTAACAGTGTTAGTTGGAGAAGTCGCATTCTCTCGATATCAGCAAGTGTTGTTTTTTTTATACCTCAGGAAACGCACTTAGTAAATTATCATACCATTACGTTGTCCAATGAATAAGCTGTTGCTACCCTTCTCTGTTAGTCTGCTGCACATCATCTTGTTATTGCCACACTTATCTTGAGCGTACAAGGTCACACCTGCATCCTGTTACTCCTTAGTACTGAGTGACTCCTTCTCCGGTCCCAACTAATGATGTTTTTACCTTACAATTTGCACTTTATTTCATTGCTTGTAATGTAAGAAATGCATCAATAATTTGAAGTATTATTTTCAAAGAGCAGTGAGTAGATTTTTGAAATTATCCAGTATTCTGGTGATCTTCAGAATCGTTATAAGGTTCTTTGTGCTCACTTGACAGTACAGTTCCCATTGTATCGCAGCAAGGGAATGTTGCCCTGGGTGTTGGCCTTCATTTTCGAACATTAGTCTTTGAATTCTCTGCCCTCTGACTTTGAAACAGTCATCTAGATTTGGATAAATGGTGCACCTTGTGTTGGCTTAAACAGAAGACTTGCATTATTTAAATCTGGTCTGGTGGCTCTTTCTGCATGTCCAGCTGATGAAGTGATGTTTGCAAGTTAAATATCTGATTATTTATGCATAGATTAAATACTTTTGTTTAATATGCAATCAATAGAATGTACAGGTAGCTGCCTTTGAATCTTGTAACAATTTTATTTTTGGAAATTGCCTTTTTTATGTTCTTCATTCATGTTGATCTTCAAGGTTATCCATCCATTCACTCGGCATTAAGTTCCCAGTCATCCATTGACAGTGAGCTAAGCACCTCTGATGACTCTATCTCCATGGGGTATAAATTACAAGATCTGACAGATGTCCAGATCATGGCTCGATTGCAGGAAGAAAGTAAGTAAAGTTATATTGACATTTAATTTATGCTTCATGGTGGTGCAACCCTGAAAAAAAAGTTTATCATCTGATTACCTGTATACAACCTGATGAAGCAGTGCATCTGCAAACCATGGGGCATGCACAAAAATGCACAATACACAGTACCTAAACATCCCTGTCTCTGCAGATGCTCCCTGACCAGACCAGCTAATGTCCTCCAGTTTTCTTGCTCCAGATTGCAACAACTGCAGTTTCTTGTGTCTTGATCATGACTGAAGTTGAGACTGAAAATGAAAGATGAAAAGAAAAATGTCTTTGCAGATAATTTTTTTTTTTTTGGTTTTAGGTCTTCGACAAGACTATGCTTCCAGTTCAGCATCAGCTTCCCGCCGTAGTTCCAGTGCCTCTTTAAATTCCTTGAGAAGAGGAACCTATAGTGATCAGGAATTTGATACTTACAGTCTGGATGATGAAGATGAATATGATTACTCTTTATCTCAGCGCAATGTGCATAGATACTCTCCTTCGCCACGAAGTTCCCCTCGATCACAATCTCCAGTTCATGGAGCAGCAACCCCAGGAAGAGTTCGTCCATCACGACGCTGTTTGCAGGGGCGTGTGTCTGAACTGATTAATTATACCAAGAATCAAGGTACTCTAATTTTTTTGATCATTAGATAAATTGAGTGAGGGGGTTCAAGAGTACAAATTAATATGAATGCTTTGTTATAATGACAAACTCTTTCATGTTGGAGATGCAAGTTTGTAAAATTGTAATCCAAATACCTATAGTACATATTAAAATTCTACTTTTGTGGTGAAAGTGCTCCTGCTGTTATGTACACAAAGCAACTTGTTTTTGCTTTTACACAGACCAACTTTGGCAACACTAAGGTAATTTATTGTATATATCTAGTTGGCCTGAGAGCACACGAGTCAACTACAGGAGTGAGACTGGAATTACAAGTAGACCAGATTTGTCTTGAGCTCTTGTTTTGCTGCTTTCCATAACAGAGGAAATGCGTCGTAGTATGCCCAATCTGGCCAAGACTGGAATTCGTTCTTCTGATGCTGGCCGAGGCAGTCGTAGCTTTGAATCTAATTTGCAAATGCCCAGCAGTCGAATTTCACGGTTGCAGCAATCTCCAGCAGGTACGTCACATTGGATCACTCACTGATTAGTTGTTCCATACACTAAATTCTCGCTCGAATTAGTTGTTCCATACACTAAATTCTCGCTCGAGAAATGTACAATAAGCCTACCAAATAGGCTGTGGGATTCTCTAACTTTCAGTTTCTATAGTTGAAAATGTTAGTTGAAACTTCAAAAGTTACCTCTATATATTTTGGCATGTCACAATGAGATCATTTGGCACATTGAGATGAGGCTAGTTTAATAGCAGCCAACTGCAATGCTCAGTCAAAGAAGACATTTCTGAGTTCATTTGAGAGCTCATTAAAGGGCCCCAACCTGAAACATTGACTGACTGTTACCTGACCCACTGAATTCCTCTAGCTTCTCACTGTTTGCTCAGATTCCAACATCTAGTGTCTTTGAATGAACCTGTGGTCTCAGCTTTTGTTTTGGACATCTAAAGAATTTTAGAATTAAAATGCACCCCTTTGTTATCAATGTTCAAAGCAATGCTGTTCATGGGGTTTTCTTGAGTTAATAAATGTGGGACTGACAGTATTTGCTTGAGTAGCACTTTATTCAAGGGTGATTTCCTTTGTAAATGCATCCCAATAATTACGACTGCAGGGAAACAGCAAGGCTGGTTTGGCAATGTTTGCCTGAGCGCAGTGTGCATAATTTTGGAACTGACACATTGACAAACAATGTCTACGAAGGGGCTGGTCACATTTAAGTTGTTGCTACTGATAACCTTTAATTGATTCTCAAGACATTATATACCAGGTTGTTAATGTATCACAAGCTAGTAACACTTGCTTTAAAATACAGGAAATTGTAACTTTTTTGTTTTTATTAGCATAAATATTTTGTTAACTTGGTAAATTCACTATTCTTTTGCATTTTCTCTGGTGCTATTATCCTTTGTTAATCACACAGTTCCTATTTTAACTTTTCCATCTTGACCATTACCAACTTTGTAATTGTTGGGTCTCCCTTGCAGAGTGTGCTCTCTCATAAAATCCTGAAGCACATCTTTTCCGGTTAAGAGAGTGGACCTTTCAAAATGGAAATTCTATTAGGAATCAATAAGTGGGATCTAAAGACTTTAGCCATCTGGCAAGCTAGAGGGAAATGGTGCATTATTGGCTTGCCTTGTTATCTCGCCTCCTGTGAGGTACCCTCCAAGTGCTCTCCTCCTCTCTTTTCACACCCCCCCCTCCCCATTGTTGTTTGAATTCAAGTAGGAATGTGCACCATGTTTCAGCAAGTGGTCCACATTGTGGAAGAAACTTGATTGAAGGAACTTGGATGCCAATATGATGGCTAAGCTAAATTACCAATAATGTTCTAAGGGAGTATGTTTCTGACAATTCATTGTGCTACTTATTAAAATTCAGAACTTGTAATTATTATATGTAAATGTATAACAGTCAAATTCTAATTCCTCAACCAACAATGTTGGATGCATTTGTGAAATTCCTTAAAAGTCAGGATAAAATGGAAGTAGTGTCCACAAATTTAGAAGTAGGATGGAACTGAAGGTTAAATGTAATTGTGGAATGAAATTAAAGGAGATTTAAATGACCAAAAAAAATGTTGATTGGGGGCAAGAAATGTGTGGAGACCAGTGCAGATATTGGTACTGTCATCAAATATTTGAATACTAAATCAGTAATAAAGGAAAAGGAACAGAATACTTTAGAGAAAATTCACAGCTGAAACTACAGACCTTTTATAAGAAAAGGTGAGTACATCAGCTGTATTATTTACTGCTTTTAAAATTGGTATAAGGGTGGCATGGTTAGTGTAGCAGTTAGCATTGAATCTCTGTTCGCCATCTTCCTAGTGTTAATGAAATGTCTGATTTCCAAGTAATAGCGATACATTTCCTTGCTATCACGAAAATTGATTTGACAAATTTCAATTGAAAATCTGATAAAGATAATTTGGGAGTTATATTCACAAAATTTCTGTCAATAATAATTCAGGAATTAATGGAAAACAATATCCATAACTTGTAAAAACTTACTAATGGAAATCCAAAAAGGTTTAACCTTTGAACAAAACCATGTAGAATGAATAAAAGTTCCAACATCTTTTCCACATCTAAAACATTGATCCGTTATATCTGATCTCCATCTATTCAATTTCTGAGGCAATTGATCTGCAATTGATGTGAAAAGTTATAATGAAGTAATCTATACCTTATTAATTGTATTGGACATAACTTCTTTACATAAATATTTCCAAACCTGCTGATCTACTGATATATTCAAATCTTGTTCCCATCTTTCCTTTGCCTTAAACAAACCTACTTTCTGCGCTGAAGTAAGGAGTTTGGATGTTCTCTCTGTGACTGCATGGGGTTTCCTGGAGTCTCTGGATTCCTCCCACCATCCAAAAACATACTGGGGGTTGTAGGTTAATTGGGTGTAATTGGGCAGTTACAAAGATGTTTGTACTACTTTGCATTGGAACTGAAAAATTACCATGTTCTGTCTATAGTTAAAATTTAACCTTTTCTGATTTTAGAAAGATGTGCTTTATTTTAAAAGATGAATTTAACTTTTTAAAATATTTTGAGGATGTGGGTGATACTTTTTACTTTCAGCAAAAAAGGGTGGATAAGAGCAACACTTTTTTCATTTATTACTAAAATAACAAAACCTGATCAATATGTAATTTAAATTGTGCTGGAGCATTGCAATTTTTTTTTATATTAATTTTATTAGTAGTATTGAACAGATCCTGCTGTGTTTAATGTTCTGTAAGTTTATGGGTATTTTATTCATTTTATTGAAAAATTACCATTTCACGTAGAGTATACTCCCATGGATGGATGGGGAAGGAGGGGAGAAGGAAAACAATTAGTGCCTTAGTAATTTTCTTTTTTTAATCCAGGTCCAGCTACTGGAAAGCTCAGGTACACTGGTAATGGCAATCATACTTCATTCTCTAACAGACAGCCAGTGAAAGCAATTGCTAACATTAACTCTCCCTTAACGACAAGGCATTCAGTGAAAACAACAGGATACCTAAGTTCTGGGAGTACTGTTCGTAGAATGCAGTCTCCCACTTGTTCAGGCACATCACCAACTGGCTTTGCTTCTACTGGAAGATCCTCCAATTCTGCTCCTATACCAAGGAACACCCCGATCAAGTCACGCGTTACTTGCACTTCCACCACAGTTTCGAAGAGCAAGTTCTTACAGCCAACTAGGAGGCAAGTCTTGTGTTCCATCGATTCTCGATTAAGGGGGTGCGTGCCTTGAGATATTCTTTACATTTTTAGATTTCTGGGGGTCATGAATGGAATGGAAAATGGTATGGTTAAGATTGATAGGGTGTGACTAGATGAGAGTGGAGATTGAACAGAGTCCTTGAATGTGGATTGGACAGTGTGGATTGAGGCATAGAGGGAGGATAGAAGGAAAGAAGTGAAGATGGAAATGACCAAATTGGAGGAAAGATTAGAAGATGTGAAGTTTGGTTGCTCCTGCACTGGTTTATTGAGTGGAATGGTGAGAAGATTAAGATCAGGCCTTAATAAAAGATGCTGGATAGTGAGGTTGAGAAATGAAATATTGCATATTGAGGTATTGCGTACAAGAAAACTGACCTTCAGCTGATCCAGCAGAGAACTCTAATGGTGGTACTAGGAATGTCTCGGGATAAACGTGTCACAGTTGAACCTGGGGAAGTGAGAAAAGAGCCAATTTGTTGGAGAACTTGATTGGGAATGGATTTTATCTGAAACTATGGTCGAGTTCAAGAGGAATGAAAATATAGAGGAAGAAGAATATCAAAATTATGGGGTTTGGTCATTTGCAGCAATTGAAATACTTTCACAATTGAGAAAGGAGAGGGATTGTAGTTTCTTGGGGATGGAGTGGGAAAGGCCAAAGAAGCCATCAATGTGCTCAGCTCATCAAAATATAAGGAAAATGACTAGAATTGAAGCCTAAAAGACCAGAAAGGAGGTCCCTGGAACTGGCTAGTTCTAGGCACCAGGCTTTATGAAGGATAATCATCCTATCCTTTAGCATAGTGCACTTTCCAGGATTGAATAATAAAGAATTACAAAAACTATGGTTGTATTTGCTGACATTTGGAAGTTGTAAGGTGACTTGAGATGGGGAGCTGAGAGCAAGGAAAAAATATTTTTGGATCTAGCACTAGTGAACTAGTCAGGAACTTGTCAGGAAGAAGTTACATGTGCAATGCATGGTGTAAACTTTAATCTCTTGAAAATTGAAATTGGACAAAGGCCAACATGTTTGAAAGTTTTGTTAACCAAAAGCATTGAGATGCAAAACAAAAAGAAAATGTAAAGTGGCTGGAGGGCAAAACAACTTCATTCTGTTTAGATAGGAAGCATTTTTGTACCAGGTCTACTTGCGAAGATGGTGGTTAGTTTTAGTTGTATTGCGCTTTTATTACAGCAAACTAACTTGCTCTCTACATATGTCAATAATGATTGGAAATTAATTGTTCATCAGGACTCTGCAACTACCGAAGACTCACGGTACTGTGACAGAAGAGAAATGGAAAGAAGGCTGTTACTGAAGACGGCTCAGATTTGTAAACTTTGGCACTTGAAAGCCCAGCTGGCTGGGCCAACTTCAAATAAAGACAGGAAAGCAAAGTCCAGTTTCGGACAATGGAAGGGTATTTTGTAAAGATTAGTTTTAATTGTTAGTGTCCATCTGTGCCAGGATTTTGATTCCTGGGTGTGTTACAGTATTGCATCATCAAGCCAGGTTGTGACATCAGGTACCTTAAACTTAGTTATTTGTTTATAGATTGTAACCCCAAACTGACATTGAGCTTGAGGGTGGAATTGTGTAAAAGATCTTTAAATAGTAAAAGCAATCACATTTTGCCTTTATGCTTTTATTGTCTGAACTTTTATCATTCCTAATTTTAAATGAGTATTACAAAATGGGATCAGTGCTTAAGTGTATTTGAAGATTTGTTTGCTTGACTATATTCCTTGGTTTGCAATTCATATAAAGATTTTTACTAAAGCAAGGATGAATTGCATGAACAACTTGAATGCCTGAGCAATGTGTGTGAGGAACCTGGAACAATCCTTAACTGTCGCAAGCTATCGATCAACATCCTTGTGATGTCAGTTTTGATCTGTTGATTTCTAAGTGTAGAGGTTTGTATTTTAACTGAACATGTAAAATCTTGAAAGACTTCATTCATTAGAAGAAATGTGTGCCAATTCCCTGTGTTATAAACATTAATGAGTGGTAATTGCACCACAGGCCTCCAGCATGACTGAATTTGTGGAGTGTACTTCAAATTATTTTGCCCCGTGTATTTTATAATCCAGGCTATTGGCTTTTTTTGGGCAGAAGTTGGATTTGCCCATTCGCTTTATCAGGAGCAAATTGCACCAATTTGCCGATGATCTAGAATTGCCTTGAGGACAGACATTCAATTTATCTTAAATTCATTCACTCCCCTATAACTTGAATGACAGACCAAAGTAATATTAAATAAGTCACCGTTTGCTTGATTATGAACTATCAATCATTTGAGTCTTGGGATTGTGCTAATTTGGCCTCAGTTGAATGGGCAGCACTGTTGGCATAGCGCAAAGCCTTTACAGCACCGGGGTTTGAATCCCGTGCTGTCTTTAAGGAGTTTGTATGCTCTCCCTGTGTCTCTGGAAGTGGGTGTAAATTGGGCAGCACAGATTTGTGGGCCAAAATGGCCTGTTACATCTAAATTAATAAAAATTTATCAGTTAGGTATTCTCACTTGCCATCTTCTTTTCCTTACACCACTCAATGTGGCTTTGTTTTAGTTAAAAGCATTTGCAGAGAAACCTCTTGACAAAAGAACTTTTTTTTTTCTGGAGGCTCTAGGCTTATTTCTAAACCGGTTTTAAAAAATCAGTAATGTCAGTTACTGCATTTTACTTTTTAAAAAAAACCACACAATTTGATTTGTACAAGATGTTAAGCCGTTCCTCCAGGGGAACATTTGGGCAGTTTGCTTCAGATTTTTTATTCTGCAATGTCAGTTTATAGTTTGATGTAAAACTTTAGCTGGTATGACATGTTCACACTCAAATTTCTCGGTCATATTTGAGGGTAGAACACATCAGTTGCACTACATTGGGTTAAGAACCTATAAATGTAAGATTAGTTGCAAGCTGGTATGAATGTGGGATTTAGTCTTCAAATGTTTTGTGTGCAACATCGAGTTAGTAAAGTCTGTGCTGTGATGTGGATTTTACTATGATTGTCTTAAAGCAGCTTGATTTACAGGACCAATTTTTATTTTTGTATTTTAAGTTCTTGAAGGACATTACTGAAAAAAGAATCAATGAACTTGTGTATTGAGGAGTCTTTATAAGATAGTGGTTTAGTCTAATTTTTTTTCAGTTGAGCCATCAACAAGATGTTTTTATTTCTTCACTTTGTTTGAAATGGAGTAGTAAATGATTTGAATTTTCAGTTAAATTAAGCTTTTTATACAATTTTCTGGACCTATTTCCACCTTTACGTAAAGTTATTTCAGTTACATTGCTCAGTATTAAAGTTTGTTAATATTGTAACAAAATGTGTCTTGCTGCATTAAAGTTATCAGGTTAATTATCCTGGTCACAAGTCACTGAGGAGTATGGGATTGTGTCTTACTCTTGTGCTTCATTAATCTTCCTTAAGGTTTAAAGTGTCCATTGATAGCAATACTGAAATTCATACCGACTTTGGGAAGTGAAGCAGCCTATCCCTTCATCAAACCTAACATTAATCTTGATTCTTTGGCTTGGCTTCGCGGACGAAGATTTATGGAGGGGTATGTCCAAGTCTGCTGCAGGCTCGTTGGTGACTGACAAGTCCGATGCGGGACAGGCAGGCACGGTTGCAAGGGAAAATTGGTTGGTTGGGTGTTGGGTTTTTTCTCCTTTGTCTTTTGTCAGTGAGGTGGGCTCTGCAGTCTTCAAAGGAGGTTGCTGCCCGTTGAACTGTGAGGCGCCAAGATGCACGGTTGGAGGTGAGATCAGCCCACTGGCGGTGGTCAATGGGGCAGGCACCAAGAGATTTCTTTAAGCAGTCCTTGTACCTCTTTGGTGCACCTGTCTCAGTGGCCAGCTCACCATAGAACACAATCTTGGGAAGGTGATGGTCTTCCATTCTGGAGACGTGACTCACCCAGCGCAGTTGGGTCTTCAGCAGCATGGATTCGATGCTTGCGGACTCTGCCAGCTCGAGATTAAGTTTGTCATTATTACATGCCTCAAGTAACAATTATGAAAATCAGAAACTGGGAGCCATGGAAATGAGTGACAAATGCTGTCTTTGTTCAGAAGTGAAAATACTTTTTTGGGTGAGAATTAAACTTTAAAGCATTAAAATAAAAAACCTTGTTTGTCATATAAACACAATTACAAGTGATTTGCTGTTGCTACTGGGCTGTTTTTTTATATAAATGTTATCCAAAATGGACCTGGTCCTGACCATTTTGGATAATCAGTTGTACTGTAATTCTGGATTTTTTAAAAATGCTACAGCATAGTAACACACTCTTCAAGTCCATGTGACTTGTGTATTGTACTAGTTAGTAAAATGTGTAAAGCTTTGTGCATAAGGTGACCTGAAACTAGTCTTTTGAGTATATTAAATACAAATTTGATGCAATTACTTTATTGCATCCAAATAGAAAATTGTAATCAGTCAGCTCAATTGTTCCCTGAAATTTAAGCATCTAAAAGTTAATGATACATTCCTTGTAGCATAATCCCTTTGAAGAGAAAACAAGATCAAAAAAATGAAGCTCAGCCTAGTTTAAAACACAAGCATTCAAAAACTGTTGGTGCAGAACTACATAGAGTTAAATATGGATTATAATCATTGGAAAAAAAACATGGCTACAATAAAATTAGCCCACAGAATTTAAGTGTAGTGCTAGACCAGCCATTCTCAAACTTCTTTAGGCTATAGGCCCCCCTTCCCTGTGAAGCAGTCAAGTTTAAAATGTTACATGTGGAAAAGCAAACAAGGCTTTTACTTAAATGTGCTGTGCTCCTGGGGTGGGGCACCTATTGAGAACAGTTGCACTAAACACTTCAAATGAATGCATAAGAACCAAACTGTACAGATAGACTAATGTTTCATGCCTGTACACATTTACATTTTGCTAAGAAATAATTGCTAAAATAGAAATGAGTCATTCCACAAAAATTTAGTACAATGGATTTATTTTTACCATTCAATATAATGCATAGTTACAAGAGCAAAAACATCTTATACACAACCACAATTTATATTACAATGGTGATGTAATATTCTAGAATTTTGTGCAATTTTAAAATTTAAATTGTTTTTTCAAGGCTGGTGTGGGATGGAAGAGGTTTGGTTACTGACAATAGTATTTCATCACCCTCCATTATCAAGGCTATGCATATAACCACATTAGAAAGTATAAAGGCATGAACAAAATGAAGGATGTACATGTGATATACATAAAGGCCTGGGATTATTCTAAGTGTTTATTGCATTTCAGGTTCCTTTGGTCTGGACACTACTTGATGTATTCAAAAGTATATAAAGGAATCAGAGCATAAATCTGGACTAAATGAATGAGTTACTTATTTAAATAATATTGATAATCATAAATTTTGTAAATTTGTGCCAATTAGAAAGCAAAGAAGTGACAGCTTAAGCAGTAATACAGCCGAGCTGATGTTTTAAAGAGGTGAGAGATCATAATGTTAGATAAATATTTATTTAATATGTGCAGAAGGTGCTTGAGAACTAGTGACAGCTTCATTACACTTGACAAATGCTTTTAAGTGTTTGTCATTGTGAATTTAAGACTTGTAATTTCTGATGCAAAACATACCCACACATAGACCCATTCTTCACTCTATGACCAGAAATATTTTAGTGACAAAATCAGATTTTCTTTAAAGACCTTCCTACAATGTTAATTTGTGGAATGGAACTAAAACAAGCAAACCCTCAAGTATAGTCACTTCAGATTGTTAATTTTATCCCTTTTTGAAATAGATCGGTTTTTAATCTAGTTTTTGCTCCCAAAAATGAATAGCCTGAACTTGAAATGAAACAGCAGTGCTCACTTTTTAAATAGTATACCCCCATGAAAGCACATGCCCTTAGAAATTCTCTATCCACTGAAAAAGGTGTGATCTGTGCCAAGTACATATTTCAGAGTGAACTTGTTTCACAATTATAAAAGAGCATGTCTTTCAATCCAAAACATGCATCCGAACGGCTATTCTGGAAGCAATTTCAAGTTCAGTTTTACAATAAACATCAGCACTCACTGCCAGTCAGGATCAAAGCAGCACAACCAACAAATACACAATGTAGACAAAAAATATACAAATAAATTTGGTTAGCACAAGCTCTGCAGTCAGCAGCATGACAAGGAAGCATGTGTAAACAATCTCTACAGTATGTGTTGTACACCTGTTATACCTTTTTCTGGATGTCTTGCACATAAATACTGGTGCTATGACTGGCACAAGAAATGTATTTACATTTGTACATCAGGCTAGGAATAATTGCCATTAATTTACAGCAAATTTGAAATTGCAGTTTTAAACAACAATTCATACATTTTCCAAAACAGAGCTATTTAGTTTTGTGGTTCCTCAGTTTGTAATTAAAAGTTAGCACCTTGACAGCTAAGAAATGTTATCTATTCCCACCTAGCTAATTTTACTGGAGGAAGTGGTGGTGCAAGAGAGTGGGGGAAAAAAAAACAATCCCAATTATTCAGTGCTACCTTAAAGCTTCGGAAATCTGCACACCAATTTAGAAAAGTGCTTACCTGATCGACTCAAAATGCACTATTAATTTTTAAAAGTTACAATTTTTATTTCACAATCACTGAATAAAATATGGATTTGTTTCAGTTGAAATGCCGTAACTCCATCAATTAATAAGTATAAAAATGTCTGAAATAGAAGGCAAGCAGAAACTATAGTCTTTCAATGCATAATATTTGGAGACACGAGAGATGAACCATTACACCTAGATCTCCAATTGAATTCTTGTGCAATATTTAAAACTAGCTTTCAGTTTTTCCCTTCAATTTATTGGATTTTGACTCCTACTTCTTTATGCAGGTTGGCCACAAGAGACCGCCACATGCTGCTGACACAATGATGTAAATGACAACCTGCAACACAAAATACTTCATTTAAAAAAAACAAAGCAAGTTTTAGTTACAAGCATCACCATCGCTCCATATACCACCATGCCTTTGATTTTCAAAAATAAAGATTGACCAGTACATTGGTGAAAAGGACCAAGTGGGAAAACGAGTAGAAACAAGAATAACGTACAATTTGCATGGCAAGACTTATTGAAGAAATCACAATGGTCTGAATGGGCCCTTCATCAGCACTTAAAACAACTTCTCAACATTAACGAACGTCTAACATTTTTCTCAACCTTTTGTAACTTGGATACAGCTGGTCAGTAAAAACAAGCACACTGATGCTCTATCTAATCACTGTTACTCATTTGTCTTTGCTTATTCTTTTAAGCGCCAAGGTAAACCAACTCAGGCCTGAAAGCAAAATAACATTTTGATGGTTTAAAATTATCTAACAAGGGAAGACAAGATTGTGCATTCAAGAAAGCAACAATGTTACAAAGAGGAAGTTTCTCACTTGAAAACATGTAAATTACGATTAACCACCCAGGTCCCAACTTAGATTCACGCCTGAAATCTATTTAACACAGGGAGAGAAACTACATCTACCAGTACACAAGAAAATGGACAGAAATCTTACATTCTATACATTTTATGATCTTGGCACATTCCACATTTATGAGTTGCACTTTTGATAAAGTGAAACTGACATTCAATTTCGTCACTTGACAGTTGGGAATCTGAACTCACTGGATCAACTACCACAGTTAAACCATAACTCAATATGTCACAAAGGAATAAAGGATAATTAAGTTTTGCATTTTAGCTGAAGGACTAATTTTAGCCCATAAACTCCAACTTTATACAGGCTCGAGGCAGGAGAGAAAAAGAAATACTTACAATTGCAACAATTACAACAACAATGGTCAGCTTGAGGTTTTTCATGCACATTGCTCTGGCCAGGTTTCTGCTGGTAGTTTTAAATGTGACCGACTACAAACAAAAAAAAATATTCAAGACATATTACAAGAGAAAAAATAAAAGATAATCACACAAAAATTCCAGCAGCCTTCCTGTTTAGCTTTTATTTCTCTCATCTCTTCACTATTTGGAGATAAAAAATAATGTAACAAAAATAAATCTAATAACCATAGCTAGAAAGAACAGTTACAATGGAGGGTTTGATTTCTTGACACAAGGTTTCACGAGAAGATCTTTTGACAAGCAAACAATGGTATTGATTTTTCCCCAGAGTAGTCAATGTTTTAAATATAGAGGTCAAATGGTAATGATGGACAGTAACCTTATTTCAGATCACTGGCAAAATATAAAAAGGCTCATTTATGAAGAAAAACTTTCAACATGCAAAATAATTGGATATCTGGAGCATTTCAAAGGGGTCCCTTCCAAGGGTCAAGACATAATGTACTTTCATCAATTTGTCCTTAACCTTAAGCACAGGATTTAAAAATATTCAATATCATTTGGACATTGTACCCAACCTGCAAATTTCTGTTCCATTAACTTAACCGGAGCATAATAGCATATGCATGTTGTATCACATACTTCGTATATATGGAACAAGATCAATTTCTACTCCCTTTCTATCACTTTTTTCAACAAATTGAGGTTTTACAAGTTACTGAAATCAAGTAGAGCTCAAAAGTTGACTTTTATTTTCAAGGTGATTACAAGGAAAACACAATACTCACAGAATCCACCAAATTATCAGTTTTGTCAATCAGCAACTCTAATTTTTCTCCTCTCTGTGCCACCAATTCTGCATATGGGAAAAGTTGCACGGTCATGTTATGACGCACAGGGATCAGACAAGATAACATGTTTCTGGACTTGATTTATCTTGTGTTACTTACATGTCCACACTACATTTCACCCCTCAGAAGTCACACCACTTGTCAATCATTTTAAAAAAAGGAAAAATATCATGACACAAAATAAATTTATACATTGTTACAGTGCAAGTGCCTGGTGAATAAACAGATTGGTACAAGGGTGAAGATGGTGTTTCAGAAAATGATAACGGCTTGCTAATTCCCCACAGAATGAAAGGGTCATTGTTCTCCGCATGGTGTGTCATGCTGTGGGAACTGGCCGCCTATCTATTTGTTATTTTTTTTTTTAATCAGTCACTGACTCTCAATGTTCTCAGACTTTCCCAGGATGTGTGTGCAGCATGTCTCACTGTTAACATCACCAATATCACCTATGAGCAGGTAGTGCAAGGTCACCCGGCTTTCCCTCAATCCCATTTGTTATGTTCTTGTTTAATAGCAATATACAGTTGTAATGTGGATTGTGGCAGATCATGTGACCTATCTGTCAAACCTGGTGGGAGTGTGGATTGTGAAAGTTTACATGACCTCTTCATCACCTGCCAATCAAGGTTGGACTCACCCTTTGGTGCACACCTGACCATTGGTTCCTTTAACCACTTAGTGATTAGCTGGACTGAATCCTTTAGCTTACTGTACTATAAAGTCCACCACATGCGGTACCTCTTTCTTTGGTTAGCGTTTCTACCACAGTGGCCATACATCCAGGTGCTCACCTATTGTTTGGAGGAATGTATCCCAGATGGCACCTGCCATGCCATCCAGTGGGAAGGCAGGGGTTGGCACATCCAAGGTTATTCTGGTATTCACATAGGAGCACCCCATTTGCTGGGCTGTGGACTATTGGCAATCTTATGTAACAGTTCATTAATGGTTTACATATCTATTGTGGGACTGTGTTTTATCTTCGCAATAAAGAACATGCAGACATGGAACCTTAGAAATAAACGGGATGCCGTTTCTGCTCGCATTCCCGCTGATTAATTGGACCAGTGCTGACCAAACTAGATGCACCACATTGCCAAGGTATGCTCCCTTTGTGGACTCACTGGGGGGAAGTTAGGACTGTGTGTGCCAAATTGTAAGGAGGGGGAAATAGAAAGCAGTTTCAGACGCACCCAACCCAGCAAGGATTATTGGAAGTAAGATGGTTAAGTGGTGTGGGGAGTGGAAAACAGCATCATTACCAAAATATTCTGATTAAGGAATCCATGCAAGCAGCTCCAGTAGCTGTCATCGAGCAGGATAGGCGAGTTTGGAATATCCTTAACTGCGTGCGCTGGAGCAGTAATGCAGATGCCGTGGTCTGGTGGTGCTGCATATGTATTTCTGTTGTAGGTTCCCTCAATTCCAGCATAGGCTGGAAGAGCAGTTTCAAGGATAGTCTTCTGTTGTTGGGGGGGGTGGGAGGGGTGATTTAGGAAAACTCATGTTTGGTCAGTTGGTTGGAGTGGTAACATGATAGATTAGTCAGGCACCACCTCTGGTGGGGGGAAGGACCCATACACTTGCTTGTTAATACAAGTTTAAACATCACAATTGCATGTCCAGCCAAGATTCCTTGAATCCTGATTGGAGCGCCAATTGTTTTGTGGGAAGGAAAATGTTTGGTGGGTTCAACGAGCAACGAGTCTAGACACAGGAAGCATCTTTATCAAAAACACACGCAAGGAGATCACACTAGTACTCTCAATCACAAAATACAGTATAATCAGTTACTTCAGACTTCTTTTTTTCTTTGGCTTGGCTTCGCGGACGAAGATTTATGGAGGGGGTAAAAAGTCCACGTCAGCTGCAGGCTCGTTTGTGGCTGACCAGTCCGATGCGGGACAGGCAGACACGATTGCAGCGGTTGCAAGGGAAAATTGGTTGGTTGGGGTTGGGTGTTGGGTTTTTCCTCCTTTGCCTTTTGTCAGTGAGGTGGGCTCTGCGGTCTTCTTCAAAGGAGGCTGCTGCCCGCCAAACTGTGAGGCGCCAAGATGCACGGTTTGAGGCGTTATCAGCCCACTGGCGGTGGTCAATGTGGCAGGCACCAAGAGATTTCTTTAGGCAGTCCTTGTACCTTTTCTTTGGTGCACCTCTGTCACGGTGGCCAGTGGAGAGCTCGCCATATAATACGATCTTGGGAAGGCGATGGTCCTCCATTCTGGAGACGTGACCCATCCAGCGCAGCTGGATCTTCAGCAGCGTGGACTCGATGCTGTCGACCTCTGCCATCTCGAGTACCTCGACGTTAGGGGTGTGAGCGCTCCAATGGATGTTGAGGATGGAGCGGAGACAACGCTGGTGGAAGCGTTCTAGGAGCCGTAGGTGGTGCCGGTAGAGGACCCATGATTCGGAGCCGAACAGGAGTGTGGGTATGACAACGGCTCTGTATACGCTTATCTTTGTGAGGTTTTTCAGTTGGTTGTTTTTCCAGACTCTTTTGTGTAGTCTTCCAAAGGCGCTATTTGCCTTGGCGAGTCTGTTGTCTATCTCATTGTCGATCCTTGCATCTGATGAAATGGTGCAGCCGAGATAGGTAAACTGGTTGACCGTTTTGAGTTTTGTGTGCCCGATGGAGATGTGGGGGGGCTGGTAGTCATGGTGGGGAGCTGGCTGATGGAGGACCTCAGTTTTCTTCAGGCTGACTTCCAGGCCAAACATTTTGGCAGTTTCCGCAAAGCAGGACGTCAAGCGCTGAAGAGCTGGCTCTGAATGGGCAACTAAAGCGGCATCATCTGCAAAAAGTAGTTCACGGACAAGTTTCTCTTGTGTCTTGGTGTGAGCTTGCAGGCGCCTCAGATTGAAGAGACTGCCATCCGTGCGGTACCGGATGTAAACAGCGTCTTCATTGTTGGGGTCTTTCATGGCTTGGTTCAGCATCATGCTGAAGAAGATTGAAAAGAGGGTTGGTGCGAGAACACAGCCTTGCTTCACGCCATTGTTAATGGAGAAGGGTTCAGACTTAACACTAGTGATACTAGCAACTGTGTACAGACTTTATAACAACTGTTCTTTGTCTAACATAGGCACAGCTCCAATGCTATCAAATAGCCTTGATTCCGGTGTAGTTCACACCTTACCAATAGGCTCTCTCGGGTGAACCCTCCACCTTGAGGGCGGTAGCACAAGCGGATCTTAACCTGCAGACTCACCTTTCAGGTGGCAGCCCAAAAGGCTGCTTGCAGCGTTGCCTGGTCCACCTGAAAGGCACCTAGGAGTACCTCCAGATCTGATGAAGGTGGGGCAGCGCCACCCCTCAAAAATGCAGCATAGCAATGGCAGTCTTCCCTACCCATAATCCCCATGCAGGTGGAACTGGTCTGTTTTCCACACAGACACCCCGCTGTGACACCCCGCACCAACTGCCCCAGCCTCGACAGCACCCTGGGAGCGAAACAGCAGGGTTAGCCGCCAGGCAGTGGGGAGTTGGGTCGCTGGCTGATGGAGTTATTAGCCCACCCCCAGGCAGGCACTTACAGCAGCTGCACATTCAAGTGCCTTGGCGGAGTGCTGGGATCCACCGATTATCCCTTCCCAAGGAGGAAGGGTGTCGGTGGCTCATAGGTGCTTTCGGAGCATTCAAGTGACTGTTTTTAGCCGCATGGGGGGAGAACATACGGCTTTACAATGGTGTGTTCAGACCACCTGAAAGAGCCTAATAACTCCTCACAACCTGAAGTGGAGCAGGGTTCATCTCAGTGCCCAACAGCAAAAGAGAAAGAGCTACCGCATGTGGTGGATTTGATAGTACAGTAAGCTAAAGGATTCAGCCCAGCTAATCACTAAGTGGTTAAAGGAGCCAATGGTCAGGTGTGCACCAAAGGGTGGGCAGAGTCCAACCTTGATTGGCAGGTGATGGAGAGGTCATGTAAACTTTCACAATCCACACTCCCACCAGGTTTGACAGATAGGTCACATGACCTGCCACAATCCACATTACAACTGTATATACTATTACACAAGAACATAACAAATGGGAGCCATCCAACCCATTAAGCCTGCTCCGCCATTCAATCAGAACATGGCTAATCTGATGATAGACATCTTCACCTACTTGCCTTTTCCCCATATCCCTTACTATGTATAAATTTACCCAACCTGGTCTTAAATATATTTACTAAGGTCACCTCCACTGTCTCAATAGGCAGCAAATTCCACAGGCTCACCACCGTCTAGGAAAAGCAGTTCCTCCTCATCTCTGTCCTAATTTTACTACCCTGAATCTTGAGGGTGTCTCTTCCCCCACCCCCCCCCCCCCCCACCCCAAGCTTTGGTCTCCCCCTAGCTTCTATAAAATCCCCTCTCATTTTTTGAAATTCCAGCAAGTCCCAGTACGCCAGTTGTGGCCTCACCAGTACTTTGTATTCTGCCAGTAGGTTTAAATCCGGTAACTCCTTAGCCAATAACTCTGAAGGACTATAATCATTCAAAGTGGTAGCTTGCCACCAGCTTCAAGGATATATTGAGGTGAGCAATGAATGGTAATCTTCCCCTAGCAAATGGATGCAATTCTCAAGCCTAGAAAGCCAGCAACAAATCAAACATTAGAATAGGCATAAAGTACCAGTAACTTTTTCCTCCTCCTATTTGTATAACTTTCTCAAAATAATCATTTTACTAATTTTCACACAAGACATGCATCATTTGTGTACATTAAGAGTAGATTAAATGGTCTGGCCTCATTTGTAGGCAATAAAATTAAGCAATAGAGAACTGAGTGGTCTCAATCATTAAGCTATAGGTACATGTTATATACTGAAGGACCTGCTTCTGTGCTGTGGTGTCTATGGTTCTATCCTGCAATCTTGCTTCAATACAAGCACTCTGCACAAAGTGCTCTTCCTGATTAACATCTTTAACACAAGCTACCAAATGAAAACATTGGATTAAAACACTTGATCTCAAAGCAAAATGCCTCAGATATTGTAAATACGAAATAAAAATATTGTGAACGGTTCAGACATCATCCAAGGGAAGAACGAAACAGGGTTAACATTCAGAAAGACAATTCTCACTCGACAGTTAAAAATTAATCATTGATTAATTATGTAGCCAAAAATGGAACCCCATCTTCCCATCCACATTTATACTGCCTGGCCTGCCAAGTATATCCAGCATTTTGTATTTACAAATAAAAGTACACTTGATGCTATTTTTAATGTCAACATTAAAACCAACATTAGCTGTTAACATTTCAGTGATGTCACATAATGCCATGTGGCAGTTCCACAGAGAGGCAGAATCAGGGGTCATTTCATCACAAGTTATGCCACTCTTGACCAAGTTTTGGTGCATTTCTGAGCTGTTATCATAAAACTTTATGACTAGTGATGAGCAGCCATTACTAGAGTTAAAACAAGACTTAAAACTGAAATCCAAACATTCTCTATATTTATACATACCAATATTTCGGACCATGATTCCTTTCAACTCGTCTACTTGTGTTTGAGTCTCCAAAATAGGATCAGAGTTCTTGTTTTCTGACAAGTGTTTCTGAAATCACATGCGATAAATTCAATGCCCCTATAAAGACTTGGAATGTATCTACATGTAACCTACATTCAAGCTGTTATTTAGACATCAAGTTGCAAGAAGCCATGTTGAATGACTGGCAATATCTAAATGCAGCATCTGTTCTCACTCTTTCACTGTTATCTGGCAAAGAATAGTTTCTCGATTAAAAAAGGACAATATTGTAGAAATTTGCTTCAGTGTGGAAGGGTATTGGAGCTCAAAAGTAATATTCAAGAATGAAAGTTGCAATTTTCATGCCCATACAACTAAAAGTATTTTAATCATTATGTATTGTTACATTTAGAGATTCAGCATTGTTACAGGCCCTTTTGGCCCACGAACTGTGCTGCTCAGTTACACCCAATTGACCTACAACCCCAGGAACGTTTTTGAAGGGTGGGAGGAAACTAGAGCACCCAGAGGAAACCCCAGGCAGGCACAGTGAGAAGGTACAACAGCAAAGGTTTCGAACCCAGGTCACTGGTGCTAAAACAGCATTGTGCTAACTGCTAGGCAAACTGTGCCATCCTGAGATGACTGTGTTTAACTGTAAGGTCATCACATAATCGAGTTATACAGTTAGATGACCAATTGCTAATACAAAGCAAAGTACCTTGAAGTCAGATTTAGAATGGATTATTTCCTAGCTCCATGAACAAATGTGTGTCTAGAAAATCTCTTCCACAATTACTGTAATGCTATCCCTGTCGTCACCCAATCTCCAGTTTATACTATCCACTAGTCACAGTCCCTCCCTTCTCCAAGTCAATAGCATCCTATTTAAAATACACAGAACTATCCAACCTGCAGACAAATCAGTATCGACAACAGTCGTTATTAGATTCAAAATCCAAGCAAGTTTCAGAGCAGAGCAATGATAATTCTCAGCAAAGCAGAAAACTTTGAGACGAGAAGTATTTGGTTTCATTCAAACCTGACAATAGCACAAGCTAAACAATCAGCATTTTGACCTCATCTGAAGTGTACCTTGCACATTTAATTGGATAGAGCTCAAACAGTAGGAACCATTGTTTGCCTTCCAAAGCAGACATCCTGAAGCTATGTAAAAACTCAAATGCTGCCCTAGCTGGACCTCTTCCACATCACACAAGTGTCAAACCTGAAGCCTCCTAATCAAAAGGCAATGTTATCCAGTTTCCCTTATCCGCTTGATTGGGCTGACAATGGGCTAGGATAGAGCACTTATCCCACAGCATAGGTCACTGAGATGTCAGACACAGCTCATTCTTGATGGCTACACTGAACCCATGACAATGGTGTTCTTTTTCCTGCCTGGCTTTCCAAAAGGTATCACTCACCACCTGGTCCTTTGAGCTTCCAGTCTTTCTCATTCAGTGCAGGTGTCAATGTCAATCTGTCTAGATTCAAGGCCATTATTATTGTGAATTTCCCATGAGGACCCTTCACAATGAGCAGATGTTGCTGTATATGACAGAGGCAGATACATCATAGGCTCTGACCTTACATCGACTGCAACATCTGTGAAGCAGGACTTCAAGAAGGCAGCCAAAATCATGAAAGGACCCCCTTCACCCAAGTCACAACCTCTTCTCACTGCTATTTACAGGCAAAAGGTACAGATGCCTGAAAACCAGCATGTCTAGGTTCAAGAAAACAGTTTCTTTCCATTAGCTATCAGACTCTTGAGCTCTCTCCCAGTACACTAATTATAAATTTAAATTAAATTTAGACATACAGCACGGTAGCAGGCCATTTCGGCCCACAAGCCCATACCATCCAATTTGCACCCAATTAACTTCCACTACTGAGACATTTCAAACAGGAGGAGGAAACCATAGCCCTTGGTGAAAACCCCCACAGACATGGGGAGAGTGAACCAACTCCTTACAGACAGTGAGAGATTTGAACCCTAGTCTCAATCACTGGCGCTGTCAAGGCATTGCACAAAGTTCTATGCCAACCGTTCCACCCCAATTATGGACTAATAGCACTGGTACAAGTCACATTTTACACTAGGATTACTGTTAATATTATCCATCTTGTGTATTTATTCTCTTAATTTAATTAATTAGTTTTATAATTTTTCTTTACCTGTTCAGCTGGAGCAAGTTAGAATTTCAGGCATACAGTATGTGCATTGTACAAGCTGCATGATAATAAACTAGCATGTAGCACAGAAATACATGCTTCGGCCCAACTTGTCCATGCTGACCAAGTTGCCTATTTGAGCTAGTCTCCACTTTGCCACACTTAGATTATATCCCTCCCATTCTTTTCTATCATATTCAAATATCTTTTAAAGGTCATAATTATCCTTGCTTCTACCACCTCTTCTGGCAGCTTGTTCTATATCCGAACAATCCTCTGGATAAAAAGGTTGCCCTTCAGGTCCCTTTTAAATCTTTCTGCCCCTCCCCTCTTAAATCTATGCTTTGTTTTGGACATCTTCCTGGGAGAAAGCTCAAGCTTATCCTGCTTGTCCGAATAATTCAAACCCTCCACTACTGCAAACATCCAGTTAATTTATTTTTACACCTCTTCCAGTTTTTTAAAATTTTTTTTTTTTTTTTTTAAATTTTTCACACTATGAACCATATACTGACCAAAATACACAAACTTTTCCCTCTTTAATATACACTCTCATTTTCTCCCCTTTTTCCCCCCTCCCTTTCCTTCCTCCTTCACCCCCCCTCCCCACTTACTCAACATTCAACATATATGATACATTAAACCCATTAAAAAATGCCATCAAACAATGAAAATAAACAAGAAATCTGTGTCTTCTACTTTTACATACTGGGTCAGTTCATTTCCTCTTCTTCTCCTTCTGTCATTTTAGGTGGTGGAGATCCGCCGTAGGACTTCTCTATTGTGTTCCATGTACGGTTCCCAAATTTGTTCGAATACTGTGATGTTATTTCTTAAATTATATGTTATTTTTTCCAATGGAATACATTTATCCATTTCTATGTACCATTGCTGTATTCTCAGGCTATCTTCTAATTTCCAGGTTGACATCATACATCTTCCCTGACTCAGATTCAAGGAAGTCCTCAGTTTCTAATGAAGTTTAGCATCTTCCCTGACTCAGATTCAAGGAAGTTCTGTTTCTGATGAAGTTTAGGATCTTCCCTGACTCAACATTCTCTGGCTCATGACCTCCTTCAGCTAAGCCACACCAACTGAAGATTCTCATTCTTTTGTTGGGAGCACAAAGTCAATGTAAATGGAAGGAGTGCACTACTTCACAATTTATTCATACACTTGCCTAGTTGAGCATCCCCTATTCCATTTAAGGCATGTGCTGCAATTCCCACATTGGCTTCATCAGCAATCTCAGATCCTACAGGACAAGTGGAAGCAAACTGTCCTCAATCCAGAGGGATTGTTCAAGAAAAAGACAATAGCAAAAAATGGATAGGACAAGATACGTAATAGTTAAGGTGCAATTAGATGCTGATGGGTAGCAAACACTCTTAATTTTAGGTTTTATACAAAGTAGTCAGTTTCACAATCAAAATTTCACAACTGGAATAGAACTGCCTTTAGCTAGTTTTTAACAGATTACAGAAGACAAACCATCACTTACCATTTGTGCAGCCAACACACTGGAGAATTCACTGTTCATTGCATAAGGCAATGCAGTTTGTGCCCTTGAACCATAGGTGGTCTGAAATCGTTTCTTTATTTCATTTAGAAAGGTAAATGCTCTTGATCGTTCAAAATCCTGGAGGAAAAAGTTCAAACCTTAAATAAAACTTCAGCACTTGAAATAAAAAAATTTGAAAATAGCTAGAGCTATGAAGCAACAGCAATCTGTTCTCAACACCAATACAGGCCTGTTGTTCCCTTAACATTAGTGCACATAAGGATATTCCAAATGCTTATTGTACAAGTCAGATCATCCAGGTTAAAATACCATCTTGCACTAGTCAAAAAACAAGAATACAATCTCCATAATAATCTCTTAACCAAAAATGAACATTTGAAGCTCACACAGCCTACATTTAATCATCATTCATCAATCTCATGAAAAGGAGACATCTTTGCATCTTATACTTACATCATCTGTGATACACAGGTATATTATTCTATCTTGGCAAATATAGTGAAATAGATAACTGTGAAAGAAAAGAAATGTTGGTAACAGCTGGCGAAGCAGTTTATAAAATTCATTTGGCAATGATGTTAATATGTTGCAATTAACGACCTGCAACATGACAACTGAGCAAAACAGTGGTGATACCACAGACGTTTATATAACAATTCAATATCCGTAACCCATTCTATGGTTACGCAGCAATTCTGGAAATTGCTCTGACATTTTTTAATGCAAAAATTATGCAGATAGGGATTTAAACAGGGAAAATCACAGATGCCTTCATAAAGGTGTCTGGGACTTTTGACGGCAGGCAAATGGGAGTGTGAAACAGTTTTAGAGAAATATTAACAATATAGTTGAAAAAATATCAATCTTTGAAGGTGGCAGAGTTTGGGGAGGGGAGAAAAAGAAAGCAGGATACATCATGGGAAACATTTAAACAACTCAAATTCAATTAAGGAATGAAGTGTGTTTGAAACAGATTCAATGGAAGACACCAGCATTCATTAGGAAGTAGAATCAATGAGTTCAGATTTGTACTGTTCAAATAAAGTTCAACACTGAGCACACCAACATAGAACTTGAAAACTAGTCAGCTCATGTAGGTTAAAACAAAGGGGATAACAAAGCAATTAATTTTCCAAATGTAGCAATAAATCAAAGACTTTGGCAAAAAGTTATCAACTACAACAGCATGTCACAAACAGACAATTCTAGCAATCTAAAAGGCAACTAAAGAGGCTGGAAACCCAAAATTAATAATGAAATAGCTCAAAAAACTCATGCCTGGCAGCAAATATTTCAGCACAGATTCGATTCAGCAAATACTGCCTAACTGGAGAACTTCAAGCAATAGTAAAACATGAAAATCTATAGATACTGTGGTTGAAGTAAAAACACAAAGCTGGAGAAACTCAGCTGTTCAAACAGTGTCCTTTATATAGCAATGGTAGAAATGCATTAACTGATGTTTTGGGCTTGAGCCCTTCATCAAGGTATGGGAAAATGTTGGCAGGCATCAGAAAAGGGTAGGGGGTGCAAAGGGATGGTCATAAGGTAGGAGGTGATAGGTGGAGAAGGGAAGGAGGGAACAGGAGAGATCAAGGGGAGGACAGAAGAAGGGAGGAGAACTGGAAAGGGGAAGGGAAGGGGAAGAGGAGAGCAGGTTAGCAGAAACTGGACAAGTTGGATGTCAATGCCATATGGATAAAGTGCTCAGACAGAAAAATCAGTTGTTCCTTCAATTTGCAGGTAGTCTTGATGGGACAGTGCACAAGGCCATGGACAGACATGTGAGTGTGGGAGTGTGACACAACTGAAATGTTTGGTTACTGGGAGGTCTCTGTTAGTGGTATTGCCAGAGCAAAGGTGCTCAGTGAAGCGATCTCCCAATTTGCACCCAGTCTCTGATATAGTAAAGAACAAAGAGGGCACCGGATGCAGTAAATCAGTAGTGCAGATACACGTGAAGTATTGCTTCAAATGAAAGGCCTGTTTGGATCCCTAGACAGAGGTGTGGGTGCAAGTGTGGCACCTCCTGTGTGGTGGGAAGAAGGGAAAGAGTCACAGTGGGAGCTGTCCCTATAAAAGGCAGAGAGGGTAAGATGTCTGGTGGTGGCATCCTGTTGTAAGTGCTAGAAATTCCAGAGAATAATGTGTTGGATGCAAAGGCTGGTGGAGTGGTAGGTGAGGCTGGGGGGGGTTTCTATGTTTGTTGCGTCTGGGGGTAGAGAGGGCCAAGGCAGATGAGTGGGAAATAGAGGCGATGTGGGTGAGGGGTGAGCTGATGGTGGTAGAGGGGAAGCCACGTATGTGGAAGGCAGCAGTAATTTCAGAAGATCTAGACTGGAAGACCTCATCTTGCAAACAGATGCAGCAGAGATGGAGAATTTGAGAAAAGGAGATAGAAATGTAGTTGTGGAAGTTGGTGGGCTTGTAATATATGTTGAGAAAGCTTTTCTCCTGAGATAGAGACAGAGAGATCCAGGAAGGGGAGAATATTGTTGGAGATGAACCAGGTGAATTTGAGATCAGGGTGGATGTTGGCCATGAAGTGGAAGTTGAAAGCTCATTGCAAGTGCATGAGGGAGCCCCAACATTGTCATTGATATACCGGAGGAAGAGTTGAGGTGTCTTGCCTGTGTAGGCTTGCAGCATGGATTGCTCTACAAGGCCTTCAAGCATTGCTCTCAATGACCATCACAAACCCATCAAGCGGGCCACCAGCTATTTCAATCATTCTGGTTAAACATTCTTAGAACAACCAAATATTATTTTGCCTTAGAATCTGTCCCAAACTAGCAAATATTTCTTTCAGCTCAAGATTATATAAAAAATGTTGCAAATGTGAATAGAATTGAATAGTCCAAGACCTTTGGATGAGTTCAGATGAAATACTAAAATGAAAAGTTTTTCCCGGTGTTCACCTGAACTTATTCCGTAGGTGCACTGAGTTAAGCAGTAACTTGGCATTCTCACTCAAAAAGCTGAAATGTGCCCACTATAATAATCTGACCTTATGACCCCATTTCCTTCCTTTGACAAAGGATTAATAACCAAATCTTGCCTCTTTTGCAAGTGACTGGAAGGATGCTGCCATGCTGAGTTACACAAGGACTGTAGAAAAGAAACCCAAGCATTTTAAACTGGATTTCAAACTAGTTAAATAAAATGGGAAAGTACTTAAAACATTTTGAATAAAAATCAGATTTCCTGCATCAGGTCAAAAAACAATGCTGAAGAAATTCAGCTGGTCAAACTGTACTTTATGTCACAAAGATAGATACATAACTAACATTGATCAAGGGCTCAAGCCTGAAATGTTGGTTATGTATTTTATCTTTGTAACAATTAAGTACTTCAACCACAGTATCTACAGACTTTCATATTTTACATCTTTCCTCTTTCTAAAAACATAAAGGAAGCAGAAAATGCTAGAAACTTTCAGCAGTTCAGACAGTATTTGTGGGAAGAGAAATGATTCAACTCATTAAGCTGGATCTGAAACATTAACTCCCCTTCCAGATCCTCCCTGACCAATTTTAAGTATAGTGTTAGCTTAGCATTTGTGTATCATTCCATTACTTGACAATATTCTTAAATTTGGAGTATGAGGACATGACAACAAATATAAATTGAAGGAATAAAATCTTGGACAAAAGTGGCATCTAAAAATTGCTTTATAAAATACTACGTTCACAAATAAGCAACATACCAATGTACACTGTGAAAGATTATGCTATATTTTATATGTTTTAGAGGAGATAAATTGTGGGGTTTTTTTTCAGTGTAGGTCACAAGCAAACTCAATCACTTCACAACACAGATCTCATTTAAAATGCCAGAGCTCTGCTCAAGCCAGACAGTCCAGGCTCCCAGTGCCTTTGTAAAGACAATGGAAACTCCTTTGCTGAAGGACTTCACAAGCAGGTGTTAATTGGACGTGCTGCAATGGATTATTCAGCACTCACAAACAGTCTTCCAAAGTGAGGTTCAAACAAGCTTCCAAAAGCCACTTGTCATGTTCTAGTCCCAGATGCTGCTGCTAAACTGTAGAACTGAATTTCCCCCCCCCCCCAGAGAAAACCTGTTTGCAAAACCACATGATCTTCTCAACAGCAAACTGCATTCAGACAGACTGCAGCACTTCTGAGTCCATTCATCTGTTGGAGTAAATCCATTACTCCACAACATGTCCAATTAACACCTACTTGTGAAGCCCTTCAGCAAAGGAGTTTCCATTGTCTTCACAAAGGCACTGGGAGCCTGGACTGTCTGGCTTGAGCAGAGCACTGGCATTTTAAATGAGATCTGTATTGTGAAGTGATCAAGTTTTTGAGTTTGTGATCTACACTAAAAACAATTTATCTCCTTTAAAACATGATTGAGTTTGAGTCCTACACTAAAAATAATTTATCGCCTTTAAAACATATCTATATACAATACAAAATATAACAATCTGTCACAAATATTTGAATAAGAGAAAAACTTTCAAAAATTTATACTCGCTTAATTGATGACTCAGATGCCAGGCTTTGGTACTTACTTTCCATGAGAGTAAGTCAGCTTATTATTTTCTGATGGAATTTTTGCCAGAATCTGCTCAGTTACTTCCAAAAAGTTTCCTCCACACAGGGCATTTTTTGCAAGTATTGTAGTGCCTCTGGCAACCACTGCAAATAAGATAGCCATTGTTCCTCTCAAAAAGGTGCTGCAAGAGACAAGAAAAAAAAATACGTGGCAGTTAACTTGTATTCACTTCCACAATCCTCCTACCATCCACTCTCAAGTCAAAGTTCTTCATTCGTATCTCAATATAAATAATCTTAGTCAATACATATTTACACAGCTGAATAGAAGTCAACATTGAATTTAAATAAATCCCAGATGAGAGGTTAACATTGTTCTCATTCACATACAGTACTTATTCAATGTGAATATTTCAATAGAATATTGCAGCGCATGAACTTCTAGTTAATGAAAAGAAACTTAAAATGAGCCACAGAATCATGTTAAAATTCAATAAAATGTCAGGCCTTAGAAGGATTACCAAAGATTTGGTCAGGAATGGCTTCTTAAAAGAAGAAAGGGAACATTTGAAAGGCTAGAAAGGTTTCAGGTCAGAATTCCAGAAAAAGACATTTCATAGCAAAAGGCAGAGTTGATGATACAGATGCACAATGGAAATTAAGTAGAGAATCATAACTTCTTGGTTGTGAATGTTAGAGAAAGAAACCATTAGCGCAGAGAAGCCATTTATTTAGTACTGATTTTAATGTGCATTTCGCTTTGCATTCAACTGTTGCTTTTATCTGCAAGGGAGGTGGTATCATATTACTTAATTCAACAAATAGCCTCACCAGCTAACCCAAAAGAAAAAGTTCATATACAATAGTGAAGACTTCAATTATGCCAAGTTTTGTGCACAAAAGCCATTGCCCGCAACAGATCCTCATACTCCAGGGGACATTTCCACTGTCGTGCCATTTCAGAGCGTACGTTGTTGTAAATAAATAAAACCTTGGTCTCCGGGAAACCACTGGAGGGATAACCTCCAGCAAAACGACACTGCTGGAGGAAACTCAGCAGGTCCAACAGTGTGCTTCATGCTGCAACAAAAAAAATCACCAACACTTTTGACAGCCTACATAACACTTTAAATAATTACTTGTCATACTAGGACCTTGGTGAAAAGGAAACTGTTAAGGAAGCGAAAGAAACTTTGACCGTACAAACATTCTGACACCAACACTCACCCACCTAAACCACCACCACCACCAACTCCTCCTCCTGTCCAAGGCCTTGTTGTGCTCCACCAGCTCGCTCTCCACACACTTCCGGTCAGGTGCATGCCGAGGCACCGTTGGCCGGCTCGGCTTCCACCCACGGCGCATGTGCGGATGGGCCAGCGGCTCAGTGCCGTCCAGAAGACCGGGTCGCAATGGTGGGGTGGGTGGAATGGGAAAGGTTTGAAGTGCACGCCCCCACTTGGGGGGGGGGGGAGAGATACTCCTACTCGCCGATGGAAGCCCTGAGCTTGGCCCCAGCGCCAAGCATGCCAGATGGAGTCAAGCAGCATCTGCGGAGGAATAAAGGGGTCGCCGACCATTCCCTCTGGCCTCAGACGCTGCTCGACCCTCTCGACTTCCTTCAGACGCTTGAAGAAGACACGCGGGAAATTGCAGAGTCGGGAATCTGAAACTCGAGTTAAAGACACAAATGCTGCGGCGCGCATTTCTCAGTGAGACGGCATTTCTCTGCGTTTTCACGACAATCACACTGTCTGCACCCCCTGTGGTGTTTCTCGACACCCTGGTGCAGGAACTCAAGTCTGTCCTGAAGTTTTTCCAGATTCTAGCATCTCAATCCTCTTGCGCCTCCCTTTTTTTAAAAATAAAGACCCCTAAATATTAATTGGAGCTTTATAAGTGCAAGCAGGTGATTAAAGAACAACTTTGACATAGGAATAATCGTGCTTTTCTTGTGATTACTCCATCGAACGAAATACAGCTGCGCGGATAGTTTAAGGAGCTCATCACGTCTGAACTACAATGTCCAGCATGCATTGCGGAGGACCGGTCGTGACGTAAACATTGTGCGCCGGCGCCCGACGGAGCAGCCGCGGCAGCGTGAGCATGGCAACGGTGGAGGGAGCGACGAAACCGGTGTTGGAAGTGGTAAAGATATATTTTTTTTTCCGTACAGGGAAAATAACACTGTGTGTTGGCTTTTGGTGGTGTGATGGGTACGGGTACTGGAGGAGTACTCTCTCTGAAGCGATCGTTAAATGGAATCGACTGCACAGAAGCAGGCCTTTTGGCCTTTCAACCCCACGTTGGTGTTGATCTTCCCCTCCTGATCCACCGCTTCAACTTCAATACATCATTGCCATGTA
The DNA here is from genome assembly GCF_036971445.1 of Narcine bancroftii. NCBI lineage: Eukaryota > Metazoa > Chordata > Chondrichthyes > Torpediniformes > Narcinidae > Narcine > Narcine bancroftii. The sequence continues at coordinate 26,217,927 of NC_091476.1, forward strand.
CGTTCAATGTGGCAAATAGGGCCAGGATTTTGTTTTTGTACGTGTAAATACTTTGGCTATTGAATAGTATTTGTTGTGGAACAACCAAGCTTCTCCACGTGTGCCTACTTTTATTTCAAAATGCGAATGCTGAAATACTCAGCAAGTCACGCAACATCTGCGATGAGGAAAACCTATTCATTTGACCAGTCTGCAGAGATGTAATTTTACCTGAATATTTATGTTCCTGCTTATAGTTCAGATCTCTGGTATTCAGGTTCTTATTTTTGCATTACTGCCCTTTTTACTCTCCTCAAAGATTTTAAGGTGTCACGGGTTATCAAATGTACCCTTTATTGTCACCTAATAATTAATTAATAATGTAACATACATGATATATTTCAACGTTTGTCTATGGTAAGACAAACGGATGCATTGCCCTGAACCCATTACAATAGGAGAAAGAGAAGCAAAACAGCCCCTTCAGAGGCACTATATGTTTGTGGCTCCTGCAGCTTTAAAGTCTCTAGTTCAAACCATTGATGACTCGATCTCCAGATCCAGACCTCTGATATGATCAGTAAGCTTTCAGCGTCCGAGGCCCTTCAGGAACCCTTCTTGCATTCAGCACCTTCTCAAATCCCAGTTCCGATACCTGGTTTCAAGATTCAATTTATTATCGTAGTAATAAAACAGAGTCACATTGCATGAAATTTCATTTTGCCTGCTGCAAGGCAGACAGATTCTCCACTGACAGAAACTACCAAAGCGCATCTTTCAGTCTTGCAGTCAGAGAGAGAGAAACAAAAGAGAGTTCCCCCAGTGTCCATAGATTCGCCTCCAGCGCTTCCGCAGTCCCCACAGCCACAGAGAGTCCAGTCCAAACCATTCAAGCTCCAGATCCGAACCTCTGACACGGTCAGGAATCCTTCAGCACCCTCCTCGTATCCCGGATCCAATATCTGGCACCCCTCCAGCCAATCTCCAGCAGTCCTCAGCCTACCACGAGTCTCCCAAAAGCAGTCTTCAGCAGCCCACAGTTTCCAGGGGTACCTCACCTCGAGTTGCTAGCAGCCCACCGCATGCACTAGTCCCTTAGTCATAGAGCTCCCTCACTGGTCTACTGCCATGGTCACCGACACTGTGGGTCATCTCCGTTTCTTCTCAGACATGGGGATAATCTTCCCATCATCTGGTGTCCTCCACCAGTCCTCCACTTCCCCAGAGTCTGCAGCTCCTCGTGGCTGCTGCCGATTAATAAGGGCCACCATCTTGGGCGCAGACCCACTGTCGCAGGATTTCAACTAAAACCACAGCTCTCTCAAAGCCCATGGGACGGTAGTTGACTGGGCGGATGGACCCTGCGGGAGCTCCCCGCGGGTCTGCACCAGCAGCAGTGCTGCCAATATAACAGCTTTGGCTTGCTCCAACTTGAGTCAATCTCAAGCAACCTGCAGCCTGTGTGGGTCTGTCGACTGCAAGTTGCCAACAGCCTGCAGCCTGTGTGGGTCCTTCACCCACTGAGCCCCCCGCTGATTGGCTGCTGTGGTCACTGTCCTATAGGGCTGTCTCCAATGCTTCTTCTCATTGAGGGCTTTTCTCCCATTTCTGTTGCCCTGCACTGAGCTCCTGGAGTCTGCCTTTGTAGAACTCTGTCCAGCACAGATGCTGCCATCTTGGGCACAGACCTATGTGGATGCAGGATTATGTAAAAAATACACTAACAGGTTGTTTAAAGCCTGTTCAGAGATGTCTGCATCAGGGCTGGGCAATAGGACCCTGCGGAGCAATGCTCTGTTTCCGCTTCCAGTTTTCCCGCGTTCATATCGGCGGCAGTCTGTCATTGCAGCAACTCTCGCAACACAGTCATTTTCTTTTTGAAGAGTACATTTCTTGCTTGTTTTTCAATAGAAAAGAAATATAGCCTGCTCAGTCTTTCCTGGTAGTTAAATCCTTTTAATTATCATTAGCTTTAATAGGCTTCTCCACTTTATCTCTAATAAATTTTGAAGAATCCAGAATAGAACTGTACATGTACAGTATAGCCCAAGGTTTTTAATATTACTTGCCTACTTTTGTATCGAGTTCTTCTTTTAGTGAACTGTATTTGGCTAATTCCATGAGTTTCACTTTATTACTAAATCAAGAACAAGAAATATATTTTGTTTTTTAGCATATGATCTCAAAATTCTTATTGAAGTGAGCTGCACCTATTTTGTTCAATTGATTCTTCACACACTTCAACAAATCCATCTATTTTTGCCTCTCAGGAATTTGTGTAACATGAGTGCAGGCTTCAATCTTTTTGTGCATCTGCTGTCAAATGGAAAAAATGATGAGACTTTTTTGTTGCCATTTCCTTGCGTTTAAGACAAATGTAGTATTTTCATCTTCCTCTTTCAAAATTAAGAACATTCTGCCCTATATCTTTTTCCATTCTTGGATTGAGAGACAACAAATGATTTTACGTCTGATATCTAGAATTGGCAAAGGTTGCTAGGGAGTTGCGTAGGATGTCATCCTAATTAAGTCAGTTTGGATAATTTTGTGATACTTTTCTTTAAATTGAAAGACTGAAGTATGTGATCATACTCTGTGTCAGAGCTTTGTATGCAGTGTTTTCTCACTCATTTGTATCATTTGAAATATTCTGTTTAAGTAAATGCTTAAGATTGCAAAACTCTCCTCCAACAGTTATTTTACCTAAATCAGCAATGAGTTTGAAAATGCCCAGAGTGCCTCTTTCACCCCTAACTGTAAGAAAATTAATAACAGCTGACACGACTCACTGGTGCTACTTAATATACACTTTGCTCACTCAATGCCACGATTAAAAATTAGCTAGCAATCTACCTCTTCTGATAGGGTTGAATGCAGGCACTGTTTCAAATGGATTAATATTAAATTATTTATGACCATAGAAACTTTTGAGGTAAAGCATTTTGCTAGATTATGAGTTCCAGAGGATGCTCCTGGCTTTATAACTTGTGAGTTCAGGTTTTCAAGATTTTTTGACAGGATGGTATATCTATTTTAAATAATACTGTACAGGAAATTGGCAGATGTAGGAGAACTGTTAGAATTCTGATTGTAAAGTTGTTTTTTTTTAAATTTTGTTTTAGTAACTGTCCTTTTTTTTGCAAACATTGGTCTATTTCTGTAGTAAAACATGAAAGTGGTTAAGGTGAAAACACAATGCTGGAGAAACTCAGCCGGTCAATCAGGGTACTTTATATAGGAAAGATAAAGATATATAACCAATGTTTCGGGCTTGAGGCCTTCATCAAGTAATTGGGATAGTGTGACGAGTGATCTTGTTGGCATATATAATGAAAAGGACCATTGTTATGTTCAAGAGAATGTAGCAGAGATGCAGTTTCTTTTCCCATCAAGGCAGTTTCTAAAAGAGAAACACAAACTCTGTACATGTTTCAATCTCGAGCAAGCAATGAGCTGCTGCAGAAACTCAGCGGATCAAGAAGTGTCAATCGACATTTTGTGTTGGGACCCTTTATACTGAGACTGACCACATCTAGATAAAGGGTCTGATCTGAAACATTGACTGACCATTTCTATTCATGGGTGCTGCTTGGCCCACTCAGTTCCTTCAGCAGCTCATTGTTTGCTGTTCAGTAACTTAAAAGAAATTTGAAATGTTTTGATATCTTGAGCTCCATGCTCTACCAAGGCATGATGCCTGTCTCTTGAAGAGATTTCTGAAAGCTTTATCTTGTTTAAGGTCCTGGAGATGCTTGTGATCACTAAGTCTTCACTGTTGATACCGAGCAATTACTGAGTGAAAAATATCAATGGCCTTTTCTGCTAATCCATGGATGGTGGGAGGATGGAAGCAGTAATACCTTATACTATACATTTATTAGCTATATAATCTCCATTTCTTTCAGGTACAAGCAGAAGGGTGTGATGACACAAGTGTAACATTCATATTGCATGATGAAGACCACACTCTTGGGAATTCCCTACGATATATGATCATGAAGAAGTACGTTGATTATCTTTGGTTAAATTACATTTATTAGTCACATTACTCTTAAGTCAGAATATATTCCTAATGTCATTGTCCAGTATCTTGACCCAGCTTCCTTGGCTAGCAGTGCTAATATACCTTCACTGACTTGTTCCCTAGGTGTCCTTGGGTCATAAACCATCCTTCAATGCAAGGGGTCTCTTACATATACCTTTTGAATGTTTTCTTATGCCTTCATTTGAATCTCAGAACAAAACTAGATTTCACTCAATTATCACTTCATATTTTAAATCATTTTTACAATTGTTAAAAATTCAATGTGAACTCCTGTACTAATGAACAACGGCTGAAGTATCAAGGGATATTTTACATAAGCAATTAGTGAGTCCAGGCCCAATAAATATCCATAGTTGGAAACTTATGGGAGAAGAAAAGATTGAACAAAGAATCATTCTTCCTTAAATATCAACCTCCTAGCCCTCGATCTACAATTTTGGCTTCAAAGTCTAATTTATGCTATGAAAGCTGCAAATAACAGCAGTTGATCCAAAAGGCAGGGATGCATTGGTTGTACTACACAAATAGAATTAAGCCATCTAATTCATTGTTCTAAAAGCAAGAGAGTACAGATGCTTTATTATCTGAAATAACAACAGAACATACTAGTGACGTTCAGCAGGTCAGACAGCAACTATGCAGAGCAAAACAATTCAGTTTTCTGAACTGGTAAACTTTGGGATGAGAGTAGTTTTCACTTGTGGAGAATGGTGAGGTCAGAAGAGAAATTTAGTAGCCAGATTCACACAAGGAGGAACTGAATGGCAAAATCAGTGGAGATGTCATCTGAAAGAATGTGGTGGCAAAACATAGGTGTGAAGGGTATGTAATAGGAAATCTAAAATCTCGTATGTCTTTGAACATCAAATCTAATGGATTAATTTAATCTTATCTTTATGACTGATGTGAGTCAGTTTGTTTACATTTGTTATTTCATCGGATGCAAAGATCGACAACGAGATAGACAACAGACTCGCCAAGGCAAATAGCGCCTTTGGAAGACTACACAAAAGAGTCTGGAAAAACAACCAACTGAAAAACCTCACAAAGATTAGCGTATACAGAGCCGTTGTCATACCCACACTCCTGTTCAGCTCCAAATCATGGGTCCCTTACCGGCATCACCTACGGCTCCTAGAACGCTTCCACCAGCGTTGTCTCCGCTCCATCCTCAACATTCATTGGAGCAACTTCATCTCCAACATCAAAGTACTCGAGATGGCAGAGGCCGACAGCATCGAATCCACGCTGCTGAAGATCCAACTGCGCTGGGTAGGTCATGTCTCCAGAATGGAGGACCATCGCCTTCCCAAGATCGTGTAATATGGCGAGCTCTCCACTGGCCACCGAGACAGAGGTGCACCAAAGAGGTACAAGGACTGCCTAAAGAAAGCTCTTGGTGCCTGCCACATTGACCACCGCCAGTGGGCTGATATCGCCTCAAACCGTGCATCTTGGCGCCTCACAGTTCGGCGGGCAGCAACCTCCTTTGAAGAAGACCGCAGAGCCCACCTCACTGTCAAAAGACAAAGGAGGAAAAACCCAACCCCAACCCACCAATTTTCCCTTGCAACCGCTGCAACCGTGTCTCCCTGTCCCGCATCGGACTTGTCAGCCACAAACGAGCCTGCAGCTGACGTGGACATTACCCCTCCATAAATCTTCGTCCGCGAAGCCAAGCCAAAGAAAAAAAAAAGAAGAAAAACATGTTTTATGCTCTGTACAGTTTATTTTTTGCACTACCAATTAGTGGTGATCCTGCCGCCCCCGCAGGAAAAAGAAATTTCAGGGTTGTATGTGATGTCGTATATGTACTCTGAGAATAAATCTGAAATCTTCCCTGGGTTTGAAAACTATTTTTATGTGAGTTTTTAATGACATTTATAATTCCTTTATCAATTTTTGTTCTCTGCTTCTCCCTGACTACTATTGCCTTACAGTACATCAACTAACTCACCATTTATTTGCTGATTTTTTTTTTTCCCCCTCTGTTTTAAATGTTTCCTGAGTTGGATTATTCCACTTGATTGGTTGAAGTCTTAAAGCTAGTTCAAATCTTTTCCAGAGACAGTTGAACTCTGTCTAAAGCAATGGTTCTCAACCTTTTCCTTTCCACTCACATACCACTTTAAGCATTCCTTATGCCATAGGTGCTCTGTGATTAGTAAGGAATTGCTTAAGGTGGTATGTGGGTGGAAAGAAAAAGTTTGAAAACCACTGTTTTAAATCATGCCTAATTGACTCATTATGTGCACAGTTTCATAACTCTAAAGGAAATGGGCCAATGACAATTTTTCTCAAGCAAAATATTTCAGTAACAATTTGGTCTAGAGCAGCAGTTCTCAACTTTTTCTTCCCTCTCACATACCACCTTAAGCAATCCCTTACTAATCACAGACCACTGATTGCATAGAGATTGCTTAAAATAGTATGTAGTGGAAAGAAAAAGGTTGAGAACCACTGGTCTAAAGCTGTTAGCAAGATAAATTATGATCTTTTTAATGCTGATATGCCACATCTTTGACCTTTGACTGGGTGAGAGAGCAGGAAAAAAACTCTAGGAATGGAGAGGAAAAGGATGCAGATCTGGAGGAAAGGAGATGGGGAGGGAAAGAGAGATGGAAAAGTTTGGCAGTGCATGAGGCCATGGACACTTACGTTGGTGGGGAATAGGGTGTGGAATTAAAATAGTTGACCACTGGAAGGTCCCCATTATTGCATCTAAATGTGCCAGACCACAACCGCTGTACCCCTTGTCTGTGGGTTTGAAAGTGAAATTGAGATTGGTGCAGAGAATGGGGGGGGGCAGAGCATTCCAAGGGGTGAGATTAGAATAAATGAAGTACAAGGATGCTGCTTGGATTGAGAGCATGCATTATGAGGATAGGTTGAGTGAACTTAGTCTTTCCTCTTTGGAATGATGGAGGATGAGGGAGTGACCTAATAGATGTGTATAATGAAATGCTTTGATCGTGTGGATGACCAGATACTTTTTCCAGGGTTGATGCAGCTAACAGTAGCCTGAATCATTGTATTGTTTCATCTACACTTTAGTTTTGGCTTCTCTCTCCCTGATGAAGTGAGCTACATAGTTTCAGTAACATTGTGATTTGAGAGAGTGATTTGGCATCAAGTAGTCTATTTCCATTTATAGAAAGCACACATTGAGCAGGTGTCCTACTCAAGTACAGTTCATTCCTTTCCCTTATTTCACTTGACCATGATTAATTCACTTAAAATATTGTTCAACTTTACTTTGACGGTATTTCAGAATTTCTGAGTAGCACTAATGAGCAAAGAAAAATACTCGAGTTGAAGTCAAGAAATTATTTTTTCCAAACGCCCCTTTTGAATACCGAATTATAGTCTGAGTACAAATTGTTTTAATACTCATGTTTTTTGTTTCCTCAGCCCGGAGGTAGAATTTTGTGGCTACAGCATCACTCATCCGTCAGAAAGCAAAATTAATTTTAGGATTCAAACAAGAGGTAATTCCTGTTACATTTACGATCCATTAGAGAATTTCACAATTTTTTTCTGTTTTGCATTTCTGAGATAAAAGTACATGAACAAGTATATCCTTCTACACACTGTATCGCAGAATAATAGGCAGTCTTGATCCTCTTCAATTTTCTTTTATTTCCTCCATGGGACGAGTCTTCTGACTGTTAAACTTTGGTTTCTTTAAACTTCCATATTAGTTTCCTTTGGAAAGCAACTACCTCTCTCATTCTCTTTTGCTGGCATTCATGCTCTCCATGATCTTTAACCCACTCTCCTCTTAAATTTTAGATTTAGACATACAGCATAGTAACAGGCCCTTCTGACCCATGAGCCAGTGCACCCCAATTAACCTCTAATCCCCGTCGGTTTTGAGAGGAGGAAGAAAACCCACACAGACAAGAACGTACAAGCTCCTTACTGACAGCGCCAGATTTAAATCCAAGTCGCTGGTGCTGTAATAGCATTATATTAACCACAATGAACTGTATTTCTTCCCCTGCTTTCTCCCTTAAAAATCTTGAAACCTTGAGCCTCCCTGTATTCTTAAAGTTTCCTGTGTGAATTCCTCTAATTCTCGGGAAGATCATCGTTACAAATGACAGCTTCTATTTGATAATTAACTCTCTCCTGAAACAGGACATTTATATGACGTTGAACACAATTTATCATCCCCCATCACAATTTCACTATTGCCATTGTCTGATGAAGTTGCTTTGTCGATTATAACCCATGCCTCTACTGTAATTCTGACTTGTCCATGTGAATTTAACTGATACATCTCTAATTCCAGCCCTTAAACTGATCTCTAGAATATTCCAATGCTTCCAGGTTATTCCTCATTGACATCATCCTCAGAGAAGTGGATGATCTTAATTATTTGCGTGAGTACAAGTTGATTGCACCACAAGTACTATTCATGATTCTTTGAGTGCTCCCTGCTATCAGAGTGCAACCAAACTACAAGTCTAGCTGCTTCCAATTTGACAGTATTAAATATCCTCCCTTCCACCTGCTGCTTGATTTCTTCATTGCCAATTGTTCAAGTTCAACTAGATGTACTTGTTTAACCCTGAGTTGATCTCTGAAACATGGCTTCAAAATCATGGTGAGATCTGTTTTCTAGTATTTATTGCAGCTCTATACTAGTGAGGTCTTTCATGGCCATGAAAGACCTCAACAATGAAGACTCTGTTTAGATCCGGTACCGCACGGATGGCAGTCTCTTCAATCTGAGGCGCCTGCAAGCTCACACCAAGACACAAGAGCAACTTGTCCGTGAACTACTCTTTGCAGACGATGCCGCTTTAGTTGCCCATTCAGTGCCAGCTCTTCAGCGCTTGACGTCCTGTTTTGCGAAAACTGCCTGAAGAAAACTGAGGTCCTCCATCAGCCAGCTCCCCACCATGACTACCAGCCCCCCCCACATCTCCATCGGGCACACAAAACTCGAAACGGTCAACCAGTTTACCTATCTCGGCTGCACCATTTAATCGGATGCAAGGATCGACAACGAGATAGACAACAGACTCGCCAAGGCAAATAACGCCTTTGGAAGACTACACAAAAGTGTCTGGAAAAACAACCAATTGAAAAACCTCACAAAGATAAGCGTATACAGAGCCGTTGTCATACCCACACTCCTGTTCGGCTCCGAATCATGGGTCCTCTAGCGGCATCACCTATGGCTCCTAGAACGCTTCCACCAGCATTGTCTCCGCTCCATCGTCAACATTCATTGGAGCGACTTCATCCCTAACATCGAAGTACTCGAGATGGCAGAGGCCGACAGCATCGAATCCACGCTGCTGAAGATCAAACTGCGCTGGGTAGGTCACGTCTCCAGAATGGAGGACCATCGCCTTCCCAAGATCGTGTTATATGGCGAGCTCTCCACTGGCCACCGTGACAAGAGGTGCAGCAAAGAGGTACAAGGACTGCCTAAAGAAAGCTCTTGGTGCCTGCCACATTGACCACTGCCAGTGGGCTGATATCGCCTCAAACCGTGCATCTTGGCGCCTCACAGTTCGGCGGGCAACAACCTCCTTTGAAGAAGACCGCAGAGCCCACCTCACTGACAAAAGACAAAGGAGGAAATACCCAACACCCAACCCCAACCAACTAATTTTCCCTTGCAACCGCTGCAACCGTGTCTGCCTGTCCCGCATCGGACTTGTCAGCCACAAACGAGCCTGCAGCTGACGTGGATGTTACCCCTCCATAAATCTTCGTCCGCAAAGCCAAGCCAAAGAAATATACTAGTGAACTTCTGTTTCCAAATATAGCAGAAAATGTTTCAGTTTCATCCCTAAAAATGTTGCCTTCCATAGTCAATGTTTGTTTTTCTCTTCTCATCCCAATAATACTGAAGTACCCTGATTATCAGTGTTGCTCCATTCTGCTAAATCAACACCAATGCTGAGACCCTTGTGCTTCATTGTAGGTAAAACTCAATACAATACCTCAATGCAGATTTGTTTACCCATTGGACAACTTTATATAAAAATATTGTATATATTGCCATGTTTCCTTCAACAAGCCGAGATTTTGAGGCCACATTTCAGTCTGAACCAATCTGAGAAGGCTTGGGTTCAATACCTCTTTATACTCATTAGTGCAGGTACTGGTGAGGTTGAATTTTGAAGATGATTGTGTCAAATCTAACAGCTTCTGCATTAAAGAATAGCTTCAGAACTTCTATTCTGAAGATGATGCATAAGGCAGAAAATAGACATGTCTCTGTTTTTTAAACCAACTATCAGACTTGCAAGGATACACTTTCACATTTGCGAAGCAAATTCTGGAATTTAGGCTTTATTTTTGTTATTTATTTTCCAACTCATGAAAAAGGTCATCTGTTATTGGAATAAGATTGATGACTTCTGAGACACAATCTATGTTTGTGATCTTATTTTGTCTTTCTGTGAGATTTAAGAATGAAAATTTTCCTTCTGTGATTTACAGCATTCTATTCAATTCTAAATGCCTTGTTTTGGATAAATGTATTACTGGAAATTTATTGTATATATTTGTTTGATTTTTTTTGTTTTGATGGTAAAACTGTCAATCACTCCAAACACCAAACTGGTTAATATATAGTTCAGCTGTTTTCAGGCTTGTTGATATATGACCATTATGCCAGTTTCTAACAAGGTTTGTTGATGCTAAAGGGGGTCTGCATTCCAGAATATTTCAGTATAAAATGCATGCAGTCATGTGAATTAAGATTGGGAGTTGGGTCACATGACCGCTCCAGCCAGTTTCACCATTTAATATGATCACACTGATTCCATTGTCTGTATTTCTATCCCTTTTCCCCATTGTTTATTAAGTATCAATGGCTGCCTTAAGAATATTAAGTCTCTGCTTCTGCTTTTTTAGGAAGAGGGTTCCAAAAACTTACAGTGCTTTGACTGAAAAGGTTTTTCCTCTTTGTATGAAGCTGGTGACTCCTTATTTTAAGACCCACTTCTAATCAGTCATTACAGCCGAAAGCCATGAAGGCAGACACTTCATCCCATATATGAATGGCAATACAATAAAGTGGATTCTGATCACAAACTAAGCCTTTTAATATTGCAATTATGAAAATAGTTAATCAATATTAAAATATTTGAAAGGAGAAAATTGGAAAAACTTAGAACAGTTTTTGAATTGCTTAACCTAGAAAGTGGTGAATTAGAATTGTGGAAAGAGTTGAGGGGAGTTTCTGGCTATGTGTGGAAGGATAAGCTGCAGGAAAATAAGAAAAAGAGAATAGGATTGCTCTTTTGGGAGCTGGCAGAGATGCCTCCGAGTTGTGGCAAATCAGTTAGAAAACATATTGCAGGAGTGCAATATAGGATTGATGGTGAAGTAGGTTGACGAATGTCTAGTGGTCATTAAATATGTTTCAGGTGGAGATAAAAATTTGAAAGATCCAGAGATTGATGACATTGGGAATTTGCACAGAAGAGAAGCCAAGGCCAGAATCAATCTGCCATTTGGTGGTAAAAACACACTGAAATTGCTGATGTTTCAGACCTGAGCTCTTCTTCAGGAAATAAGCAAAGGAATAATCTGTTGTCTCCTATGGATGCTGAAAGACTGGCCGAGATCCTCCAGCATTTCGAAATTTTTTTTTACAATTACAGCATCTGCAGACTTTAGTGTTTCATTCTGCCAATTGGTGGGAGGGGTTTGAGAGGCCTGGAGTCCTTCATGTTTTTATGTTCTTGTGTTGAAAATGGGCATGAAAGTTAATTGTTCTATGTTGGGAATTCTTTTCTAGGAGGAATTCCATCTGTTGATCCTTTTCGTAGGGGACTCAATGAATTAATGACTGTATGTCAACATGTCCTGAATACATTTGAGGTGAGTCTTGTTCCTTTAACTATTTCAGTTCTTGTCTGATACTGCCGAGCAGAAGGCTTCAATGTTGAATTTGCAATTATGAAGCTTATCCAATGATTAATTATTTTCATCTTGTCTCAATGATTGTGTAAAATTAGGGCTTTCCTGTGTAAGACAACACAAGGCTCTGAAATGCTGAGCAATCTTGAGAACTACCGTGTATTTTGGCAAATAAGTCGACCCCCCCTCCCCCCCTGCCTCATTTTAAGGGTTTTATGGTATATCCGGCATACAAGTCAATTCCCTCATAGATCGTGCCGATAGATCTGGTGGGCGTTGGTTGGAGGTGATTGCTATGATGGAGGGTCCATCGACACAATGCAGTGCACAACAAAATTATGAAATGAGTTTTAATTTGAAAGTAATAGAAGTGGCCAAGAAAACTAACAAATTTGCTGCTGCAAGAAAATTTGATGAGCATGAAAAGTTGGTAAGAGATGAGGGGAAGAAAGAAGAGACTTTAAGAAAAATACCAAAAAGGCAATGTTCTTTGAGAAAAGGAATCACTTGTTGGCCAGAGTTGGAAAATCATGTTGCAGAATGGATATGTGAATGGAGACAAGATTGATACATAGTCACCTGAAATAAAATAAGAATATTTGCATTACAGTGGGCCAAGTCGCATCCAGACCTCAGTGCAATCATTTCATGAACTGGAAAAATCTGGTATTATGCCAAAAAACAAAAATTACATAGAAACTACCAAAAGATCTTGATCATTAAGTTGTAAGTTTTCACCAGTTTATTATATAGAACTGACAGAAAAACCAGTTTGCATTGGCAAATATGGGAAATGAAGACAAAATCTCCATGAATTTCGACATGATAGACAATAGAACAGTGGAATGGAAAGGTGTTAAAACTGCATACCAGAAGTTCATGCTACAAAAGGACCAGATTTACCATGGTGTTATCGTGAATGGCTGATGGGACAAAGTTAAGACCCATGGTAATCTTCAAATGCAAAATTAAACCTAAAATGAAATTCCCTGCAGGTATTTTTGTACATTTTCATGAAAAAGGATGAATAGATGAAAATGGTATCAAACTATGGACGGACAATGTATGGAACACATGTTTACGCAAAGAATGGAGTTTACTAGTCTGGGATGTTTTATGGCCACTTAACTCAGAACACTAAAAGTAGATTAGCAGTATATATATATTTTTTTTTTTTAAATTTTATTTTTCACACTATGAACCTATATGATACTTACATGGCAATTATCCCGGGTGGTTTAATGTCTATATTGCAACTCTCGATGTCTGCTTAAACAAGCTATTCAAAGACCAAGTACACAAGGAATGGAATACGAGGATGTCGAGTGCAGAAACATTTTTTTAGAAAAGGCAGGGCAATGCATGCTGCATCACTCGATAGGTTGTGTGTCTTCATGCCCAAGGCATGGGTCAAAGTTAAAGTAGAGAACTGTGATAAAATAGTTTTAAAAAGTGGGGTATCTCTTGTGCAATTGATGGCACGGAAGGCGAAGCTGAAACCACCTCATCAGATAAAGACCGGGACCAGTGTGATGACTTGTTCAAACAGTGAGAGTATGAACGTGCTTGCCGCCATCTTTGCTTCAGACGATGATAGTGAAACTAATTTTGAAGGGTAAAAAATATGTTGTTTTCGGACAATGATAGTGATTTTGAAGGGTGCTAATTGTGTTGTTTTCAATAAAAATCTCAATGAAAATCTGTCGGAGTTGGGGATTTTTTTGTTTTTCCAAGGGTCGACTTGTATGCAGAATCATTTTTTCAAGCGTCAACTTGTACGCCTAATCAGCGCAGATTGGAATTTGAGCTAAATTTAAGGTCAAGTATATCAGGCGTGCAAGCCAACCCCCAATTTTTTGAGGTTTCACAACTCAACTTCTCTGCTGAAATATGTGGTCCGTTTATATAAAAAAAAAGGATGAGAGAAATATAAACGAAACCATTTCGCTGCCGTTCTGAAACCTAGCAGCGTGATTTATTGCCGAGGCTATGTTTTTCAATAACTTGTTTGCCTTCTAATTTTCTACATCCTTGTGGACCTTCAGAAAAGTAATTTTGGAGGGGAAATTCCTAACCATAAGAAATAGTGTGGAACCAAACCAAGGAAGGCATTGGGATGCAGTTACACGCTGATAATTTCTAATGCAAAATGATAGCAACTAGGTGATCAATTTAGATTGCAGATGCACATTATCAATCTTTACTTGGAATCTTTATAATTGAGATGATGATATGGCAAAAGTTATAGATTTACATAGTGGCTTTTATGATCTTTGGACATTAAAAAATAAATTTGGACATTGAAGCTATTAGAAAGAAAATCAGCTATGGGATTACATGTATAAAAAGTACTGAGTGGTAATTTCTTCCTTTCTTTGAAAAGCATGTTGTTAAGTTCATTGTTCCTTGTATAAGAGTTGATATATGGATGAAGAATTTCAGTCACTTAACTTTGACTTTGAGTGAAGTCTTCTATCAATTATTTCTGGGTCACTCTGGAAATGTGACAAAGTTCATCCTGAATGCATCATTTGTATCAGTCTTGGGTAGGATAATATGTGACTTACCAAGTTCCTTTTGAAGACATTTGGAGGAAAACAACCCAAGTTATCATTGTTGAGCACATGGAAGATAACCCTGTTGGGTAGTCCCATACTCACTTGTGATACTTTGTTGTAAATCGCATAACGACCTTGTCCCTGGCCTCAGGCTCTGATCTTAACTGTGGTCATACCTACCTCCAGCCTCAGTTCTATCCTGTCGTCCTTCTTTTCCATTTGAACCCATGGATCTGGGTGCAGTACTAGATGGGTCATGAGCTTTCAAGATTTGTAGCTCAATGCTGTTAACTAAAATAGTTTTTAATCCACTGAAGCAACAGGGACATCTTTAATAGATTTACAAATTTATCAAATCTACAAATGGAGGTGATAAAATTATGTTTTATTAAATTTATGATGTAAATTTATGATTTATGATGTATAACTACTGTATAATTACAATAAAAAGTCTACATTTTACTGATAATTGAAATTGTATATATTCACAGCAACTATGCCAGTACAGGTACACAATCCTTTATCCGGAACTCTTGGGGGACAGTGTGTTCCACATTTCAGATTTTTCCAGATTTCAGAACAAAAGCCAGCTGCCCCAGATTTAAGCCCACCCAAATTGTGCTACCGTATCCAGCCCCTTCCAGTTGCGCTGGTGTCTCTCTACCACCCCCTGCCCCTGCCCGCCCGAGTTGTGCTGCAGTCTCTTTCCCCCCGCCCACCCAACCTAATCACACTCCTCTCCCTCTGCTATACCAACACCAGGGAAAAAAAATGGCGGTTTTTGGAGCTTTCCGGATTTTAGATGTCTGGATAAAGGATTGTGTACCTGTACTGAGTCTATTTATTTAGTACAGCAGTTAGGGCATCTTTATTATTTTGTAACTTAAATGTAATAATATGAAAATATATTTCCTGAGACTGTCATCTTGCTATAAACCATTCTTCCACAGTAACATAAATGATTATTTTTTTCTTTCAGGACAGCGTGAAGGAATATAAAGAGGAGCATAAACAAGAAGCAATGGATCAATTTTGATAAAGCCAATACTCTACATTTATATATTTTGAAAACTAGACATTAAACATGAGATTTTTATAGCTTAAAATTATGCTTATTGAACCTTAGCCATTTTGGATATAATTGAATCGTTGGACAATAAACAAGTAAGTATTTAGATTGTTCAGTTGACTTTAGTTTAACTTGACATTGAGTTTACAGTTATACCTGTGCAGGAAGTTTTCCTGGACAGCACATTCTATTGAACATCATTTTATTTGTGCCTGGAACTTTTCCTTTCCTCTGATGCAAGATTTTTTTTGTTAGCTGCCAGTTGCTGCTAGACCAATACATTAATGTACACTTGGAAAAGAAAGGACATGCACTTAATGTGCCTGGTTTTACCAGGCAAAGCCACGATGTTTTATTAATGAGACACATCTCTAAAGATTGAAGCAAGGCAATGAAACTTTTATAAATAAGACACTGTGACATGGTCATCAAGTCTTGAGATTTAAAACAATTTTTGGGGTATTAAAATGCTGTCTTGGTGTTTTGCATAATGTACTTTGGTGGAGAGATCATAATTAATTTTGTATTATTTAAAAAACAAGCCACCTTGCATATAGGAGTTTGCTAACATATTCAACATTATGTGGGTGAAATTAAATGAATGAATAATTAATTTTATTTTTCTAAGTGTCTTTTTATGCCACTGCTTATTCTTATTTTCTAACTATAAGAGTAAGCTTAGCCACCTTGTTTCAAACATTTCTTGATTTGAAAATTAATCTTTCTAGTTCATCAGTTATGCCTCATAGATTGTTGAAATATTTTAATACTTTTTTTTCATCTATTGATTGTAAATGAAATGGTTGTTTTATTGTTGAAAAAGTTAACTGTCTGTAAATTGGGAGGATGGTTGGCATGTCTGCCTAACAGTAGAAGTTGGGCTCTTTCCAAACTCCTATTGATCAAAAATATAGAGCTAGGATTTAAGTACAATATTGTACTGATTCCGAGAACATTAATTGGAACTCTGAACAAAATAGGAATAATGTAGTGCAAATGTACTGCAATACATCCAATCTTTGTGGTTAAGCAACACAACCTTACCTAAAACCGTTAAAGGGAAGACAAATGGGTTTCATGCAAAAGCTTTTCATGCCTTTCAGGAATAATGAGAATCGGTGCATGGTTATAATTGGATATCTACAATTTCTTGGAAAATCAATTGGACAAAGTTCATAGCAAAGCTTCTAACCGTAATTTTCAGTTTCTTTTCAAAATTGTCAAGGTAGACTTTAGCGAGGTGGATTATTTATTCTATTTTTGATGTTCTCTTTGGAAAATTATCTTGGAAGTAACTGATGAATTAAAGAAGCATTGTTGCATTGAAAATATCATGGTGCAAAGAGATAATTTTTGTTTTTATTCACTATGGCAAATATACAAAGATTTTAACCTATCCATTTGATTTTCCAAAATATAATGCATTTAAGTGCAGATATTAAACTATTTTGTATGGCAGTGGAGAGCCAGGTGCTTTCCTACTTTTAACTAAAAAGATGCTCAAGCTGAGCTATATTTGTTACTGAAGCGTGAACTGCTGTGATCCAGGCCATTTGCCAGGCCATTGGCTTTCCACTTGACAACAGCCATTTTCTCATCCATTGGTCTACTCAGAGTTGATCGATGACACCAACAACACAAGCAAGACTATAGGGCAATATGAAAATAAATTAGCAGCAAATTAATCTTGACTTTAAAATATACTTTTAATTGAATTTCTTTCTCCCATCACTTCCAAGCCTAAGAGGGAGATGTTTTTTCAACCCGTTAGCTTTTATTCCTCTATTTTCTTCCTTATGATCGGTTTATAAAAATGTTGGAGTGATATTAGAAATTATTGAATGTGAAATCAGGAAAATTTGCATCAAAGAACAACTAGCATTTTAAATAGATCTATTCAGCTTTAAAAGCACTATATACGAAACTCATCAATTAAGAAACAGATTGAATGAGATGACTGAAACAATACATTTTCTGGCACTTTTTTTTCAGTTTGAGAATGTTTGAAAGAGTTATCAAATTGACAAACCTTTTAAACTATGAGAAAAGAGATGGGATAACAAAGGTAGAACTAGAGGACCACAAGGTATGGAAGGGAAATTATAAAATTGCATATAATTGCACAAGTGGGGATCTGGAGATTATTGTTTTAAATGCAGTTAGATGAAAGTTTGCCAAAAAGCCCAAAAGAAATAAGTCATTTTGAATATAGTGATGATAAAACTTTGAATTGTTTGGAAGACAGTTTGAGATTGTACTTGAACAGAAGAATGGCTGCAGTGATGTAATGGGGTTGAGGAAATCAAGAATTTAATTGCAAACTACTGAGAAGCAGCCATGGATTTGTTGATGTCATACCTTTGAAGAAGACCGCAGAGCCCACCTCACTGACAAAAGACAAAGGAGGAAAAACCCAACACCCAACCCCAACCCACCAATTTTCCCTTGCAACCGCTGCAACCGTGCCTGCCTGTCCCGCATCGGACTTGTCAGCCACAAACGAGCCTGCAGCTGACGAGGACATTACCCCTCCATAAATCTTCGTCCACAAAGCCAATCCAAAGAAGACCTTAAATCTTGTATGTGGGTGGGGACCTACTATTTTGTTTTTTAAAAAAAACACCCATATAGAGGTTTCAGTTTTTGTATTAATGTGTGAAATGGATTCTGATATATCCTGGTTAAAGAAGATCCTGCTGCGAGCATCTATTCGACTGGTTATGTTTTACTGTTGTCAAGGCCTTGAATCTGGTCAACACTGTGGTTCAAGCCCCGCCCCCCCAAAAGAAATTTTGTGCTTTGTGAAAATTTATATTGAGAATAAAATATTTGACAAGTGGGCAAACTTACCTTGAAGCAGTTCTTGAATTTTTGACTGACAAAATATAATGCCACTGGATTTATGCAGGAGTTGAGAGAAGCCATGTTAATCCCAATATAATCCAGAACAAGAAGAAAGCTGTGATCAAAAATGGCAGACACATCAAATACATTGTCAATTGTCCAAAAGATTGCTACAGCTGACAATCTGTATTTTCCTAGCACCAGAAATACTAATTTGTCGACAGTTTGTTTTGAGATTTTTTTTTATGTTGCTTCACAAAAAAAATTGGACATTTATTTATTTATTTATAATTGTTTACCATCATTTGTATTTTAAAAATGTATAATTGTACTAATGTTCTATACATTGAAAATGTTCCACTCTTTCAAATCTGGGGCAATTTGTTAGCTTGTGTCAATAAACTATGAACAAAAGATTTTATTTTGAATTGGTGATTTCAGAAATACAGGCTGGTAGGTCAAACCAAGAGGAGCAGGATTTTTAAATGCAAGCAAGAATATGTTATCTTGTTTGAACTTAGCAAGATGATCTGTGGACAAGTGAATTTTTCAATTTTTAAGATATAAAGCCACTTTTTAGCTAGTTATATTTGGCAACATTAGGAAGGTGTATTCCTAACATTGCAGTTTATTGACCAGGGAGATGGGATTAGGCAAACCAGGGGATTGTCACTATTGATTCAAACCCTGTTGTGGTCATCTTTGAAGTGTGCTCATAGTGCAATTCCTACAACTTCAGGGATTGTGATTCACTGTCCCCTGATTATCTGAAGCTGACAAATATCCCATCTAATGTATCCTTAATTGTATTTTTATGTTTATAAAGTATATTTTGGTTTGTAATCTAATTATATTTTTTATTTGCAACGAGGTGTTTGAAAATGTGATGTTATCATTTGGAGCAGTGACTGTTAATTGGGGAAGTACAAGTTTAACAGTTGCACGAGTTTGCACTTTCTATTAAAAAAGCAAATGATTTCAATTAATCTTCAATTTTAAATGTGTGGGCTGAAAATTTGGAATGCATCGTGTTTTGAAATCTGGTATAGAAGCACCAGATTATGTATACAAATGTAGTGTTGTTATTATTTGATCAATATAGAATTTTTTAAAGATATCAGAAACTTACCTGAGTAGTTCACATCTATTGGGGTCTTGTTCATCGTAAATAGTTTTCTTCAGAATTCTACTTAAATGCAGTGGGAGCCAACACATGGCAAAGATAACCACCAGACAGAAGACTGTTTTGGCTATCTCGCGTCGCTGTGAAAAGTTAAAACAACAATATAATAATTTATCCCTGTTTAATGGGTATATTCCTCTAAAGCAGAGATAGACAAACATTTTTGGTTGTGGGCCATTTACTGAAACAATTTAAGGAGTTATGGGCCAAACTATTAAGCCTGGCAGTTTTCAATCACCGTTGGCACCTCTAACAGGTCATTTAAAGCCTGTATGGAGCTGATGGCAGTCGGACTGGGTGGTTTGACCCCACGGGGAATGATGAGACTTTGCTCCTTGCTCTCCATGGGTCCACATCTGGTAGCAGTGCTGTTGTTACAGCACCACCCTTTTTTTTCTTGCCGGGGGTCGTGGGGGAGGGGGGAGGCATAGTTTGATCAAGTCTGCTTTAAAGTAATAACTAGGGACACTCTGATGAGATTGTAGTGGAATAATGCAAATTGTCATTAGATGAATGCAAGTTCTGAACTTTTTGTCTATATCGAAAATAAATCCTGTTTAATGTTACAATCTTAGCCATTGCATATCGAGACCAGCTATTCTCAACAGGGGCCGTATGCCTGACCTCCTACCTGCCCCTACAGCACATTTAAATGGGGGGGGCTACGGACTGAAATTATAAAATATTAATTCTTTTTATGTATTATATAGGAGAGAAGTACAGAAGAAGCCAACTAAACTTGACTGCTTCAAAGGTTGAGAATAGCTGTACTAGACCATTGCTGCACCCAAACGCATATTTGTACCATATTGTTGCTCACGGATTTTTGTGTGATTGAGAGTTTAGAGTGGAGGAATTTTATTATGGTGTTAATCTTTTTAATTGATGTACATGTTGCTTTTGGTACCAAAGTATTCTTGGTCAGTTAAAAACAAACTGCTGGAGGAACTTGAGGGTTAAGCAGTGTTTGCGGAGGCAGTGATTGTCAAGATTTCAGGTTGAAACCCTGCATCAATTGAGAGAATTGAAAATGGATAGCTGGTATAAAGAAATAAATGGGAGGGGTGAGGTGGAGTTGGCAGGTGGTGAGTGGAACTAGGTGGGGAGAAGAATGATGGACAGATGGAACTTATATTTGGGAGAAGAGGGTTGAGGGAGATTCAGAGGCTCTAAGGTGTTGTGGAGATGACCAATTGCTGCAGTCTCTTTTATGGATAAGTAAGGGAAGTGATAAATAGAACTGAATAAAAGAGGGGTGCTAATTAGTTGAAGAGGGGACAGGAGGCCGGCCCAGTGAGTTAAGTTTGTGGCTAGATGGAGTCATATGAGGGAAGGAAAAGGAACTGGGTAATGAGGGTGGGTCAGCTGATGGGAATGATACTGGGATAGAACAGTTAGTTGTCTCCTTCAATATTTATCAGATTATCTGTTGTGTTTCACAAAGCTTTCTGTTTGGTTTAAAAACAAACTTGCTTAAATGTAACAAATCTTTCTATTCCAATATATTCTGAAAAGGCTGAAATATAGTTATGGACCTGGTCTAAAATGTATTGTGCTAAAGGTCAACAATTTTCAGACTCAGTTTCGTGACTTTCAATTTACATATGTTGTTTCTGTTCTATTTCTTCTGCATGGTGCAATTGTCTTACCTGCTTTATATGATCATTGAGAGCAATTTGCATTCCATTCCTTCTGCTCAGCATTTCACAGGTCATCAGAGTGTAGAATATACCAGTGCAAGCCAGAGGCAGGCAGAAGTAAAAGCCAAAGAGCCACCAATCTTTTGCATTCTTGTAAAACTGCACAAAAATAGCTCAAATTGTATAAGTTTATAATGGGCAAACAACAGCTTTCATGAACTGCAATCTGTTTATATTCAAACCCTGGAATAATTTTATGTTGGAGGCGAAAGGAAATTTTAAGTTTGGCTATTGTGTGAAGTCCTGTTGGGACATGAATTGGAAACTTATTTTTTAAATGAGTGATAGGAATATCAGTATATGACTGAAGCAGTTAGAGATATTACTCAAACATAAGTGAAATATATTTTAAAATAGAAAATAAATAATATGTCCAAGAAATGTTGGCATTCTGAAATGACATCTTTGGGTTCATTGTTTGCCAATGAATAGTAGACCTACTATTTGTGCCAGCTCTTTAGCATCCAAGACCTTGAGTGCTGCTGAGCAGCCATTTCACACAGTCTCTTTTATGGATATTCCAGAGAACACAACCTCCAAGCAAGGCTGGGTTCAGTGAAATGGGTGAGAGAGGCCTGGAGTTGTGAGGGATGGGATGTTTTAGAGATCAAAGTCTTTTGCATTTTGGAAACAGCGTGGTGATGAGCAAGAGTGAGCCTTGACTGGAGACAGGATAGTATGATGCTTAAAGCCTGGGTGATCACATCAGTGTATTGTGTAGGATGCCAAAAGGAGTCATAAGTAATGGGAGTTAACATAAGATGTATCCTATCCTGGATTAGATATGAAATGTGGGCTAATTTTCCCAGCAAAATTCAAAATGTTGAAAACAGATTGCACATCAAGCAATTCCAATAGATGTGGATGATGGTGAGTACAAGATTGAATTTCAACTGAAAGCTTCTGATCCTATTTCTTGGACATTGTAAACTAATTGCAAAGAAGCTGTGATTGCTTTCCATTCTGTGGGGGAGTGGGGAAGTAGCTTAGGAGTGTACAGCACTGTAGGAAGCAGAAGGAAGGGCTAGTTGTGCAATTCTGCAAACTCCTGCTGAACTTGGTCCTGACTGAATCATAGTTTTGTAGGTTTCTCAATTGAAGAGGCATTGTGCACTCTTCATGCTGTCATGTGTAGTTTGGATTTTATTTATTACAAATTGAAGGAGTATTTGGTGTATTCTGGTATGGATTGGTGTTGGATTTAGATACATTTAATTCAATTTAAATACCAACTCCCACAATTACCTCAACCACATTTCTTGTAAGGATGCTATTCCTTTCTCTCAATTCCTCTGACTGACTCTAAATTAAATTTAGTAAAACATAATGTTGGAGAAACTCAGCAGATCACACAGTGTACTTTATATAGCAAAGATACAAACCAATGTTTCAGGCCTGAGCCTTTCATCAAGGGGTGAGCAAAATGTAGACAGGTACCTGAATAAAATGGTAGGGGAGGAGCACAGTCCCACAGGCAGGAGGTCATGGGTTGATAAAGGAGGGAGGGCACAAACAAAAACGGGGGAGGGTGGGATAGCTCTGTGAATGGAGAGAAGGGAGTTGAGAACTGGTGGAAAGGAGACAGAGGGATAGGGAAGAGGGAGAGAATGGAGAGTGGTCCAGCAGAAACAGAAGAAATAGCTGTTAATGTCATCTAGTTGGAGAGTCTCCAGATGGAACATTAGATGTTATTTTTCCAATTTAAGGGTGATCCTGGTTTGGCAGTACATGAGGCCATGGCAGACATGTTGGTGCAGGAGTGGAGCACAGAACTGAAATGATTGGCCACTGGGAGATCCCTGTCATTTATGCAGACAGCACAGGTGTTCAGCAAAGCGATCTCTCAATCAACATCCAATCCCTCAGAGTAGAGAGGCCACAATGGGAGCACGGGAAGCAGTCAATAACTCCTGAAGATTCAAAAGTGAAGTGTGGCTTCACTTGGAAGGACTGCTTAGGGCTCCAAATGTTGTTGAGAGAGGAAGTGTAGGCACAAGTGTGGCACTTCCTGTGGTCACAGAGGAAAATTTGTGGGAAAGGATGAGGGAGCCTTGGAGCAAGCAGTCCTGTGGAAAGGGGACAATGTGTCTGGTGGTGAGATTATGTTGCAGATGGAAATTGCAGAGGATAATATGTTTGATGCAGAGGCTGGAAGCTTTTTTTTTTTTTTAAATTTTTTTATTTTTCACACCATAAATCACATTAGCCATGATATACACTATTTCTTTTTCACACATATACAGTGACTTTTTCTCCCCCCCCCCTTTCCTCCCAAACCACCCCCCCACCCCCCCCTCTCATCCATTTTAGGTATACAATCTAGGTTGCATTAAGCCAGTCAGACAATGTTGTCATTCAACAAAATTACACCAGAAATTCTACTGAGTCCATTCTTTTCTTTCCTTCTCCTTCCATCAACTTAGGTAATGTTTGTCCCCGGTAGGTTTTCGCTATTGTATTTAATGTAAGGCTCCTATACTTGTTCGAATATTTCAATATTATTTCTTAACCAATATGTTATTTTTTCTAATGGAATACATTTATTCATTTAAATTTGGTAGTTTCTTCCTTTTAATTTGGTTATGTATTTCATTAATATTTAAAGACATATAGTTCAGCGTAGCCCTTTTATATTTTGTTTATCTTCTCTTTCCGTTTTTCCATCATTACCTTTCCTCCTTTTCCATTTCTGTTTTCTTATTTTCAACTCTTTATAAGACAACATTCCTACAACATCTAACATTTTCCTTATTCTCCTATTTCTATCTTATTTATCCCCAATCTCCCCTTCACCTCCTGAGTTGTCCTTTATCCCTTGTCGGACAACCACATCTCCCCTCTCCATTTGGATTTGCGAATCCACTCGCAAGCGTCAACTGATTTTGCAGTGACCGCTATTTCCCCCCACCCCGCCTCCCCCAGAAAAGATTTCACTTTTCATATGTCACAAAGGTCCCTCTTTTAATTCCCTCCTTATTCTCTCTATTCCATTACCTTCCCTTATTAATTCTTGTCTATACTATCTATATTTTCCTCTAAGTACAGATACATTCATGTATGCTCATTGTCTCTATTCACTCTTATACCTCTTTACCTGCATACATATCAATCGTGATCATTTTTACTCTCATTCCCCGTCTTCATCCCTCAGTCTATTTTTGTCTTTACCCACATACATATCAGTCGTGATCATTTTAACTCTCATTACCCGTCTTCCTCCCTCAGTCTATTTTTGTAATTGTTCTGCAAATTTTCGTGCTTCTTCTGGATCCGAGAATAGTCTGTTTTGTTGTCCTGGAATAAATATTTTCAATACCGCTGGATGCTTTAGTATAAATTTATACCCTTTCTTCCATAAAATCGCCTTTGCTGTATTGAACTCTTTTCTCTTCTTTAGGAGTTCAAAACTTATATCTGGATAAATGAAGATTTTTTGCCCTTTATACTCCAGTGGTTTGTTGCCCTCTCTTACTTTTTCCATTGTCTTCTCCAGTACCTTTTCTCTTGTAGTATATCTTAGGAATTTTACTACAGTAGATCTTGGTTTTTGTTGTGGTTGTGGTTTAGAGGCCAATACTCTATGTGCCCTTTCTATTTCCATTTCATGCTGTAGTTCTGGACATCCTAGGGTCTTAGGGATCCACTCTTTTATAAACTCCCTCATATTCTTGCCTTCTTCATCTTCCTTAAGGCCCACTATCTTTATGTTATTTCTTCTGTTATGGTTTTCCATTGTATCTATTTTTTGAGCTAGTAGTTCTTGTGTCTCTTTAGTTTTTTTATTAGATTTCTCCAATTTCTTTTTTAAGTCTTCTACCTCCATTTCTGCTGCTACTGCCCGCTCTTCCATCTTGTCCATTTTTTTTCCCATTTCTGTTAAGGTCATCTCCATTTTAATTATTTTCTCTTCTGTGTTGTTTATTCTTTTTCTTAAATCCTTAAATTCCTGTGTTTGCCATTCTTTAAATGACTCCATGTATCCTTTAATAAGAGCAAGTATATCCTTTACCTTGCCTATCTTTTCTTCTTCTATTTCACCATACTCTTCCTCTTCTTCTTCCTCTGGGTTGGCCATCTGTTGTTTCTTTGGTGCCCTTTCCTCCTCTTCTTTCTTGTTTCTATTGTCTTCTGTGGTCTCTTCTTGCTGCAGGTGTTCTGCAGCTGTCGTTGCCGGCTGTGGAGATCGACTCCCCAGCTGGTCCCCCCTCCCGTCGGTGTGTTTTTTTTCATTCGCATCGCGCATGCGCGAAACTTCGCGCATGCGCGGTTGCGCACTTTTGCTCGGCTCTGCGAGCCATTTTTGTAGTCCATTATTTACCGACCTGAGGGAGCGGGTTTCTCTCTCCGCAGCGGGCCTCTTCGGACAGGTAAGGCCTTCACCTTTTTCCTCCTTTGTCTTCTCTTCCTCTCTTCTTACCGTTGCTTTCGACTTTTCTTTTTTTGTCGCCATCTTCTTTCCACCTTTATACTCACTTTTCTGTAACTTTTATTTCTGTGCCTTTGTGTTTTCTCTTGTTTTTCCCGACTTTTCTGGAGAGGGCTGGAGTTCACCGTCCGGCCACTACTCCATCACGTGACTCCCCCCCAGAGGCTGGAAGCTTGATGAGTGAGGACAAGGGGAGCCCTGTTCTTGTTGCGTCTATGGGCAGAAAGGGCAAGGAAGATGTGTGGGAAATAGAGGAGAATCGGCTAAGTGCTGAGTTGATTGATGGTGGTAGAAGGGAAGGCACGTTTTTTTTTTTTTTAATTTTTTATTTTTCACACCATAAATCACATTAGCCATGATATACACTATTTCTTTTTCACACATATACAGTGACTTTTTCCTCCCCCCCCCCCTCCTCCCAAGCCACCCCCCCCACCCCCCCCCCCCCCCTCTCATCCAGTTTAGGTATACAATCTAGGTTGCATTAAGCCAGTCAGACAATGTTGTCATTCAACAAAAATACACCAGAAATTCTACTGAGTCCATTCTTTTCTTTCCTTCTCCTTCCATCAACTTAGGTAATGTTTGTCCCCGGTAGGATTTCGCTATTGTATTTAATGTGAGGCTCCTATACTTGTTCGAATATTTCAATATTATTTCTTAACCTATATGTTATTTTTTCTAATGGAATACATTTATTCATTTAAATTTAGTAGTTTCTTCCTTTTAATTTGGTTATGTATTCCATTAATATTTAAAGTCATAGTTCAGCGCAGCCCTTTTATATTTTGTTTATCTTCTCTTTCCGTTTTTCCATCATTACCTTTCCTCCTTTTCCATTTCTGTTTTCTTATTTTCAACTCTTTATAAGACAACATTCCTACAACATCCAACATTTTCCTTATTCTCCTATTTCTATCTTATTTATCCCCAATCTCCCCTTCCCCTCCTGAGTTGTCCTTTATCCCTTGTCGGACAACCACATCTCCCCTCTCCATTTGGATTTGCGAATCCACTCGCAAGCGTCAACTGATTTTGCAGTGACCGCTATTTCCCCCCACCCCGCCCCCCCAGAAAAGATTTCACTTTTCATATGTCACAAAGGTCACTCTTTTAATTCCCTCCTTATTCTCTCTATTCCATTACCTTCCCTTATTAATTCTTGTCTATACTATCTATATTTTCCTCTAAGTACAGATACATTCATGTATGCTCATTGTCTCTATTCACTCTTATACCTCTTTACCTGCATACATATCAATCGTGATCATTTTTACTCTCATTCCCCGTCTTCATCCCTCAGTCTATTTTTGTCTTTACCCACATACATATCAGTCGTGATCATTTTAACTCTCATTACCCGTCTTCCTCCCTCAGTCTATTTTTGTAATTGTTCTGCAAATTTTCGTGCTTCTTCTGGATCCGAGAATAGTCTGTTTTGTTGTCCTGGAATAAATATTTTCAATACCGCTGGATGCTTTAGTATAAATTTATACCCTTTCTTCCATAAAATCGCCTTTGCTGTATTGAACTCTTTTCTCTTCTTTAGGAGTTCAAAACTTATATCTGGATAAATGAAGATTTTTTGCCCTTTATACTCCAGTGGTTTGTTGCCCTCTCTTACTTTTTCCATTGTCTTCTCCAGTACCTTTTCTCTTGTAGTATATCTTAGGAATTTTACTACAATAGACCTTGATTTTTGTTGTGGTTGTGGTTTAGAGGCCAATACTCTATGTGCCCTTTCTATTTCCATTTCTTGCTGTAGTTCTGGACATCCTAGGGTCTTAGGGATCCACTCTTTTATAAACTCCCTCATATTCTTGCCTTCTTCATCTTCCTTAAGGCCCACTATCTTTATGTTATTTCTTCTGTTATGGTTTTCCATTGTATCTATTTTTTGAGCTAGTAGTTTTTGTGTCTCTTTAGTTTTTTTATTAGATTCCTCCAATTTCTTTTTTAAGTCTTCTACCTCCATTTCTGCTGCTACTGCCCGCTCTTCCATCTTGTCCATTTTCTTTCCCATTTCTGTTAAGGTCATCTCTATTTTATTTATTTTCTCTTCTGTGTTGTTTATTCTTTTTCTTAAATCCTTAAATTCCTGTGTTTGCCATTCTTTAAATGACTCCATGTATCCTTTAATAAGAGAAAGTATATCCTTTATCTTGCCTTTCTTTTCTTCTTCTATTTCTCTGTACTCTTCCTCTTCCTCTTCTTCTTCCTCTGGGTTGGCCATCTGTTGTTTCTTTGGTGCCCTTTCCTCCTCTTCTTTCTTGTTTCTATTGTGTTCTGTGGTCTCTTCTTGCTGCAGGTGTTCTGCAGCTGTCGTTGCCGGCTGTGGAGATCGACTCCCCAGCTGGTCCCCCCTCCCGTCGGGGTGTTTTTTTTTATTCGCATCGCGCATGCGCGATTCTTCGCGCATGCGCGGTTGCGCACTTTTGCTCGGCTCTGCGAGCCATTTTTGTAGTCCATTATTTACCGACCTGAGGGAGCGGGTTTCTCTCTCCGCAGCGGGCCTCTTCGGACAGGTAAGCCCTTCACCTTTTTCCTCCTTTGTCTTCTCTTCCTCTCTTCTTACCGTTGCTTTCGATTTTTCTTTTTTTGTCGCCATCTTCTTTCCACCTTTATACTCACTTTTCTGTAACTTTTATTTCTGTGCCTTTGTGTTTTCCTTTGTTTTTCCCGACTTTTCTGGAGAGGGCTGGAGTTCACCGTCCGGCCACTACTCCCGGGAAGGCACGTTTTTGAAGAAGGACATCTTGGATGATGTAGAATGGAAGACCTCCTCTTGGAACAGATGCATAGAATCAGAGGAATTGAGAGAAAGGAATAGAATCCTTACAAGGAGTTGGGTGCAAAGAAGTGTAGTTGAGGTCATTGTGGGCATTGGTAGGTTTGTAGAAAACATATGTAGAAAGTTTGTCTTCTGAGAAGGACACAGAAAGATCAAGAAAGAGGAGGGTGTCGTCGGAGATGGGCCAAATGAATTTGAGGTCAGGGTGAAAGCTGCAAAGTAAATAAGTTCACAACCTCATCATGGGAGGATGAAACAGCACCAATATCGTCGTCAATATAGTTGAGTAAAAATTGAGGAGCCTTGTAGAATAAATTACTCCACAAAAAGGCAGACATAGCTGTGAACTATGTGGGTGCCTTTGGCTAACTCTTTGACTTGATGAAAGTGGGATGAATCAGAGGTGAAGTTATTGAGGGTGAGAACAAATTCTACCAGTCAGAGGAAGGTGGTGGTGGAGGGGGACTTATTCAGTCTGTTAAGAAATAAACGAAGGGCTTTGAATCCTGTGTGGGAGGTGTAGAGAGATTTCATGTCCTTAGTGAAAATGAGATGGTCAAGATCAGGTATTAGAGGTTATTGAAGAAATGGAGGGTGTGTGAGATAACGCAGATGTAGATCGGGAGAGATTGGCCCATGGGGGAGAAATGGAATCAAGGTAAGATGATACTAGTTCAGTGGGGCTGGAGCATGCGGAGCCAATGAAACCTAACTAGATAATTGAATTTTTGTATCTTGGGTAGGAGATAGAACCAGCCAGTGTGGGAATAAGAAACAATTTTGGAGACTGTGGGAGTGAGATTACCAGAAGTGATGATATTAGCGATGGTACATGAGACAGTGGCTTGATGATCTTTGGTAGGGTCCTGTTAAAGGGGTAAATAAGAGAAGCTGTCGTCTGGCCTTGGCGAGTCAATGCGCCATTTAATTTTTTTTAAAATTAAGACTTGCATTGAGATGATGCGTTTCACAATAATAGGACATAAAGTTCCCAGATTTTTCTGCAATATTGTGCCACAATCTTTGGCCTTGTTTTCTTGTTAGTAAATTAAAGGCTGGTGAGTCTACAGAAGGCTATCTCAGCAATTCTGAGGGAAGCGAGAGGCTGATTGATACTCCAGCCATGGCAGGTATTTCAAGCCATTATAACCTACAAAGTAAAGCTGAGCATCATAAATTGATGTGATGCTTCGCTATCCAATGAGCTGAACACCTTTTATGCTCACTTTGAAAAGGAGAATTCAATGGTACTAATGAGAATCCCTGCAGAAGCTGGCGACCCTGTGATATCTGTTTCTGAGGCCAACGCCTGAACATCCTTCAAGAGGGTGAGTCCTCACAAGGCATCAGGCCCTTATGGCATACCTGGCAGGGTACTGAAAATCAGTGGCACCCAATTAGCTGGAATGATCATGAACGTTTTAAATCTCATTGCTGTAGTTGGAGGTTCCATCTGCTTCACAAGGGCATCAATCATACCAGTGCCCAGGAAGAAAAGAGTGAGCTGCCTCAGTGACCATCGCCCAGTAGCACTCACATGTACTGCAATGAAATGCTTTGAGAGGTTGAACTTGGCCAGACATAAAACAAACCTAATTAATGATCTGAACCCACAACCTACCGCCACAATCGCTCAACAGCTGATGCAATCTCAATGGCTCTCTTATCAGCCCTGGATCACCAACAACACATACATACATCAAGCTACTTTTCATCGACTAGCTCAGCTTTCAACACCATCATACCCTTAGTGTAGTACAAGTTATGGCAATTCAAAACCCAATTCAAAGCCTCATTCTGGAACAGGATCCTAGACTTCCTCATCGGAAGAGCACAGTCAGTACTGTGACAGATTATGTTGTGTTTGTATTGTATATAGATATGTTTTGGGGAGATAAATTGCAGTGTTTTTTTTAGTGTAGGTCACATACAAATACTTTAAAACAGATCTTATTTAGAATACTGTAGCTCTGCTCATGCTAGACAGACTGGCGCCAAGAGCCTCTGAAAAAGCTTTGGAGAGTGCCCAAGAGATGTCACTAATGGATTGCTGTTTACAAAAAGGCAACAGATGAAAGAAATTGTCAGAGCCACAGGCTGTCTGGAGTGGAATGCTGTTCTGAGGGGGTCATGTGGTTTTGCAAGCAGATAGAGTAAAACAGACTTTCTGTGTGTGAGAGAGAGTGAGGGATCAATTCCACAGTTTTACAGTCAGCAGCAGCAGCTGGGACTGGAACAGGACAAGCTGGCAAGCTTGTGGAAAAACCCCATTTGGAAGACTGGTTGTGAGTGCTTAGTTCAGCCTGGTCAAAGTTCTTGTTGTTTATACAAGAGGAGAGGACTGGTTGCCTAATGTTTCACTTGAAATAAGAGAAACAAAAAGGAACTATGTGGTGACCTTAAAGAAAGAGGTTATCATCTGGAGAATCCTGATGGGGCAAGTGTCTTCGGCATGACACTGAAGTGGCTGGTTACAAGGAATCAGTTGTGGGTGTCCAGCGAATAGCAAATCTCTCTGAAAATCGACAAGAAATTTCCTGAGCGGTAACCATTTACCTTTCAAGCACCAAAGCCTGGTGAACTTTATAAATGTTAAATTCTGAGCATAGTATAAGAATTGCCTGCAACCAGTGAACTTGGAGGAATGAGAAGTGAGATTGAACTGTGAATCAAAGAACCTTTTTGATCTTACATATGCATTACATACACATGCGCTTAGAATTAGAAGGGGGTTAAGTTAATAGTAGTAAGTTAAAGTTTGATCCTGTTTTCATGTTTAAAGACAATTAAAAGCAACTTTTGTTTAAGTAATCATTTGTCTTGGTGAATATCTATTGCTGCTGGGTTTTCGGGTCCTCTAGGCTCGTAACGGTACGAATTGGACACAACATCTCTTGCTCTCTGACAATCAACATAGGCGCATGTCAAGGATGCGTGATTAGCCAACTGCTCTTCTCACTGCACTCATGACTCTGGTTAGGCACAATTCAAATGCCATTTACAAATTTCCTGATGACACCACAATGAATCACAGACTGCAACAAGGAGTGAGATAGATCAGCTGGTTGCACAATGTCACAACAGCAACCTTGCACTTAATGTTAGAAAAACTAAGGAACTATTGTGCACTACAGGCGGCAAAAATACTAGAGATAGGACTTTTATTGATGGAGCAAGTATAAAGGAGATTTGGAGGCGTGTTTTTTTTTGCATGGTGAGTGGGATGTACCTGAATCATATTGCCAGCAGAGATGGTGGAAGTTGATATGAGAGCAACATATAAGAGGAACAGGCTGGGAATTGACAGATATGTATCATGTGTAGGCATATAGGATTCGTTTAATTTCACATAATGGTCAGCACTGATACCATGGTTTCTATGCTGTACAAAGTAACCCTTGCAACATGCAGATAAGGCTCTGTCATTAAGCTAAAAACTTATTAGCACATAGTAAGATACTGTATAATTAAGGTGCTTTCACCTGAAATTCCAGCATCTGCAGTTTTTGTTTATCATTAAGATGTATGTAATTTTGTTGGTTATTTAGCTGACTTTTATTTTTCAAGCTTCATATTGGAAAGCCCTTGCATCTGGAACAGAGTGGTGTTCTATTAAAACATTCAAGACTTGAATTCAAAATCTTTTTATCCTTCTCATATTCAGTTTAGCCTTTATATTACACATAGCAATGAACTAAACAGTCCACATGCATCTGCTGCAAATTGGATTGTCATTTTCAATTTTTCAGTCACTTATTGTTCTTCATCTAATAAATTTAATATCAAAGTTTGAAAATGCTTGGATTGACTCTTACCTCCATGAATACTGATGGCTGGGATAGATGAAGCAAACATACTTTAAGTTCTTCTCCACGATACTTAATTGAAACCATATTGAACCCTATAGCTTCTGGAATTGCTAAAATAATTGAGATCAACCAAATGGCTGTCACTTCCAATGCTTTCTTCAAGGGAATACCAATGCCATGGATACGACTCCAAGAAGCCACAGCTTGATACCTTTTTCAAAGAAATGTTTTTTTTAAAAAAGCATCCTCAACATTGTCATTCTGAGATGGATTTAAAGACTGTTTGAAATACCAGCTACCTCATAATTTATACCAAGTAAAATGGTTTTCTATGCTTAACTGCATGAGTTTGCTTTATAGTTCCATTCATCTTTGTGATGTGCACAGTTTTATTATTGCAGCCAGAAAATCTAGGCCTATGTTTTATAGCACATTAAACAACAATACATAATACAGCAACTTCATTCTTGCAGGGAAAAGATGAAATGATCACCTCAACTTTCAGTCCACAATATAGATACTGTTTATCAACTTAATTTTTATTAGTTTAGAGGTAATAATTGAGTACATTATTTAACATGTTTTGAATCAAAGCTAATCTAATATCTGGAAGTGAGTGGCTGTTTAACCCAGTCACAGTTTAGTTCATTATATTAGAATTTTCGTAAAAATTATTTGTCAATTCAAAGATGCCAGTTTAATTTAATTCAGTAATTGCTTAATCCTGTAATTTTTTAAATATGTGACCATCACTATATCATCTACTTGTCAGTTGCTTGAATGAGATAAAATGAAAAATACTAAACTTGGGGCACATTTCTTACCTGTCGATGCTCAGTGCACAAAGACTGAGGACTGTGATACCTACCGATGCCTTCTGGACAAATGGTACTAACTTGCATACTTCAACTCCAAAAGGCCAGTGCAGAGCCAATAGCTATTTAAAATAATAGAAAATTGAATACTGGTCAAAAGTTAGAAACATGAAACAATGGAACAAAATATGATTTTTATGTTGAGTAAATAGTTGATGCATTGAGAGCTTTGTTCCATGATGTCAAGATTCTGCCAGTTCAACATGCTTCATTTTTGCTTATGAATGTATTGTTGAAGGAAAATTGAAAAAGAATTATGTTCACAGTTTCGACATCTTGCAATACATTATCCAAGAAAATGTTGATCATCTTGAAATAGTTTCACACAATAGTGCCTGTTTTGAAAGTAGTACCTTTTATTCCCCACCTGGAGTTGTTTTAAGGGAAAACTAAAAAATTTAGTTGGGTGTATTTAGGATTCTTAGTGGTTGATCAATTGACCGATAATGAGTTAGATTCAGGACAAATGGTCTCTTGATGTTCACCCCACTTATCAACCTAAAGTTTTCCATCCTTTCACCACCAGTGCATTGTTGCTGCAGTCTTGTTCAATTTTAAACTGCACTACTGCAACTCTCAGAAGTTGCTTTTACGGTGTCTGCCAAACCTGCGGTCAATACCTTTCAAGGGGTCAAAATTAATAAATAATTGGCTGTGCCACTCCATGCAAGTTCTCCTTCAATGTGATGTGGAAATGTATTGTGTCATTTAACTCTGAAATGACACAATGAAGCACACTCACTGTAGAATTGCTCTGGTTCAAGATGGCCTAATGGACTTTCTCAAGAGAAATGTGAATGGATATTAAATGCTAGCCTTGTCAATGTTTATGTTCCATGTACAAACAAAAATAAATCTAGTTTAATTACAAGGAGAATATCCTAGGTAGGTGATAGATGGAGCAGGGCCTCTGGAGTAAAAGCAGAAAATACTGGAGAGGCTCAACAGATCAGATAACATCAGTGCAGAGAAAAAGAGAATTAGCATTCTGATCTTTTGTTGAAACGTATTCTTTTTTGAAGGAAGCTCATGAAACTGAAATAGTAATTTCCTGCCGCAAATGCTTCCTGACCTGAGTATTTCCAGCATTTTATAATTTGATTTCTAACTTCTAGAAATTGCAGATGTTTGTTCTTTTTAATGATTTGGAAGTGGAAATTCCAACTAGATGGTCATTTTAGGATTCCTATGATGAATTAACATTCTGCAGAGAGGTTGTTCTATACAGACTGTTCACAATGAAAATTCAAGTGTGATCCATGAACAATATTGGTACATGTGTCTTGCTCCTAGGAACATACCCTACCCATATGATTGGCTTAAAAATTTTCTGTTCTCCCCCCTCCCCTTTCCCTTTGTCTTCTTTTCTCCAGCTCTCCACCCCCTTCCACTCCATTCATACAGCCACCTCTCCTCCCCAATGCTTGCTGGTGTGCCTTCCCTCCCTTATCCATCCTATCTTTGGGACTGTGCTCCTCCCCCTGCCCCTATCCCCAACCAGTTTGTTCGAGCGCCTGTCCACATTTTGTCCATACCTTAATGAAGAGCTCAAGCCCGAAATGTTGATTATGAATTTTTATCTTTGCTACATAAAGTACACCGTTTGACCAGCTGAGTTTTTACCTCAGCCACGGTGTCTGCAGACTTTTGTGTTTTGACTTGATCACAATCTAACAATACTGCTGATAAATTGTTTAAATTAAGATTTGAGTGCTATTTAAAAGAGCAGAAAATATATGCAATTGGTGGTGACATCTACTTTTTTCACAAATAATTTAAAAAATGGTGTCACTGTACTTTGATAGCTGTTTTTCAACATAGTTTGTTTGAAAAGGCAGTTTCGTGTAACAATTTAGTCTTTTTTAAATTTGTTTCAGATATTGCTCTTGTATGAACTATCCTATTTACATTACTTACATAGCACATTTTCCATAAGGCATGACAGAGATATGGGACAATGATTGCTGTGATTAAAATGCAGGAAGGTTTAAAACATTAGAATGAAGATTTCCCCAGGGGTAGAAAGCCAATGGACAATGGGGCCAAAATCTGCTATGGTGCATGGAACTATGATCACGATGAATTGTGGCATTCTGATGATTAATGCTGAGACAATGGAGCTACCAGGGAAAGTACAAAATTATCACATGTTGATCTGATGAGGTTGGAGGTAGATTTTAATTGTTGATAAAGTGAACTACTTTTAGAAGTGGAAAAAATTGCTTGCAAAATAGGATTTGGGGAAAGATGCTAAATTCAAGTTGAGCAGAAAATTGTAAAACTTATCTACAGAAGCTGGAATTGTAAACAAAACCCTTTTTCTCTGGGCAAGTTGCAGTCTGCATGACTCAATATTGAATCTTCCAATTTTCGATAACTTGGTCTTTCTGGTTTGCATCAGGTCTGGACATTGATGCTGGCCATTCCTCTCCTTTTTTTTCCCCCTTTGGCCTGCTCAGTATGTGCCAGTAAGCCAGGCTGCACAACATAATTCAGACCACATCATTAACAACTCTACACAGGCAAAGAAGCCTTGTTCAATGGCTGCCCATTGTTTCACCCCATGACTGACATTCTTTTTGTTCTGTCCATTGTCTTCCTCCACCTTCCCTGTTACTTAGACTAACTTGCTTTCCCTCTTTCTCTGTTCTGATGAAAGATCTTCAACCCAAAACACTGGTTTATCTTTCCAGAGGTATTGCTAGACTGGCTGATTTCTTTTCCCCCAGCATTTTGATTTCGGTTTCATGCAGCATATTGGATTTGCGTCTGCACCCTGGTGAGTTGGCAGCTGCCATAAATCCTGGAGTATAGGAGAGATGCCTTTTTGTCTGGGAATTTCAGTACATTGGAAGTTTAATATTGTGTAGAGAAAATGACAACAATCTGAGGATGTCAAAGGAGGTTCAGCTCAATATTTAGTAACACCAAGAGTAATGTGTGCATTATGAAGAGATATAAACTCAGGATATAGTGTCATAGCATAAAGGAAGAAATCATCAGTAATTGTGCTTAGACATGAGTGAAATCCTAAATTTAGCATGAAATACTTAATAGCTTTGTAATGTTTCTGTTCCATCAGTATTATGCTCCCCTGTGCTATTACGATAAAATGATTAAAATTGCTAAATAGCCTAATGACCCACCTCATTAATTATTATACTATTGCCTTATTAGGCCAGTAGTTTCTGTTTGTTCATAGTATTCACTTGATACATTGAATTATCTTTGGTCTTAGCTCAGTTTGAAACCTGGGATGAATCAATTTGATGTGTTAATTATGGTTCCAATTGTATTTCATGTGTGACTTGGTTTATTTTGCATGTTTTATACAAGCGT
This sequence comes from Narcine bancroftii, assembly GCF_036971445.1. NCBI lineage: Eukaryota > Metazoa > Chordata > Chondrichthyes > Torpediniformes > Narcinidae > Narcine > Narcine bancroftii. Next base: position 26,254,438 of record NC_091476.1, read on the forward strand.
ATACGCTTGCAGTTTTGTGATGAACAACTATCAATTTCACTATTATTCATACCCTGCAAGCTCCTTTCCACTGTACATTTTAGCCTTTTTTAAAGTAGTATCTAATTTATTCCTTGAGTACACACCTTTGCTAATGAAATCTAATCCCATATTAAAACTTGTCCATTCTCTTTGTACAACAAAAACCATATTTTTGCTTCTTTTCTATTTCTGTAATACCTTGTAAATAGTAATTGGGATATCTATCAGGATGTAGATCAAATCTCCAAGAGCTAGACTGGCGATCAAGACATTTGGTCCACTTCTCATGCATTTATTCTTGTAGATGATTCGGAGCAATGTGGAATTTCCAATTATCCCCACAACAAAGATCATACAGGAGATTACAGAATTAATATATTTAAAAGCTTGTCGTATTTCTGTCTGTTTAATACACATAGGAGGAGTTGAAGACCGAGATGTTTTCTCTGCGGGTCCCTTCGGATTTTGATGTCCATTTGTGTACAACAGGACTGCAGTTGGCCTTGGTAAGCTTGAAGAAATTGTTCTGTTTGGCTTTAGATTTTCTGTAATAAAATTAATTTTGGGTGTATCTTTGGAAGATTCTTCTTGACCATGAATGATGATGTTCAGACAGATTAATAGAAGTGTAAAAGACACTACAGTGTTCATCATGGCCATTTGATCATTAAAATAAGGCAGTAACTGGTTGTGCTTAAATAGTGGAGATGAAGATGTCTTCTGCGGGGAGCTAAAATAAAAAAGAACAAAGAAGAAAAATAAGATCTTACGAAAACAGTTTGGAATTTCTGACTTCTGATAGTCTCCATAATCAGTGCAGCCATTACCATTCTATGCTGCAGCAATCAAATGAATCTTCCAACTCAAAAACTCAGAATATCAACTTGTGTTAATGATAAGTTTGTAAATCCATCTTAGCTGCAGACTTTGGAATGCATTTCTAAAGGACCAATCACTTTTTAATTAGTTTCCTCAGTCTACATTTGGTATGAATTAAATGTTGGAATTGTCTGGCTGCATTGGCTCAGAATCTGAAACAGGATTTTGATGCGTTGTTATTGTCACTTAGTTTTCTTTAATGCACTTTGTTTCAGTCTTAACAATATGGGCAACAATTAATTCATCACTTATTAAAATCATTAATTGAACATAGAACATTGCTGCACAGTACAGGCCCTTCAGCCCACAATATTGTGCTAATGTACAAATATCTACCCCAAAAAAACTTCCTACCTTGCAACCCTCTATTTTACTTTTATCCTTGTGCCTGACTCTTAAATGTCTCTATTGTTCCGGCCTCCACCTCCCTAGGCAATGCATTCCAGCCTCTCACAACTCTGGTTTTTTTTTAAAATAAATCTTACCCCTGATGGTTCCCCTAAATTTTCCTCCCCTCACTTTGTATAGATGTCCTCTGGTGTTTGTTAGTCTCATCCTGGTGAAAACGGTGCTGGCTGTCCACCTATCTCTGTCTCTCATAATCTTGTGGACTTCTATTAAATCATCTCTCATCCTTCTTCGCTCCAAAGAGGAAAGCCCTGGCTCTGCTAACCTTGCCTCATAAGACATATTTTCCAATCCAGGCAACATCCTGGTAAATCTCCTTTGCACCCTCTTTGTAGTTTCCACATCCTTCCTGTAATGAGGTGACCAGAACTGAACACAATATTCCAAGTGTGGTTTCACTTGAGATTTATAGAGCTGCAACATTACTTTATGACTTCTGAACTCAATCCCCCGACTAATGAAGCCCAGCATACCATAGGCCTTCTTAACTATCCTCTCAACCTGTGCAGCAACTTTGAGAGATCTATGGATTTGGATCCAGACTGCTAAGTATCCGACCATTAGCCATATACTCTACCTTGGAGTTGGAACTAAAGGCTTACATTAGGAGCATTACCATTCAGTACCTGAGCCTCTCTTGCCAGTTAATATCTGACTGATCTTAGCTCTGAATTCTCATCTGTCCATTGTAAGCTTTTTATCCTCTTGTTCGTCAGGAATCTATGAACCTCTTCCTTTTTAAAAAAAAAACACAAAGACTGATCAGAGACTCACAAACTTCTGAGGAAATCTTTAGCTTCACCTCAGGCTTGAATTAACAAACTTTTATTCTATATAATGACTTTACGGTCTAGATTCTTCTGCAGGAGGAAATTCTTCTCCATATCTACCTGGACAACCCTCAAACACTTTTACTTTCCTAAACTCCAGTAAATACAAGGCTCGGCTATCTGTTTGTTGCAAGGTAACTTTCTCATTCCAGGTATTAATCTTGTAAACCTCTGAACTGCTTTTTGTGTACAAACGTCCATCCTTGAATAAGGAGTACTCCAGATTTCATCTCCTCAGCACACTCCAGAACTAAAGAAATTTAAATAAAAACTTGAGTTTCATATTAAGTGCTAGTAGTGTTTTCCCCCTTATAATGTTTGCATTTATGTAGCTCAAAACTTTAGGATACTGAAAGCACCTTTTTTTTCTCTGTATCATTAAGTCTGATAGTGTGCATTTGTGTCCAAATGGTGGCTGTTTCACACAGCAAGAACATAGTCATAAGACAATTGGATAAACTAAATTCACCAACATTTGTTCAAGGTAACTCTTGACTTACTAGGAACATTACATTCCATTAATTTTTGAGTAATATCATCAGATCTTATGGTGGGGCAAATAATTTGTCTTGCCTTAAAACTGACAGCATGTCATTCCCTTTGGGTGACAACCCCAGATCAAGTGCACAAGAGGTTTTTAAACCTATGATCTCTTAAATCATTCAGGACAATGTTAACCAATTTCAAAGTTTTTGATTCTCAATTTATTAATGCAAAAGATGTAATTCAAAACCTTCTTGGTTCTATTATAGTCTACGATTAACCTTTTTATAATTTGGGGTTGGAGTTAAAATGTTAGTGAAATAACACATTTTTGTTGATCTTTGTACCATGTAATTAAAATTTCATAAAATGTGTCTTTATGATGCATTTGCTTGAAACTATATTTATTGCAAAAACAAACATTATGTCATCACAAGAGTATTTGAAATGATTACTACCTGCTGTTTTTTTGCTTTATTACATTGTGTACGAGAAAATGAAATTCTGGTTAAGCATATAATTATTATGAATACAGAAGAAGAGGTGCTGAGCCTATTTTTCTGAGCCCACTTATGAATTGATCAAACTCTATCTTGAAAGCAAAAATGCAATAATCTCTACTGTGATTAACATTATAAAATTGGCCATTGCAATTTCTCCATGCTGGTAAAGAATAGAGTCAAATTTATCCTTTTTTTTGTTTAGTCCCAGGATAACCATCACTTCCTGATTAAAGATATCATGTTAGTAAGCGACCCAGGGTTCATTGGCTGGGTGTGGACATCTTGATTACTGTGCTCATGCATGAGTCTTCGTTTGGAGCAGGTGTAGTGGCTTCACATTAATATTAGCTCGTTTGATGCATGCGCGAGAGTTAAGGGCATGAATTCAATATCGTCAGGGTGTTTAACTCGTGCAGATGCCAATTAAACTTCTAGAAACGCCTTGTGTGGTTATTTCGTCATTGTCCACTGCGATTCCAGTGGCCACAAATGGTGATCCCGATGAGTCCAAAAACATATTTTTGGACAAACATGGACTCTGCAAGCTGTTGCCTTGAAGTTATCACCTTTCTGGATGGCTGAGCCTGTGGTTCCAACAGGTTGAAGCACAATTTCACCTTCATAAAGTCGAATTGGACACCACTCATTATTACCATCTTGTCAACATCCTGGACCAAGCCGTCCCTAAGAGGATCGGTGACTTCCTATGCGGTCCACCATGTAACAGCAAGTATGATGCTTTAAAAGTACTTTTATTATGTGTATCTGGTATGTCCTGTAGGGAAAGGGCTGCAAAATGACTACATATCAATGGATTGGGAGACCACGCCCCTTCAGAACTAATGTTCCTGGCAGCTGACGAAAGGCCCAATATGTTATTCGAGCAGCTCTTTTTAGAGCAAATGGCAGATGATATTAGGCACTTGTTATCCAAGTGTTCATTTGAAGACCCAAGGGCTGAGGCAGCAGAGGCAGACATTCATTGGCAGGCTATAAACCACAGCAAGGAAAGACAAATCTCCCTTAGCCTGCTCAAGTTCCTTAGGATCATCGCTGGAGTTGGAATGGTAGGGGACAAACTCCCCTGGAACCCTTCTGATTTTGATCCTGTGTCACAATCTAGTGCTCTTAACACATCACTCCCTACAAGCAGGAAACACCCCAAGACAAGCAACCAGCCTGGTGTTATTACCACGTGCATGGGGGGTGGGGGGGGAGGGGTGGGGAGTTAAATGCCCAGAAATGCTTTCTACCCTGCCCATTTGCAGGAAATGCCCAGGCAAACCACCACTAAGGGCTTCAGCAGTTGGCAAGAAACTGCATCCTACTCTATGTATGGGACCAGTTGTCCCAGTGAAAATTTCTGGTGGACACTGGTTCAGAAGTTAGTGTATTTTCACCCACCAGTTTTGATGCACATCATCCTACCCCAGACCTGCAACTACAAACAATTAACAGTTCCAACATTCTGATCTTTGACATCAGGAAAATGAATGTCAAGTTCAACAATTATCTCTACAATTGGCCATTTACTATAGCAGCAGTATCCTGACCTTTGCTTGGTGCAGATTTTCTTCGGGCTTATTCATTCCTCATTGACTTAAAAGATGCAACTACTTTTCAGACTATTCCTCTGGAGATGCCTCTACCCCTGCTCTGCACCTTCAAATGTTAGGTAAACCAGTAGATAAATTCTCCAAGCTGTTGGAAGATTTCCCTGAGATTACTACTCTACAATTATCTGTCTCCACTGCAAAGCATGGTGTTACACATTGCATTTGTACGAAAGGCCCTCCTATCCATGCTATTGTCTGCTGCTTGCCTCCAGAGAAGTTGTGCTTAGCTAGGGAAGAGTTTGCCAAGATGGAGGAACTAGGCATACTAAGGGCACCACTGCAGTCTTTCCTGGCAGTTACTTGGCATTTTGCTCATGTCCACGTGGACATCATTGGTCTGCTTCCTGTTTCAAGAGGATACCATTATCTTGCAGTAATAGACAGGTTTACGTGGTGGCCTGAGCCCATGCCTATGGTAGATGCTTCTACAAACACTTGTGCTTGGGTGTTCCTGAGTTTCTGGGTGTCCCGTTTTGGTTTACCGGCACGTTACTTCGGATAGAGGACCACAATTTACTTCCTCGCTGTGGACAGCCTTGTCTTGCTTGCTCAGTACAACAATTCATCATCCAAATGCCTATCATCCCCAGGCCAATGGAATGGTGGAAAGATTTCATCGACATCTCAAGTCAGCCTTGATGGCTCATTTAGAGGACCCGAACTAGACTGACAAGTTGCCATGGTATTACTGGGCATTAGAATAACTCCAAAGGAGGGCCTCCAATTTTCATCTGCGGAGCTCACACCGTTGGTGGTTCCAGGGGAGTTTGTCCCCTACCATTCCAACTCCAGCAATGATCCTAAGGAACTTGAGCAGGCTAAGGGAGACTGTAGTAAAATTGACCCCTATACCACCATCATCACCTGGAGAAATCTCTTCTTTTGTACCTGAAGACTTCAAAAACTGTGAATATGTCTTCATCTGAAGGGGAACACTTGGTCAACCTTTACAGATGCCTAAGCCTAAGATAACTGGAAAAAAAAATGAAACCAATGTTGGAAGAAGCTCTAAAAACAAGCTGGCAGCTTGTTTAAACCCCATTTTGAAAACTTTGTGAGTTGTGAGTTTAGCCTGTTGAAAACCCTTGTAGTGCATACAAGAGGAAATGGCCAGCTAGAGTATTTCACTTGAAATAAGGGAAACAAGAGGAACTCTGTGGTGACGTGGAAGAAGAGGTTATCATTTGGAAAACCTTGATGGAGCAAGTTTCTTCGACAAGACACTGAAGTGACTGATCGGAAGGAATCAGTTGTGGATGAACAAGAACCTTCCTGAGCGGTCACCATTTATATTTAAACACCAGAGTCTGGTGAAAATTCATAAATGTTGAATTCTGTGCACAGTTTAAGGATCGCCTGATACTGGTGAACTTGGAGGAGTGAGAAGTAAGATTAGACTATGAATCAAATAGCTTGTCTGAACTTGTACACATTACATACATATGTGCTTAAAATTAGAAGGGGGTTAAGTTAATACTAATAAGTTAGTTTGATCCTGTTTTTATGTTTAAAGAAACTTAAAAACACTTTTGTTTAAATTACCATTTGTCTTGGTGAATTTCTATTGCTGCTGGGTTTTGGGGTCCTCTGGGCCCATAACAATAGCGAATAGAGAAACTTCTATATTGAAACATTTAATTGAGCTTTGGAATAGGGTTGATAAAGAGATTGAGGGAGGAGGTTTATTTTCAAGAAAAACACCATTATTTCAGAATAGATTGATTCTGTTTTCCATGGGAAATCAATTTTTAAAGATTTAGCAGTGCCAGGGTATCAGGAAGATTGAGAATATTTTTGAAGTAGGGAAATTTATTACTCTTAATAGAATGAAGGAGAAGTTCAAGGTACCTGAGAATACTAGACTTAGTTATTATCATGTTAGGGAATTTTTATGCAAAAATTTTGGTCAAGAGCCATTATTACCAGCAGAGATGGAATTAGAATCATTGTTATGTACTGGAAATGTAAAGAAATTTATTTCAGTAATGTTTAGGTTTTTACAAAAGAAAGCTTGAAAAGTAGGGGTTCATAAATCTAGACAAAGATGGGAATTAGATTTGAATAAACAAATAGATGAATGTGATTGGATTGAGTTATGTAGAGTAAATATGAAAAGTACAATAAATATGAGGTACAATACAATTGTATTCATTAGTTATATTTGACACCACAAAAGTTAGAAAAATTGAATCTGACTTTTTCAGATTTATGTTTTAGGTGTGGACAGGAGATTGGTACATTTTTTGCATTCTACTTGGCAGTGTCCCAGAATTAAACCTTTTTGGTTAGAAATAGACAATCTCTTGGAACAAATAATGGGGATTAAGTTCCCACAGGATCCAATATTATTTTTCTTGAGTGACATTAGAAGTGTTAAACCTAAATTGAATTTGAATTTGTATCAAAAGAAGTTTATTCAAATTGCTTTAGCAATAGTGGAAAAAAATGTATCGCCATAACTTGGAAGTCTGATTATGGAAAGATGGCATTTAGAAGTTCGGTGTTGTATAGCACTTGAGAAACTTAACGTATAATTTAAGAGATTGAAAACCATACATTTTGGAAGATATGATGTCCATATTTACAAAGTGTGGGTGTGAATATTTAAATGAAGATCTGACACTCCCCTTCTCCTTAAGATCTCAGTATATTAGAAGAAAACTTAAAGTAATAAGTGCTCCTGTTGAGGGTCTCATCCTCTTTTTTTTCCTCTTTTTTTTAGTAAGGGTTTGGGGAGGAGTGTATATAGGGGGATTTCTTGTTTTTATATACGCCACATGTATTTGGATTTGATTTGTAATATTATGTGAATTCTTTGTGGTTTTAAATTTATAAATAAAATGTACAATATGAAGATGGCGTTTTAGGGTGGGGTTCTTCTTCATCCTTGGAGGATTCTGCAGGCTTTTTTTGCAGGCTTGTTGGGTTTCTTGTTTACATAACTGTCAGATCAGGGACTTTCCATTTTTTTTAAGGAAAGAGATCATGAGACTGTTTAATTATTGTGATGGCATTACCATGTAATATTTGTCAATCAATATGGATAAGATATTAAAGTTTATACGTTTTGACATTAACGGTTTAAACAGGATGATCAAGAGAATGGCTCACTTGAAAAAGTTAAAGGCAATGCAGTCTTTTTTACAGGCAACGCATCTTGCTAAGGTGGAACATGACAAGATAAAAAGAGGATGGGAGGGGCAGGTTTTCTCTTTGTCATTCAATTCTAAGGCAAAAGGGGTTGTGATTTAAAAAAATCATAATTAAAGTGCTCCAGTTATTGTAGAGAATTTATCAAAAGACCAAGCGGGTAGAAATGTGATAGTAAATTGTAAGATTTATTCAGAGTTATGGACATTTATATATATTTATACACAAAACTACGATGAAGAATATATTTTTTAAAGCTGTTGAGGGGAGACAAAATATTTTGATAGGAGGAGATTTTAATTTTTTCTGGATCTGATATTGAATAAATCTGTAAGAACAGTAACTAGGGCTAAGGCTGCTAAAATTACATAATCTTATATGAAGGATCTAAATTTGATTTATATTTGGAGGCAGTTGAACCCAACAGAGAGAGTCTATTCTCTCCACTCGATACATGAGTCACATACAAGAATCAATTTATTTTTACTGTCAGCTGAACTAAAAGTAGGGTGATGAAGTCAGAATATTTATTGAGGCTGCTTTCTGATCACTCACCGCTTATGCCAACTATTTCAATAGCGGAGAAACAGGAAGGTGTTTACAGATGGAGTTTGAACCCCATAATGTTAAAGCGGGAGGATTTTAAACAAATTATTAGGTGACAAATAGAGATCATTTGTGAAACAAATTTGGGATCAATGGATAACAGCTTTTTAATATGGGATACAATAGAAGCTTTTTTGAGAGGTCAAATTACTTCATTCATGAAAAATGTGAAGAGGAAATCTAAGCAGAATTAAATAATTTGGAAAGCGAGATAATGGAACTAAAATACATATATCTCAGAACAGGTGAACAGTATAAATTTAGAACAATGGAAAACAAAAAATGTTATAATATCTTACAAATGTACTGAGTGGAGGAAAACAATATTAAAGACTAGGCAGAAAGATTATGAACTGGGGGAATAGGCTCATAAGGTGCTGGCATGGCAATTAAAGATGGAGGAGTCAGCAAGTGCAATAAATGCAATACAGAAGGATGCCAATGTAGTTACATATAATCAGAAAGAAATACATGATGCCTTTTGGCAATGCTACACTGAGCTTTATAAATCAGATATACCGGGGGGATGAACATGAAATATGTGAGTTCTTAGAAGGGGTTGAATTTTCTAGATTGGATGAAAATTATAGAAATGACCTGGATGTTGCTTTTACAAGGGAAGAAACTGTGAAAGCATTGAGTATGTTGCAGGCTAACACGCCTCTAGGAGAAGATAGGTTTCCACCTGAGTTCTATAAAGAATTTAAAAGATGTGTTAATCCTATTACGGATACTTCTGGAATCTTTTTCAATGGAAATAATTATGGTATTACCCAAAAAGAATAGAGATCCATTAAAAACATCATCATATAGGCCAATTTATCTTCTTAATGCTGACTAAAAAATTGTAGCAAAGGTGTTAGCCAATAGGCTGGGGAAATATCTACTGAAATTAATACATCTGGATCAGGAGGGATTTGTAAAGGGTGGACATTCAGCAAACAATCTAGTCAGTTTAATATAATACACATGGCGAAATCGGGGTGTAATCCAAGTATTACAGTTTCTCTTGATGCAGGAAAGCCATTCGACCAATTAGAATGACAGTTTTTGTTTAAAACATTGGAGAAATTTGGTATAGGAAGGGGATTCGTGAATTGGATTAAGGCATTATATCACAGTCCACAGACAAAGGTAATTACAAATAGTCAAATGTCGACAGTATTCTCTTTGAGTAGATAGAGTAGGCAAGGATGCCCTCTGTCTCCATCATTTTTATAATGGGAATTAAACCTCTGGCTGAAATTATTAGAAGAGATCCTAAGATTAAGGGCTTCGTAGTCGGACAAGAAAAAAATTAGTTTATTTGCGGATGATGTATTGTTTGTCAGATCTGGAAGGGTCCTTGGAAAAGTTACAGGAGACCCTCAGAAAGTATGGTAGTGTCAGGTTAATATGGAAAAAGTGAAATAATGCCCTTAAACAATGATGATAGGGAGGAGTCACATGATGGAGTAGAGGCCGGTCAGGGAATTCCAGCCCTCTCCGGAAAAGTTGAAAAAAAACGCACAAAACACAAAGGTACAAGAATAAAAATTAAAACAAAGTAAAAGTAAAGGTGAGAAGAAAATGGCAGTGAAGAGAGAAAAGTCGAAAGCAACGGGAAGAAGAGAAGATGAAAGAACGTCGGAAGAAGAAGATGAAGGCCTTACCTGTCCGAGGAGGCCCGCCACGTAGAGAGAAGCCCGCTCCCTGAGGTCAGTGGAAGTCCTGAGCTCGGGACTACAAAAATGGCTCACAGAGCCGAGTAAAAGTGCGCAACCGCGCATGCACATGAAAAAAAACACACTGACGGGAGGGGGGAACAACTGCAGAGTCGATCTCCATAGCTGAGAGTGACAGCTGCAACACAGCAACAGAAAGAGAACACAGAAAACAATGAGAACAAGAAAGAAGAAAGCAAAAAGAAAACAAGGAAACAACAGATGGTCAACCCAGAGGAAGAAGAAGAAGAACATAAAGAAATGGAAGAAGAAGGGAAAGGCACGCCAATGGAAATATCTTTTTTTAAAGAATATATGGAATCAATGAAAGAATGGCAATTACAAGAATTTAATGAGATAAAAAGAAGAATTAAGAGTGCAGAAGAAAAAATGAATAAAATAGAAATGGTCATATCAGAGATAGGAAAAAGAGTGGATAATGTGAAAGAACGAGAAATAATTGTAGAAATGGAAGTAGAGGATTTAAAAGAGAAATTAGAAGAATCTAATAAAAAAGTTAGAGGCACATGAGCTGTTAGCTTAGAAGATAGATATAATGGAAAACTATAATAGAAGAAATAATATAAAGATAGTGGGCCTTAAGGAAGATGAAGAAGGAAAGAATATGAGAGAATTTATAAAAGATTGGATCCCCAGGGTCCTAGGAAGACCAGAATTACAGGAAGAAATGGAAATAGAGAGGGCACATAGAACACTAGCCCCGAAACCACAACCGCAGCAAAAACCAAGATCCATTTTAGTAAAATTCTTAAGATATACAACAAGAGAAAATATATTGGAGAAAGCAATGAAGAAAATAAGAGAAGACAAAAAGCCACTGGAATACAAAGGTCAAAAAAATTTTTTCTATCCAGACATAAGTTTTGAACTCCTGAAGAAGAGGAAGGAGTTCAATACAGCAAAAACGATCCTATGGAAAAAAGGATATAAATTGATGTTAAAGTACCCAGCGGTACTTAAAATAGTTATTCCAGGGCAACAAAACAGACTATTCTTGGATCCGGAGGAAGCACGAAAATTTGCAGAACAACTGCAAACAAGCAGAGAGATTAAGACATGTAATGAGAGTAAAAATGACCACGAACTATATGTATGTGTGTATATGGGTATATATATATATATATATAGATGTGTATGTATGTATATATGTGTATACATGTGTATCTAGAGGAAAATATATAGAGTATAGATAAGAATTAATAAGGAAATGAAAGGGAATAGAGGAAATAAGGAGGGAATTAAAAGAGTGACCTTTGTTATATATGAAAATTGAAATCTTTTCCGGCGGGGGGGCTGGGTGGGGAGGAGTTACGGTCACTGCAAAATCAGTTGACGCTTGCGAGTGAATTCGCAAATCCAAATGGAGAGGGGAGATGTGGTTGGCCGACAAGGGATAAAGGGCAACTCAGGAGGGGGAGGGGAGAATGGGGTTAAAGAAGTTTTAAATAGGAGAATAAGGAAAATGTTTGATGTTTTAGAAATGTTGTCTTATAAAGTGTTCAAAACAAGAAAGCAGAAATGGATAAGAAGGAAAGGTGATGATGAGGAAACGGAAAGGGAAGATAAAAAAAGTATGAAATTGCTACGTTGAACTATATGACTTTAAATATTAACGGAATACATAACCAAATCAAAAGGAAGAAACTGCTAAATTTACTGAAAAAAGAAAAAATTGATATAGCATTTGTGCAAGAAACACATTTAACTGAAATGGAGCATAAGAAATTAAAGAGAGATTGGGTAGGACATGTAACAGCAGCGTCGTATAATTCAAAAGCAAGAGGAGTAGCTATATTAATCAATAAAAATATACAAATTAAAATAGAAGATGAAATAATAGATCCAGCAGGGAGATATGTAATGATAAAATGTCAGATATATTCGGAGTTTTGGAATCTACTCAATGTATATTCACCTAACGAAGAAGATCAAAAGTTTATGCAAGATATTTTTTTGAAGATAGCAGACACGCAAAGGAACATATTAATAGGAAGGGATTTCAACCTTAATTTGGATTCAAATATGGATAAAACTGGGAAAAAAATTAACAGAAAGAACAAAGTAACCAAATTTATAATTAAATCGATGCAAGAAATGCAACTTTTGGATATATGGCGGAAACAACACCCAAAGGAAAAGGAATATTCATATTATTCGGGTAGACATAAAACATACTCAAGAATAGACCTATTTCTGTTATCAGCTCGTATGCAAGATAGAGTAAGAAAAACAGAATATAAAGCTAGAATATTATCGGACCATTCACCCTTGATATTGACAATAGAGTTAGAGGACATCCCTCCAAGAATGTATAGATGGAGATTAAACTCCATGCTACTTAAAAGGCAGGATTTTAGAGAATTTATTGAAAGACAAATTAAAATGTACTTTGAAATAAATACGGAATCAGTGAAAGATAAGTTTATACTATGGGATGCAATGAAAGCATTCATCAGAGGGCAAATAATAAGTTAGGTAACCAAGATGAAGAAGGACTACAATCAGGAAACAGAGCAGTTGGAAAGGGAAAGAGTAAATATAGAAAAATAATTAACAATGAAGGAAGACACAACTAAAAGAGAATTGGTAGATAAAAAAATAAAATATGAAACACTACAAACATATAAGGTGGAGAAGAACATAATGAAGACAAAACAGAAATATTATGAACTAGGGGAAAAAAATGCACAAAATTCTAGCATGGCAGCTTAAGACAGAACAAGCTAAGAAAATGGTATTGGCATCAAGGAAAAAAGACAAACAAATCACATATAATCCAACGGAGATTAATGAAAACTTTAGAGAATTCTATGAACAATTATACCAAACTGAAAACGAAGGGAAAGAAGGCAAAATAGATAAATTTTTAACTAAAATTGAACTACCAAAATTACAAATAGAGGAACAAAATAAATTAACAGAACCATTTGAAATAGTAGAAATACAAGAGATAATAAAAAAACTACCAAATAATAAAACACCAGGAGAGGATGGATTCCCAATAGAATTCTATAAAACATTTAAAGATTTATTAATTCCTCCCCTCCTGGAAGTAATCAACCAGATTGACAAAACACAAAGCTTACCAGAGTCATGTAAAACAGCAATAATTACAGTAATACCAAAGCAAGGGAAAGATCCACTCGCACCAGCGTCATATAGACCAATATCATTACTTAACACAGATTATAAGATAATAGCTAACCTATTAGCAAACAGATTAGCAGATTATGTACCTAAAATGGTAAATCTAGACCAAACTGGATTTATTAAAAAAAGACGGACAACAGACAATATTTGTAAATTTATTAACTTAATTCATGCAGTAGAAGGGAGTAAAGCGCCAACAGTAGCAGTTGCTTTAGACGCAGAGAAGGCCTTTGACAGAGTAGAATGGAATTATTTATTCAAAGAATTGCAAAAATTCAGTTTACCAGAGAAGTATATTAATTGGATTAAAGCATTATATAAGGGGCCATTGGCGAAAGTGAC